>NC_080393.1:27486488-27851488 GCF_028751815.1 Salvia miltiorrhiza | reverse complement strand
GGCGACGGTGAATTGTTGCCACCATCTTTTGGTGAAATTTCAATTCGACTGGAGTCATTGTCGACGTTTCCATGCCCATGTGGATGGAGTTGGTGAGGTCCTGTTGCTTATACGACCAAAAAATTCATGATTTTAACCATGTTATCCTTGGCCACGATGACTCTTTCAAGTTTCTCGCCTTCCACCAACGACTCGGCCTTCTTCGTCCCTTTTCCTTAGTCTCTTTCACCTTCTTTTTGCCTATAGGCCTTGTTGTGATACTCGGCTCACTTGAAGTCGGATCGCTTCAATTTCTTGGCAGAGTAGATGTTGTCGCCGGATGACGCGAATCTTAGATACTCGCGTAGAATATACCAAGTGTGAGGATATTTGAACATAGACCAATGCTCAATTTGAAACATTTGTTGCGTCGCCATTGTGATTTGGTCGCCGCTCACGCCACTCCCCCAATTTGAACGACATTTCTCGAACACACCCTCCAAACTTTTATGTTCGGTTGGACTTGTTGAAAGTGTGGCATAATTTACTTCACGTCACGTGGAATTATGTTGGGAGACCGTTGCTCGTTGTACTTTGTCATGATTCCTCCCTAATAGACGAAAGCCTTTTGATTGGCTCTCTTCAAGGCTTTAAACTCGCACCAAAAGGTGCATATGAGCTTTGTCTCAGCTGGAGAGTAGCTGCCGCGTTTCTTGGTCGACGTCATCATCTTGAACAAAGTTTTTGTTCAAGTTTATTCCAACAATACCCATCAGAGTGAAGGCGTTTGATTTTTGAGAGAATGGCGAAAAAGCATAGCCGAAAGAATTTGGGTTTCCCGGTAGCGGCACTGATCACTAATTTCTTAGCAACAAATACCGCAACTAACACGGTGCAATTGTAGCAAATAATCAGTAACCGAGTATCGTATCCACATGGACTGACACAACAAAATAACTTTAGCTATCCCCTAAACAGACTATAACAGTAGACATGCAAACGATTATGAAGAAGGTTTAATTAAAACTAAACTTAAAAAGCAACAAATAAAATCACGTAGAAAAATCAAATATTAAAAACAACTGATCCTAGGGTAGTAAATTCATTAACTAAATCTACGCAATAAATCTATTAATCCTATGTACCAGTTTAATCCAGTTATGATGAGAGATCACTTAATTAATCAATTACTCTCGCTAGAGCAGCAACGATCGTAGATTAATAAATTCTCTATCTCCGTTAGGTCTCAAGAAGATCTACTAACTCCCAATAGCTCCTAAGAATAGCTCCCTATGATCCACCTATCTCCGCTAGGTCTCAAGGTTAAAATCATATCATACATCCCTGAATCCGCTAAACAGTTATCTCCGCTAGGTCTCAAACCGAATAGCTAAACATGCAAACTATTGATCAGATAATTCACAAGAAATCAAGCACCAGGAATTATGAATCATAAACTGGAAGGCACAAAGGTATTAACAAATAAATCACATAAATTCAATCAACTATTTACAAACCCTAGAATCAGCTAAAGGAAACTAGCTAGACATACTAAAATAAAACATAAACATAATTAAGAAGAAAGCAATAATAAAAACTGAATTAAATAAAAACTGAATGAAAACGATTGTAGCGATTTGAATCTTCAATCTTGATCCAAGCCTTGAAAACATAGAAAGCTAAAATATTCTAAAGCTATAAAACTGAAAATATGAATGTTTGGGTTCGGGGGGTCTCCGATATGGTATATATAGATAGGTCAAAAGATGACCTATTTATAGATTTCAGATTTCCTACGATCAACATGGAAGTTGCCATGCAAAGTAGAATTCTAAAGATAATAGAATCGTGTAAAATAAGGCAACTCTCCAGCTGGATGCGCGCTCCGGAAAATACTCCTACTCTTGCCGAATTCGCAGCTCTCGCCAGAGGAACGGATGATTTCTCTGACCTCACCAGAGAAATTGGTCGCCAGCGGAATGGTGATTTCTCTGCTCTGTCTTCGCCAGAGAAATGGTGATTTCTCTGACTTTTCACTTCCCTGACTATTGAGCGCTGGACTTTACTTCTCTGATGCTGGCGCTTCTCTGTAGAGGAATGGTGATTTCTCTGGCTTTGATTTCTCTGGCTTCTCGATTCCTCTGCTCTGACTATCGACTTCTCTGGCGATTGGTTTCTCTGCTCTGGTGAGTTGACTTCGCTGACTCCAGAGAAATGGTGATTTCTCTGACTCCAGAGAAATGGTGATTTCTCTGCTCTGGAGATGTCGGTTCCTCTGCTCTGGAGACCAGAACACCTAGAAAATGCCAAATTCATCCAAAATTCTCTAAAACTGCATTCTTCCATCTCGAAAGCCTAAATCTCCTGCAAAGCATAAAATACACCATAAACGCACCAATTTCCAGAAGATTATCTTAAAACACGCACAAACAAACCCTTAAAAATAGAGTAAATTAAGCATAAATCAGGCACTGAATTTTGTGGGTTGTTTTTCCACCAATTTTCCCTATCACGCTCCCTTTCTCATAAACGAAAAAATGAAGAAAAAAAAATGAAAAGAAGATGAATTGAAAATTAACAATAGGATGAAGAAGATGATGAAGAAAAGAATGGTGTAAATTGAATGGGAAGAATGGAGTATTTATAGAAGAAATTTAAGAATAAAGAAAGAAAAAAAGAGTACCAACTCTTTTACAAAAATGATTTTTGGGCCGAAGTGGACCATTGCTCCATGATTTTCAACTTCTTTTCCCTATTAGGTTGTGCCTTTCACGCGATTCCTCTCTCTTCCTCCGCACCGAGTATGCACTTGTGCTCCTTGCCTCGCGCCTCCCCACCCCGACATCGGTGCAAGGCTCGCGCGAGATGGGCGTGCATCAGCTCCGTGAGTCTTGTTGTGGATGCTCTAATGTAATGTACTTTTCTATTATATACTCATTCCATCCATGAAGATTGTATGTTTATTATTAGTTTCATTTGTCCATCAAAATTGTATGCTTTCCTTTTTCGAAAACTATCCCTTATATTTTAAACTTCATCACACTCAATATTTACAAAATAATCACCCATTATAATTTTACATTTTGATGGGCCCAATCACTAACCCAATAATTTAAACACAAACTAAATCATTTTAATTACCTAACCCACTAACTCAATACTTAACCTTAGGGCTGTAAAATCAGGTTGCTAGTATCGGGTATACCTTCACCCGCCCCGATACCCGCGCGGATATCGGATACCCGATACCCGCAAAATTAAAGATGAGGGTCGGGTGCGGGTATTATATCCTCAAAAATTTCGGGTAGAGGGTACCCGCATACCCACAAAAATTTACAATTAAATACTCTCTCCGTCCTACTTCAAATATCTCATTTTCTATTTTGGGTTGTCCCACTCCAAATGTCTCATTTTCTTTTTTGGCAATACACACTCTCTCTATACTTAATATTTAAATAATTTTCACCTACCCACTTTATCTATTTTATTCCCACTTTATCTATTTTATACACATTTCTTAATGATGAGGAGTAATATATGCAGAGCAGAGGAATGAGCTTGGGCAGAGGAATCGCTCAGGTCAGAGGGATCGCTGAGGTCAGAGGAATGCTCCACTCACGGATAGTCAATGGCAGAAACGACCACTTTACCCGGAAAGCGTCAGAGCAGAGGAATCATCTGTCCGCAGAGAAATCCAAAACTCCCTGATACACACGGTTCTCTATCTCTGAGCAGAGGAATGAGCGAAGGCAATCAAAATTACCATAGTACCCCTGACCACGCGGGGAACATGACTGCAAGGCTGAAATTACTGTTTTGCCCCTAAAGTGTATTCTATAAATATCCATGCACTTGTACCATGTATCTTTACGTGCTCTTTCTCAATACAACGGCGAACTTCTTTTTGTTCTTGACAATTCAATTCTACTCTACTCTCTTTCGATTCTCACGTTCAAATACTAGGTAAAATTCACAACCCGATCATGATTTCCCGGTTAAAACACTATCCACTCAATTGCGATTCTCTACTTAATCTCCGTGCCCAAAAGAAAGGAGACATTTGGAGCGGGACGGAGGGAGTAATTTTTAGGAAATATAGGAATTTAATTAACCCCTAGCCCTAAGTTCTAACTCGTCGTCTGTCTCTCCGCTCTCGAACATAAATTGACGCCGCTGCCTTATCACTTCTCACTTCGTCCGACCGCCACCTCTCCGATCTCCGGCCACCCGAGATTCGCCTCGCCCGTCCCCGTCTCTATCAGAAGTTGACGTCCGATTTGACGATTTCTTTTGTCGGTGCTCGGCGCTCGCCTATACTGTTCAACCAACGAGTTGCGCCGTCGCCACCGCCCACCGGCGTTGCCCGCCTCTTCCCATCTCCGGTCAAATTTAGGTATTTAGCTGATTATGATTTTGTAGTGACAATATTATTGATGGTGGGTACAGTCCAATTCGTGTTGTGACAATCAAATTTTGAATCAAAAACTGGTATTAATTGGTAGCTATATTGGTCGACATTCTAGACCACGATCAGCCACAATGTGTTCCCATTTACATACATATAGCACTAATATATCACTATGTTAATTATTTGGCCTTATTTATTGTATTTCACTTCTAGTTCAAAATAATCAACAAGGTTGCTTGGCAGTATATAAAAGGAAATATACAATAGTCAAAAAATAAACCAACGTCAAATTATGCATTTTTAATAGTCGATTGCTATCAATCCAGTCACTATTTGTAAGGGAAGAAAAAGAATAAAAATAAAAAGGGGTGAAATGAGCAGCGTTCAACTCCTTGAAAAGTGAAATCCATAAAAAGGGGAAAAGTCAAATGAAATGTGAATGAAGGCGTAGTCTTCAATATGATTTTAGTCTGCGCCTATCGAGTCTCGAGCCCCGTGTCGTCTTCTAACCACACTATATGCTTAATTTCATTCAACAAAATTTACTCCATCCGTCCATGAATTAATAGTTGACTAAAGTGATAAAGATAGTTGACTAGAGTGATAAAGGTGTTATGAGTGAGTCCACTAGTGATAAAGTATAATAAAATATATAATATAAAAATAATAAATGTGTTTTAAAATGGATCCATTAGTGACAAATGGTAGTAAATATAAGAAAAAAAGAAAAGTAAAAGTGTACAAAAAGTACAATAAGACATTAAATTGTGGACAAATTTTTAAAGGCAAATAGGGCATTAAATTGTGGACAGATGGAGTATATTGTTTCGATTTTCTAACCATTTCCTTTCTTTTAAAAATAATCTACAATTTGTTTTTTTTTTTTTTATAATTAAATGGAATTTCTAGCAATCAACTATATAACTACTAGGAATGTGTTCTTTTTTTTTTGATAAATTTGTTATGAAAAAAAGAGAGATAATAAAAATTTCTCTCTTTAAATGTCTCTTTTTTTCTTTCATTTTCTAAAAAGAAAGTTCACCATTTCTAATTTAGTTTTTTCACTCCAAAAAAATAATATTATCTCTTTTTTTGTGATAATATTATTCTTCCTCGAAGTAAAAATGATGAATGAGAAATAAATTTCTCTTTTGTAGAAAATGAAGAAAAAGAAAAAGGGGGGATTTGAAGAGATTCTTTTTTTGTTCTTAATTTTTCCATAATAAATTTATCAACCAAAAATCATGCACCTTAAAAATTAAATGATGTTACATATAATTAAATTTAAGGGAACCAAAATTAGAATATGGTTATATAGATTTTCAATGTGTATGATTACTATAAATCCCTTCATCGTTCCATTTCTTTTAGGATTGAAAATGCTACAATTCAACCTTTACATATCAAACTGACAATGAACCACAACTTAATTAGTAAGACCTTTTCCCTTCAATCAATAGATCGGAACTTCAACTTATCAAGTAGAAAAATGGAGAATCATTACGCTAATCCTGTTTTTAAGAAGAAGAAAAAAAAAAAATCCTTACGAATCAAACCGTATAGATTAAAAACTAGAATAAAGTTATACATGAATATAAGTATGTTCCCTTTTTTTTTTTGAAAAAAGAATATCAATAATGATGCGTATTTTTTGTTGGTGCTCTACACATAGGATGATCATTGAAGACGTTGGGTCGGCCCTGGTTTTATTCTTCAATCTCCAAAACAAAAAATTTACTCAAGATTAAAATCTAAATCATTTTATCTAAAAAACAAATACTTCATCCGTTCCACAAATCTTGACACGTATTCATTTTTGGGTCGTCCCACAAATCTTGACACATTTCCAAATAAGATAATAATTATTATCTTCTCTTTTCTACTTTATCTCTTTTATACTTTATGACATAACTTACAACTCCTTAATTCTCGTGCCGAAATCAAACTTATCAAGATTCGTGGGATGGAAGGAGTAAAAATCTAAATCATTTTGGAATGAGATTAACATGTAACTCGGTTATATACGAGCTTTCACATTTGCTTGATTACATACACAAGAAACACGAGGAAGAGCTTCATATTTCACTCCAAAGATCACCGTTTCTATATCTCCACAAGTTTCACAATACTATATGTATTAAAACATACAAAGAATCATATGCTTGTAACTTTTGAGACAAAATAATTAGAATGAGAATGAGAATGAGAATTTTATTAGAGCAAGCATTTGATTGAAGAATGAAAGTGAGAAAATATTATAGATGATTAAATAAAAATGTAAGAGCTTAAGTATTTCAATAGCAACTCAAATTCCAAAAATCAACAATCAGAAGTATTATCCCATCATTATAATTTCCAACTCAACAATTCAAAGCATGCCTTCTCGGCCCAAATGGATGTAGCCCACTTAATAGATTCATTAGGTTAGCCATCTTTTTCTTTCTTAAAAATTTATGGCACATTAAGCTTAGGCCCATTTCTCCCAAATAGATTGAATAAGATTTTAAATCCCACCCATTTGGGCCTTCCTCAAACAGATGTTACTTTTTTTTTTTTTTTTAAAGGAAAGGAAATTGTGTTTGTGTGTGAGGGCAAAAAGGAAATCTAGCTTATCGGCGAGCAATTTTGGGTGAAAATGATAATTAGACTGCAAATCCCGACCCCGCCAAAACCTGAAAATACCCAAATTAACCTCCTTCCCACCACCGCCGACTCCGGCTTCAAATTCCGGCAGAAGGTGCTTTACCTCCAATCCCTGAGAGTAAATCCGGCAAAAGCCCTCCATAAAAACCCTAATATCCGTTCTGCCCCTATTTCCACTCTCCTCTCGGTCACTCAATGCCTCTCATCGATGGGCGTCGAGCTCGCCGCGGCCGGCCGCATTCTCGACATGTATCCGGAGCTCCTCACCGCCGATGCTTACGAGGACATATACCCAATTCTCGATTTTCTCATCAACGTTGTCCGAATTCCGTTCCCCGATATCAGGAAGGCAATAATTCGGTGCCCTAGGCTCCTTGTTTCCGATCCGGATACCCAATTGAGACCCGCGTTTCAGTTCCTGACCGAATTGGGGTTTTCCGGGCCCCATAGATTAACCGCTCAGAACACGGTGTTGCTGGTTTCGAGCGTTGAGCTTACTTTGATTCCCAAGATAGAATTTTTGGTGGGGCTAGGGTTTGAGTATGATCAAGTGAGGAATATGGTGCTGAGGTCGCCGGGGCTGTTGACATTTAGTGTTGAGAATAATTACGTGCCGAAGGTGGAGTATTTCTTGAAGGAAATGAATGGGGATTTGGAGGAGATTAAGCGGTTCCCGCAGTATTTTTCATTTAGTTTGGAGAAGAAGATTAAGCCGCGCCATAGGCTTTTGATGGAGCATGGATTTTCTATGGCATTATCAGATATGTTGAAGGTTAGTGATGGTGAGTTCAATGCGCGCTTGATTGAGAGGCGACTGCGGATGCTGGACTCGAGATCATCCTAGCTTTATGTAAGTTGCTGCTTTTTTACATTTGTATATGATTGTGTAATTGGAATGCTTGTAGATGGAGATGTAAATTCTAGCTTATTTTTGTAATGGGCATGCAGAGTTTTTGCCATGCGCTGACTTCACAATTACAGAGAGTTTTGACTTTACAGTTAAATTTTGTTAACATACTAATGCAACAAGTGTGAAAAGTTGAAAGAGTATTTGATATAGGATTGTGCCAATTTGATGGTAGCGACTCCTCTCTTGGTGGTATAGTTTGTATACACCATAGCTTGGGATGATGAAGCTGTAGATTGCAGTCTTACCAAATGAAAATGCACATTGTAATTTATCTTTAGCTTGGTTTTCTATTCCTTATTATCTCGTAGGCTTAACCCTAGCTATATAAGCTGACTCATTGCCAAAAGAAATCTCATCTATCCTGCAAATCTAAACTTCTGTATCACCAAGCTCAAAACAAGTGTGGGCACATGTTGTTAATTAACTTGCAGCATGAATTCACTATAACTTTGTGAGTTACAATACGATAGATTAAGAATACCTCTTAATCGACTGAAAACAATTCAATAGGAAAGAATCCCTTCTAAACTATTGAAAAGCAAAGACACAAAAGTCACTAGACTATATAGTGAGTAAAGAGGACTTGTAAACGCCCACAACACTCTAACAACCTATCAGACTCTACAAACCAAAAGTATCCCACTCTGAGACCATATCCAATGGGAGTTTTAAATTAGTGCTCAGGGCTTTTTTGAAGCTTCCAATCTCTCCAACCCTGCTGCACTTTTCTGCTCTAAAATGGAGATTGTTACAGTATTGCGCTATTTTTTTTTCTTTTTTCTCTTTTATGCATTATTATTATTGTTATTTTGCATTAATTACAATAGATTTCTTCTATTAATCAAAAGTAGACTAATTAAAAGTATCTTTTTGGAGTATTAGGCTCGAGATGAAACTGAAATTTTGCGCTATTTTGGTGTTAAAGCTATTGTATAATAGCACTGAGCGCTGCAGATGCCCTAAGTTTACTGGACTCTGAATGTTGGAAAGAATGGTGAATCAACAAGCTCAGAATCAAACGCTGCATCTAGCAGTGGACTTTTTCTCTCTATGAATTGGTACTGAATGAAGTGCAAACACCCTCTATTTATAGACGTCTGAAAACCTTGATAACCAAGCTTCTTCAGCATGTAGGAGTCGACCTCTAACCACTTCAGATGAGGTAGTTATGGCTTCCTAAATCTTAGGTCTTCAAGTAACAAACTTGGTTGATAAGGTCAACCTTTTTCCTCTATCTCCATTTTTCTTATCCTTTTGAAACTGTCCACCATTTAAATATGCAGACTTAAAATCTGTAACCTATGATTACAAATTACAATATACCATATATAGACTATATCTAAATATAATGTAGTGCTAAAATTTGTACTAGCACCAAGCCTTGGCTCTAATGAATCGAAGTTCTTTAGTGTGGTAAACTTCAGGTGATTGCAAAATAGAGGGACTTGATGTAGATCAACTCAAAACTTCTGGAAATTCTTTAATAACCGTGAGTCTACTCGACTTCCTTTTTATCCCATTCCACATGCTCTCTTTTCTTGTGGCAATAGGTTCAAATCCCTCTTCATTTTATAAATGAAGAATAATGAGGATATATCAAGGGATGTTGCCTGTGGTATCTAAGAAATACGAAAACTCAACTGTAATGGTCCAATTACTCTTGAGGTTTAAAAGCTCATAAAAATGTGGACTGAAGTTCAACTCGGTGTCTAAATCAGTAGTT
Organism: Salvia miltiorrhiza; assembly: GCF_028751815.1. Lineage (NCBI taxonomy): Eukaryota > Viridiplantae > Streptophyta > Magnoliopsida > Lamiales > Lamiaceae > Salvia > Salvia miltiorrhiza. Next base: position 27,841,825 of record NC_080393.1, on the reverse strand, counting down.
TGTCTTAAGGCAACGGATGAACTTGTTAAAATTCTAAATAAATTTAGAAATTATTTCACCGCCCAAAAGTATAATTTAGTTGCTAATACTCAAATTTGATCTGTCTTGATGTTTGTTCTATGATGCAACAAGAAGAATATGTGCTCAACTATGTCATGGAATCATCTACTAATAAATTCTGAAGTTAAGATAGTATTGAATATTTTGCTATTTTGATTCATATTCCATGGTAGACTTGGTGCAAAGGATTTCTTGGATGTTGGTTTTAAGCTTCGGATGACTAAAAGCACCATTGCAGCTCGACATTCCTCTTTCCCTCTTTCAATTCATTCAGCTAAGCCCCCTATAAGCTGTGAAATTGCCTAGTCAATACTATAATTGGCATCTTTCACAATTCTGTTGGAAAAGTATTTTTTCCCCATATATAATATTATAGTACATGTATTAACAGCTCCATAAATTTTTGCAAGTGTGATGTGTTCGAAAATAAGGTCATATAACAGAATGCAGAAAGCTATATTGCAATAAAAGAGACAGGCTTTTTACCTGCACAAGATGTTTAATCACTTCTGCTGCATGACTCAGATTTTCAGTTACTGTGGGCATTGTGCCAAACCTCTCCTCTCTCTGAAAGTCTGGTAACTCAGAAGATTGATAATTGATCTCATTGAAATTCAACACATATTATATTATTCATTATTGAATATACTAGTAAATGGGATTCAGCCATGGTAAGTTGTTGATTTTACTCCCTCCCTCCCCTCCATCTCATGACCAATGTTTACTTTCCTTTTTGGATTGTCTAATAAAGTGTCTCCTTTTTAAAAATGAAAAGTGGGTTCCATTACTTTTTTATCTTTTTACTCTTTAATCATCCTTGTTTTGGGAGGGAGTGAGTATGTTGATGGTCTCAATAAGTGAAGCACAGAATAGAAATAATAATGAGTTCTCACAGCTTCAATAATAAGAGCTTAGGTTGAGTGTTGCAGTTTTGTTACCAGCCTGTCATCCAACTGCTGCAGACTAATATCTCCTCAGATAATCTTTCCAGCTTTTTTTGTAAATTTTGTTGCTGAGATCATCGGATATTTATTGTTATGATCTTTTGGTTTTTCTTTTTGTATATGAATTAGGATAACCAAGAAGTTTGGAATTAAATTGAGAGGAGAAGCCAAAATTGTCCTTCAATATAGACCTGGAATAAGGGCACATTGATTAAAGAAGCTGCTGACATCAAAACTCAGTGTATCATTTAGTCTCTCTCTCTCTCTCTCCACAAGTTCAGTCAAAGGTGATAGATATTTGGTGATAAATGAATGGGAGGATAGGTGATAGGTAAGACAGTAGAGTAGTAGGGTTTCTGTGATTTGTGTGTACAGAATGCTTAAATGGGAATGCTTAAAATCTGCCCCTCCAATGCCAACAGAGGACAAACCCTTCACTAACTCTGCCAGGTTTAAGATACGATATTATCCTCATCAATGCCTACACATGATTAATTCACATAATTCCCTTTTGGCAATATCATTAATCTCGATCTGCATCTCTCTCTCTCTCTCTCTCTCACACACACACACACACACACACACACAATGGCACAATTTCTCATATTTTGTAAATTTATCTTCAAAAAATGAGATAAAAAAAGTTAGGAAAATCTAATCACATTTTAGCGATTTCTACCTTTTTAATCCCATGTTATCTAGGGTGGATAATATGAAAAAAAATACTATCACATCAATATTCTATAATAATATAGTCATAAACTACAGTGAAAATGAGAGAAAAAAGGTTGTTCGGTTTTTTTTTTTCCATCCTACTTGAGAAAAATTATTCTAACTACAAAATATGTGAAAATTATGAAAATATACATATTTTTCACCCTAGGATTCTGCAGTCGTGTGATCAAGCTGTTGGAACTTTGGATGTGAAAGTGCTTAATAAAATCATTATTAAATATAGTGATTTTAGCAAATTAAATTATGAACTATTTTAAAATTGTAATTTTATAATATGACTTTTGAAGAGTGACGAATTAAATCACCACTTTTTCAATTTTTGCAATTCTGTTTCTCCATTTTTTTTTTCGGTCGTTGGAGTACTGGGCTTAAGCTTACGTGGATTAGTAAAGACAACATCGTTTTTGTGAGGCCTAAACGATGTCCTTTCGTTTCAATTATTTTTTTTTTCTAAATTATAAAGGGATTGTATCTTCTATTTGCACCATAATTTTCAATATTCAACAATTTTATTTTAAACAACACCGTAACATGAATATTATGGTGATTTAATTCACCGCACTTCAAAATTCACATTAAAATTGCAATTTCGAAACAGTTCGTGATTTTATTTGCCAAAACCCCTATTAAATAGTATGATGTTCCATTTGAATTTAATGAAAATAAATTGTAGATACGAAATCTATGTTTTGAGTAGATAAATTTATTGTAGTTACTTTTTCTAGTTTGATTTCAGATGAATGAATAATTAATACACAACGATTACTACTTGAAAAACGTGGCGGGTTTGAGTGTGTGTCAAATGCATGTCTGCATATATGGATCAACCATAGACATGTGGCTTACATGCCACAAGATGGTGGTTAAAGATGGTTAAGGTCTGAACTTCTTCGCGAAAAATCAAGCTTAAAACGAATATAATAACATCTTAGCGTTGATGCATAACTCACCCCTCATCGGCCACTCCACCAATTTAAATAAATGAGAGACTCTACGAGTTTATTGATTTCAAGAAGGTTGCGGGTTGGGGCTGAGGATTTAGCCCTAGTTCTTGGCGCTTAAATAACTGTCACTCCTTGTGACGTCACTAATAATGATGAGGGTGTGTCAGCTTTATTTGAAATTTATTTATGTTTTTCCAATTTTTGAGAGAGGACTCTTTAAATCCGTAAAAATATGAACCACTCATTGAACTTTTGCCTACATGGCTAAATATGATCCTTTCATTTCAATGGTTTTTATTACAACGTTGAACCCTAGTTAAAACTGTCTTTCCATGTTCATTTATTTTATTCCTTAGAGGTGACTTGATTACCAAGGACTTTTCCTATTTTTCCTCCTTCAATCGAAAACTTCATTTCTAAATAGTGCATGAAAACAACAGCCCTAAATGTATTAAGTGATAGTCTCTTAAGAATGATGTTATATGAAAGTTTAGGCAAGTCTATGATTAAAAACTGCAAGTCTTGCAAGCACCTAAGCTTCCTAATGTTATTGGTAGTTCAATAGTGCCTATAGGGGTAAAAGACTCTCCCGAGAATCCATACAGTGGGGCGGTCGATGGTTTGATGGTGGCATCAATGTTCACAAGCATTCAAACATTTTCAATAGAGGATATTGATTGAACTACCCTCGTCCACAAATATACGATGAATGAAACAAATCGTTACATCAATGGTGAAAACCAACACGTCATTGTAAGGATACATCAAAGGTCTTGCGTCCGTAGGCCCGGAGAAAATTGTTGGATCCTCGGTTGCGGTAAATATAGCCATGACTTGGCTCGGGTGAGAGCTAGAATGTGCCACCCTGATAATTTGTTTCTTGGCTCAGTTAGATGGTGGAATTCCATCTTCACCCACTATCATGTGCACAACCCGCTTTGGTACCTGCAATGGGCTAGGGAGACGTCTTTCACGCCTTTCATTTCTTGGCTCAAAAGCAGCTCTGTGGTCTCGATCTTGATCCTTGTCACACTGTTCATGTTTAATAAATCAGTCAAGATGATCATTTCATATCAAAATTTCCAACTAATTTTTCAAATGCCCACAACGATGTGTAGGATGACCATAAAAATATGATATTCACACAAGAAATTGTTGGTTTTTAGCCAGGGCGCACCTTCAACATAAGTATGTGGTGCTTTGAACCATGCTTCGTGCTTGAGCTTGTGAAATATCCTATCTTATCGTCGATTCAAGGGAGTAAAGTTGGCGAAGCGGGTAACTTCATTCATCACCCGATGGTCATGGTATTCAGGACATGAGGTTGTGGCCTAAGATGAAGCAAACCTTGAAAATGTGCATTTTCAATATAACACCCTTCATATTGTTTAGCCCTAACTTCTGCCTGGTCTGTTACTTTCGTTCTCAGCTTTTCTTGCAGTCCTGGCCTCTTCCAACTGGATATACCCATTATATTGTCAAAGTTTCGTAGGGATACAATTTGTAATGCAATTAAAAAGGGTCCCGATTTGAAGCCCCATACGAAATCATATCCTCGAATCTGAGATTCCGCCTCAAGCACTTCCAAAGAAGCCATGTTAAATTTACAACATATTATCTTAATATCTATATTTGTTCATGGCGAATATCCATGAATAGATTATAAAGATCCTTAAATGAATATATTGAACCCGGCTCGAGTTTTTGGAACCATTGTTGTGCCAACCCTAATAGAGTAGTAGAGAAAATTCTGCATTTGATGCCCTCGGTGTACTGGTGTAATATTACTAATCCCTCAAAACGAGCCATGTGTACTTTTTTCCATCAAATGGGCACAAACCTCCCATGTATCTAAGCATCATCACAAGATGACCACCCAAAATGAGATCAACATCATCATGGGGGAAGAAAACTGCTCTTTCTTCTGACGATCAGACTGAAGGTAGAAAAGACACCAGAGCTACAATCTCTAAATACAAAGGAAAGCAAAAGAGGAAGATTACTCTCACATCCCCAAGAAAAAGCAAGAAGATGAAGAAAATTCATGAGCTAGATGAATCGTCGGATGAGCATCACAACAAATTGCCTCTGCGACAACTATCCACAAGGATACCTCCTACTTAGATTGAAGCCTCTAATCAGTCTCATAAGCAAGCTGTGTCACCTACTATGTCTCAAGGTTCTACCAGCTCACCATCTTCTTGAAAATAAAAGAAATCCTCTTCATCGCATGATGGCTCATCATTTGGAAATAAAGACGATGATAAAAAATCTTCTCCTTGATCTATCTCATCCATCCTACCTGAAACTGATTAGCAAGCTGATTTTCAATGCGAGGATGAACTGAAACGTACCTCGCCAGCATCACAAGACACTCTGTCGTCTCCAAAATAAATTGATGGTCAAACTGCATCAAAGTCGAAAATAATGTTATTTTTGAAGCCCATCTTGTATTAGACACACAACTCTCGATACTTATTCAACATCAGGTTAAGCTCAAGACCAAGCGGTCTCTCCAAGACAAATATCATGGTATTGAAAGGCATCCAGAGGTGCTGGATAAAACCTTCCGACTTTAGAAGCATTTGCAACTTCACGCTTTGGACCTATTTCTACATAAAAAGCTAGTCAAGTTGTATTCTGCCGCAGCATTGCTCTCTAGTGAACAAGGATTAATGTCCAAGCTCAACTTTACCAACTTGTATGAGGTCTTCATCGCTCAGGATAACATTATTTGTCTCATGCTTAAGAAAGTTGATCGGGCAACCGAAGGAAGTACCTCTGCTGCTCTCCATCTTCAATGGATGCCTCACTCTTTCAACGAAGTGATCCCAATCATCTCTTATGCCTATTCAACTACTGAAGCTCATGAGCTCCTCACAGTTGAGCAATCGAAGCTCACTGATGCCCCCTCATCAGCAAAGGATCTGCTCACTGTTCCTTCTGATGATGCTACTCTCTTCTAGCAGGAAGTCAAAGACACCAACAAAGTCATGGTTCTTTATGACGCTTCATCCTCAGCAAGCTTCAAAAATCCGACTTTGCTCCATCAACTCACAGAGGATCTCATGACATGGAAACAACTATTTTCATTTCATCTGCATGAGTGATCACTAATTTATTAGCAACAAAATACCACAACTAACACAGTGTAATTGAAGTATAAACAACAACTAAGTATTGTATCCTAGGGACTGATAGACGAAAACACTATGAATAATCCTAATAAATAGTACTATTGTAGTATCCAGTCAAACAGAAATAAGGTAGAGCATAAAAACTTGACTCAAAACATAATAAATAAAGTCAAGAAAATAAACCAAATAATCTTCTCTTACGAAAAACTATGAAATTTGATTAATAAATTCCCTATCACATTCAAGTCTCAAGAAAATAAATTAACTCCCGGAAGTACACAAAGAATAGATTCATATAGTTTACTTATCACATTTAAGTCTCAATGTAAAACTATATCATGTATACCTGAATCAGCTGAACAATTATCACATTCAGGTCTCAAACTGAATAACTAGAAATGAAAATTATTAATCAAGTAATTGACAATAAATCATACATAAGAAATCATGACTCACAAGTTGGAGAACAAATTGATATCAATAAATCAAACACATAAATTCAATCAACTACATACAAACCATAGAATCAGAAAAGAAAACTAACCAGACATAAATAAATAAATAAATAAATAAATAAATAAGATAACTAAAAAGAAAGTAATTAATAAATAGAATTGATAAAACCCGAAACGAATTCAGGATGAAAAGCTGAAATCTTGAATCTTGCAAAAAAATAAATCTAATCTATGAAAGCAATAAATTATAAAGCTAGAAACTAAAAAATGTGAAAAGAGAGAGAAGAGAGGGGTAGAGAGGTGTCTAATAGGTTAAAAAAAGAACATATATATAGGCATAAGAGAAAAACATAATACATAACTCAAAAATATTGATAAAATCCCGAAAAATCGCAAAATCCTGTTGGCCACTATTCACTGTGCGCGACTTTCTTGTTTAGGCCATATCTCTCGCGTTCAAACTCCGATGCGATTTGTTTGCGTCCACGAACTCGTATTGAGATGATCTACAACTTTCATTAAGATCATATTTCTAAATTTAACTTCAAAATTTATGTATATTTCATTAAAGTATGGGAAAATATCACATTTCACAAGATAAAACAATTTAAGCACAAAACAATCATCAATCACTCAATTCCCTATAAAATCGACATTATAAGAACATTAAAACCATGAAAAAAATGAGTGTTATCATTGAGCTTCATAGCAAGTACAAGAATATGTACATTCAAAATGCCTTCAACACCGGTGACATTGAACAAATCTAGAAAATCCTTTGTTCGCTGAATAAGCACACCATGATTGATTTTCATCGGGCCACCAAAGACATATAAGAAGCGTCTGCAGAACAAATCAATCAGAAAATATGGACTCTGCAAGATCATCTAGATACAAAGGATGCTAAGTTCAAAACTCAACTAGAACAAACATGGCGGGAAGCTTTCTCCGCCTCAAACAATGCTCAATACCAATAGATGTAAACTACCATTGCCAGTTCCAAAGAATGAACTTCGTCAATATCTGATTCATCAAATGAGAGTTGTTGAATCTACCTATTGGATCAAGTGGATAACAAGATCAAAGCAGCCACCAGCGATATGAAAAACACATAGATTCACCTTGACAGAATGCTACAGGACATCCACCAATACATCGTTCAGACTAGCAAACAAAATGACGATATCAACGCCAACATGCATGGAATACTACAAAGGATAGCTATTGCTGACGAAGATCGTGATAATCTTCGCGCTCTCCTTGCTGCCCTCCAAGAGCTCATCACCACTGATGATGCCAAAAAAGAGAAGGAAGATCAAGAAGAAAAGGGAAAAGAAAAGTGGGACCCTCCGATGTTGCACAAGGCTTCCAACAACTGGTCATTCAATCAAGAAGAATGACAAGATCGCAAATGGAAACTCATCAAAGATGAATTATGTATCTGGTACTACCATTGGATGGGTCTGCCCGTGAAATTTGCAGTTGAAGGGTTTCGACAATTTTTGAGCTGTCATACAGATATCGACAACATTGACAGAATTCTTGATGTTTCAAGAGACAATCAAAGAGAAATCTCTCATCCGACGAGAATGATATTTAAACCTCATTTTGATAACAAGACCAAGATGATCAACATTAACTACATTGAATCATGCACAGTGACAACTACCAAGGTGAAAAGAATTCTTCCAGCAATCCACCCAGATGAATTTGAAGCTCTTTGAAAAGAATCTACGATCTCTTTGAAAAAAATGAGACAAAATGAAGAATGGAGAAGTGAACTCGTTGAAGGATGAAAGACTTGGAAAGACTGCAGAATTGAAAGGAGTGTAATAGATTACTAAGTGAATGTTCCAAAACTCTTAGCTATAGATCTGTTTGTGTTTCAAAATTCATCTTGAACAACCTGATGACAAACCCTCATTGTCCAGGATCTGCACCCTGAACTGCTTTGAACTAACCTTTCAGGACATATTCTTTAAAGCATTCCTCTACAGGAGCGGGAAGAACTTCATCTAAATTGAGTTGATCAAGACTCACGAGAAGCTCACTTATTATTTTTCAGTCTAAGCCTTATCCATTCACTTCAAGCTTATGTGTTAAACTGTTTAGATTCATTTTGATTTAAAATTGAGATATGCCTACTATGTTCCTCATGTTCATTAATGTTCTATCTCGGTAGGTTTGGCATCATCAAAAAGGGAAAAATTGTTAAGAAAATTCAGAAGACGTTTTGAATTATACCAAAATATATATGCCATATACATGTTCTTGCTTGATATAGTTAACACATTTCAGTTTGCAGGTAAGTATGCTTATGATGATTCAATCTGACAGACTAAAAAGGTTATGTGCTCAACTAATTAGCAAACTGATTTCCACGTAGACCGACTTAGTATATTAGCTTGATGGATGTCACATTTTCCCAGAGTAGACCAAAGCATTTAAGTGGAAGATACGTTATTTAATAAAAGATCCCACATTTTCAGAAGAAATGACAAAAAGGTACGACAAACAGTGTTTCACATCTACATCGCCTTTGTATGGATGAATATATTGCTAGAAACGTCTTCTCGAGAAAACTCAATGGAATTATTTTCAACGCCATCTACTACTCTTTTGAAGAAGTTCTCCTCCAACGGAAAAATAAGGGCTAATTTTTTATACTTACGTAATGTAAGTGTATATCTGCTCACCAATTAAGAATATGAGATTTGAAGGTAAGACATTTAACTGTTTTACTCCAATCTTCCTTCTAAGTGCATGCAATTATTAATTACACATTTATGATTTATGTCTGTCTGTCACGGGTGTCTCATATTTAAATGACATAAAAGGAATTAATCTATTTGTAGGTGATCAGTATTAAGAAGATAATCAGGGCCGGCCCTCAGGGCGGGCGGGCATGGGCGATGGCCCAGGGCCCCAAAAAATTGAGGGCCTAATTTTTTAATATATCCCATTAATTATAGGCTTTATGTGTACTAAAAAATTTAGATAACCTAATTTATTGTCAAAAATTCAAAGTTCAATTTAAAATCAATTTCAAATTAATTTGATGATAATTTTGTAACATAATTTTGAGGGCCCAAAATTTTAAATATATCTCATTAATTATAGACTTTATATATACTAAAAAATATTGGGCAATATAACTTATTGTCAAATTTATATTATATTAAAACTTCAAAGTTCAAATCGAAATATAAAATTATGCTGACAATGCTAGTTATTGACATATTGTCTTCTCAATTTTAAAATCGTTGAAAACGCATTTGAGATCGTTAATGTCCCTAGAGAGATTGAATGATTTGACAATATTTATATATATAAGCTCAACCACTTTAAAAAATAGTAAGTTATGTTTTCCTATCAAAAATCACCTTACTATTTTTGGAAATAATTTTTCGTTTCTATTTTTTTATCAATTTCGTCTACACTAGATAATAATAATAATAATAATAATAATAATAATAATAATAATAATAATAATAATAATAATAATAATAATAATAATAATAATACAAAAACGTAATAAAAATTTAATAAATGTAAACCATATTCGAAATTCTATTTTAAAGATATATATATATATATATATATATATAAAATTATTTATCTACAAATTTATATTTTAAGCTAAAGAGTTATAAAATGAACAAATATAAGTTTAATCTTTGTAATTGCATTAAATTGTTATAATAAAAAATATAAATATAAAAATATTAATATATAGTAAAAATATGAAAAAACAAAATAAAATAAACAAATTTTAAAATTTTATGATCCTTAATCATGACAAATTTTAAATTTCATCTTTGCTAGGTTGTATTTGTTAATTTTATCAAAATATAAATTTTAAAATTAAACTATATATTCATTATATATATATATATATATATATATATATATATATATCTATCTATCTATCTATAGAGAATTAGGATATAATAAAGAATAGAGATTAGTGCTTGCCGTTAGATCTTGATAATTAAGCGGACAGGATTAAAACCGAATATTCAATAAAAAATGTGATTAATTATTATTAGAATAAATCTTGAAGAATCTCGCTCTTCCAATTTTCACGCCTCCACATTCATTCCTTATTTTGTAGATTATTAGAGTTTTCATAATTACAAACTTTATTCCTGCAAATCAAAGATTCCCGTCGAAGTATATGCACCTATAGATTAATTTATTTTACTTTTTTTAGGAAGATTAATTTATTTTACTGTTGATACGAATATTCAATATTATATACCTACGTATTCTAAATATATTTAACACTGTTCATTTTAGTTACTGATGCATCATGCATGTTTATTTGATGAAAATATAAGATTTATAATACACCGAATATATATCACAAATAAAACAAAAAAATAAATAAAGGTACACCTAACAAAAATTTAAAAAATATAATGACATGAATACGTAATATATATTAAAAAAAATTGAAAAAACTATACTGCTATACAATAATATGTAAAACATGTAATACAATGATATTCGAAAACAATTGAATAACTATTCGTAATAATGACATCGATATTCGTTATAAATAATGTTGAATGATATTTAATTGATCGAAAATAATTCATACTATAATTGCAGCGACGGTCATGGGAATGGAAGCTAATAGCGCGCCCGATCCGGATGGTTTCTCGGGTATTTTTTACCGACATTGTTGGAACATTGTTAAGCTTGATATCATTAGAGCAGTTCGGGGGTTCTTCCTGAACTCTTATCTTCCCCATGGATGCAATGCCAACACCTTGGTTTTAATCCCTAAAACCGACATGATCTCCTCGGTCGCGGATCTCAGGCCGATAATTTTATCGAATTTCTTTTTCAAGATCATCTCCAAAATCTTGGCGGTCAGATTAAATAAAGTTGCTGCGGCCACGGTCTCTCAAAATCAGTTCGGGTTTATTAGCGGGCGCTCCATTCATGACTGTATAATGCTTGGTTCTGAGGGGTTCAATTGTATGGACCGCACCAACCATGGCTCTAATATGGCCTGCAAAATCGACATCAAGAAAGCCTTCGACACGATGAGCTGGGATTTCATCTTCAAGGTCTTTAAAGTTATGGGATTTCAGGAGAAGTTCATATCTTGGATCTCCCTAATTTTTCATTCCGCCAGGATCTCCATTCTCTACAACGGTAGGCTCAGCGGCTATTTTCCCTGCACTCGTGGGGTCCGGCAACGGGATCCGCTTTCTCCCATTATTTTTGGCATTGCTGAGGATGTGCTCAGTCGGTTAATCATTAACTGCGTTAACTCAAGACATCTCATTCCTATGAGCTTCAGTAGGAGCATGAATTTTCCTACACATTTGCTTTATGCTGATGATGTGTTGCTTTTTTGTAAAGCTTTGCGCCGCAATGCAAAAAAGATTAAACATATTCTTGAGTACTATGAATCGATTTCCGGCCAGGTTTGCAGTTTGGAAAAGTCGCGGATTTACTTCTCGAAGGGTGTTACCACTCCAATGAAAAGAGGCATAAGTCAAGCTTTGGGTTTCACGCAGGGTGGAGATAGGGTGAATTACTTAGGTTCTCCTCTTTTTGTTGGAAGACCAAAGACGTCCCATTTGATTGGCATCAAGGATCGCATTGTGCAGAAGTTCTCTAGATGGGCGGGTCTTAATCTTTCTATGGCTGGTCGTCTCTGTCTTGTGAATTCGGTTATTCAGAGTTCCATCATTCACACTATGATGGTCTTCCGTTGGCCAAAGTCGCTTCTTTATGATTTGGATCGCAGCTGCAGAAATTTTATCTGGACGGGGAAAACGGATTTAAAGCCTTCGTGCGCTGTTAAATGGAGTAGATGTTGCGCTATTAAAGAAGATGGAGGCCTTGGAATTCGCTCTTTTACTATAATGAATAAAAGTTATCTTATGCGGATGGCGTGAAAGCTCATTAAAGGGGAGGAATTCCCACACCGGTTGATGAGGTCGAGATATCTTGATAAGTTTGGTCACGCCAAAAAACATGTGGCTAATTCTTCGGTTTGGGTTGGCTTGAAACATGAGGTGGACGGTCTGGTGAATCTTTCTTTTGCGGAGATTGGAGACGGCATCAATACTTTATTTTGGACGGATGATTGGTTGGGCTATAGGCTGTGCGATCGGCTTTCGGTTCCTTCATACCTTCATGGGCTGCTCACGCATTCGGTGGCAGATTACTACTTCGATGATTGTTGGCATTTTTCTGAAAATTTTGTGCTTAGCTTCCCTAAGATTGTTTGTGATATTCTTATTCTCCCGATGAACTCTGGACTGGATACTAGGTTTTGGAAACCTTCCCTTAGTGGCAATGTTACTTCTGCGCTGGCCTTTGCTAATAGCTGCCATAAGTTTCCTAAAGTGTCTTGGGGCAAATGGATTTGGGATGCGGCGATTCCTGTGAAAAGATCGTTGGTTTGTTGGCGGATCATTCATGGTCGCTTACCGACCATGGATTGCTTGATTAGACAAGGCCTGGTGGCTCCCAATGCTTGTCCAATTTGTTGGAACGCCGCGGAGACTATCTCACACATTTTTTGGGAATGTAGGGAGGTTCGGCAGATCTGGGAGGTTTTTTTGGGTTGGTTTGGGCAATTCATGCTGTTGAATTGTTTTGATATCACAAGTTTCCTTGCCTTGGCTTGGAATGTGTCTTTCAGCTCGCTGCTTCATCGTCTTTGGAAGGTGGGCATTATAAGTCTTCTTTGGATTATTTGGCAAAGTCGTAACAATGCTATCTTTGATGACAAGGCTTTCTCAAGGATTGGGGTTTTAGCGACGCTCAAAACTTTCTTCAAAGAAACTAATGGGTTTCGAATCTTGGCTGCATGTCAAATGATTGGACGGATTATCTCACTATTCGAGCGATTGGGGTCAAATCTAGATGTGCTCCACCCCCGGATTACATCGCGGTGCATTGGTGGCCTCCGGATATTAATTGGATGAAGGTTAACACCGGCGACGGGGGCGCCGGGATTAATCGCTGCTGGAGGTGTTTTTCGCGACCATACGGCCATGGTTTGCGGGTGTTTTCACATTAAGGGAGGTTCGGGCTTTGCTTTGGAAGCCGAGCTGTTGGCGGTGATCACGGCAATTGCCATCGCTCGCTGTCGCGGTTGGAATCGCCTGTGGCTGGAGGCTGACTCCACTTATGTGGTGGAACTTCTCACGCGTCGCTCTTTGGACGTACCTTGGAGATTTATGGCGAGCTGGAAAGAGACGCTCAAGCGTCTCACGGAGATGGAGTTACGGACTTTACATATTTTCCGGGAGGGGAACGCGGCTGCTGATCTTATGGCGCATTCATCCCGAACGGAAGGGTGGTGGCCTGGGGTTATTGGTGATATTCAAGAGGCTGTGACGATGGACATGGCTACGCACAGTCACTGGCGTCGTGTGTAGTCGATGGGGACAGTGTCAGGGTGGGTGGGTCTGCTGGGCGAACAACGTTAGGTCTGGGCTTGCTGGTGGCGGAGGGTTCGGAGTTGCTGCGGTTGTTCTGACCTTTCGTCGAACACCTGGTGGTCAGGTGGGTTTTTCTGGCGGTTTTTGGTTTTGGGGGGAGCTCCAGCGTGCGTTTCAACGGGAAGGCTTCCTTGCTGTTGGTCTCTGGAGAACTACGGCGACGGCGTATAACCGGCCGGATAGTTCTCCTTTGTCGGGGCTGCGTTGGTTGGTGTCAGATGGCTTGGAGTTGCTGCGGTTTTTCGTCGAACACCTGGGGGTCAGGTTGTCCTTCAGGTGGATCTTGGGTTTGGGCGGAGCTCTGGCGACGGCGTATAACCGGCCGGATGGCTCCTTGCTTGCGGGTTGTGTCGGGGTTTTTGGAGAGCCACGGCGACGGCATTTAACCGGCCGGAGTGCTCTCCTTTTTTCTTCGTTTTCTTTGTGTTTAAATTTGTTCTCACGGCGACGGCGTTTAACCGGCCGTGTGTTTTGTGTTTTTTGTTGGTTGGGCTTTTGGCGGCGGCGTCTTACCGGCCTCTTGCCTTGTTGTTTGCGTTGGTGGAGAGCCGGGATTGTTTGGGGACGATGGTTAGGCCGGAGTTCCGTAAACTTTCCCTTCCGCTCTCTTCCCCTTCTTTGGTTTTCGTTTGCTAGACGGGTACTCTTTTTCCTTTTCTCGGTTTTTCCCTTTGGGGTTTTTCGAGAAAAGGTTTTAACGAGGCTCGGCCCTTAGTCAGCTTTCTTGTGCTTTCAAGGGTTTTTTAGGTTTTTCTTTCTTTTTATAAAATCGCAGTTTATATATAATTGCAAAATATAAATGAACATGAATAAGCACATGTATTAAAATAAACATAAACATTAAAATTGAAAAATATACTACTTATAACTGTAGAATATATGATACAATAATATTCATGAAATTTTTTTTATTGAACTACGTACCTGTATTCATTTTAATTTGTGGATGAAATATTGAAATCTTGACAAATTATTTAATTCAATGCCATAAGTACACACGTTCAACATCAAAGGAAGAAAAAAAAAATTAAAATATTAAATCCATGGATATCGGGTTGTTTCCGAAAATAGTGGGATTTGTTTCAGTTTTTTTTATTAGATTGACGGTTAGCCATCCATATATTTAAAAATCAAATAAAACAAAATAATATAAACCATTAGATATGCTAAATCCAAAGGCTGAGATTGATTCTCTATACTTAAAATACTTGTGATTCTCCACGGATCCATTCTCTCTCTCTCGAAAAACTCGCCACGGTTTTACTTTGGGGTTCGAAGCTAAATTTTGTATAAGTTATTTTAATATAATGTGTATATATTATATCATCTTTAATTTTGTCATGTATGAACGAAATTAAAATTCAGGGGAAATTCCGGAATGAGCTAAAGTTTATGTATTTATATTGCAACTTTATATAGTTGAAAAAATAGCAAAATTCACTAATAGTTTGTGGATTTACAGTCAATTAACGTATCAAAAAAATATATTATGAAATGCAAATCAGTAAAAAGTAATTAAAAGTTCCAAAAATCCTTTCAAAACTACTAGAAAATTTAAAAGAAAAATATCTAGATATTTTGGTGGAAATTTTTTAAATAGATAATAATAATCGTTAGTTAAAAAGGTTTTGTCAAGATCTTTATAGAAAAAGAGATTAAGAGATTTTAGATAACATGTCGATGATTTTGCAAGTAAAATTTTTTACTAGATAAAGTCATTTTTTTATAAGTAATGAAAAATTTCATTTTTTAATATATTGATGCGCTAATATATTGAGGGCCCATTTTTATAATTTCGCCCAAGGCCTCATTATTCTCAGGACCGGCCCTGAAGATAATGTAGATAGTCGGTTAAAATTAGTGAAGGAGTGGAGGGAGTAGGGTGACAACAACACTTTCCCACTTGTGCCTGCACCATTTGGACAAAATTAACTGATTTCCATGCTTCATGATCTAATTTCATCATGTCATATCTTCTCTCTCTCATATATATGATGTTGTCCGGTAGTGGATCATTGAATTTATGTGAGGCTCAGCCACATACTTCCAAAGGAAACACACCCAACAGAATCTCATGCCACCAGTCCTACTTATATATGGTGGGTCATCCAATTATCATCTCATTTCATCTTCATCAACTCTACTATTCTTGTGCTTCCCCCTCCCACCCACCTTTTTCTTTTTCCATATACTCCCTCCGTCCCCAAAATAAGTTCCTCTTTGGGGACGGCACGGGTTTTAAGGAAAATGGTAAAGTGTATTGATAGTGGAGAAAAATATGTTATAATTAGTATTGGGAGTGGTGAAAAGGTGAAAAAGTGGTATAATTAGTATTGGGAGTGGTGAAAAAGTGAAAAGCAAAAATAAATAAAGTATTATTAGTGGTGGGGTAGTTGTCCAAAAATAGAAAGAAAGAAAGAGGAACTTATTTGGGGGACGTCCCAAAATGGAAAAAGAGGAACTTATTTCAGGGACGGAGGGAGTATTTCATTTAATTTCGTCTTTCCGAATAAATATTTGTGTTTCAATTTAATGCTGCTTCCTACAAATAGTCATCATGTCTTCATGCATGTGCGCTTTTATCTCCCTACGGACTCCTCTTTGTTTCCATCTTCTCATGTAACTCTCGAATCATGTCTTACTAGATACTATTATTATTATTTTTTTTCTTTTTCTTTTGAGTAGTCTTGCTTTTTTACCTCAACTGTCACAAGTTGCATGTGAAGTCACCAATTCATGGACCGTCTCTAACTATCTAATTTTGGTAAACCCTAATTACGACTCCCAAATCCTAGTTTCCAGCTTACCATTCTCTATTATTTCAATTATACCACGGCCGTCTGCATCTTTGCAAACACACATTTCTTATTTACAATATTTTTTTTTTCCCTTTTTTCATGAAATTGTAAAAATCAGATGTAAATTTCCTAAAATTCATCATGTTTCCTTTTCGCTAGTTGGAACTTAATTCCACCTGATGTTACCACCCCTACCTGTGTCATAAAATCAAAAGTAGTACTAGTAACATTTTACAAAAAAAAAAAAAAAAATTTAGAGAAGTGGGATGTAAAAAAGGCCATCAATTATTCGTGGTGCAGTCAATAAAAATATCAAAAGTGGGAAAGCTGTGGAAGGCACACGTGAGACTTGATTGACAATTCCGCAAGCTGCAGGTAAAGCACTCGATTATTATTTTTTTACTAAAAAAATCACACAAATAATGATCACTCATATATCGTGATCTGAAATCTATGGTTGGAAATTACCCAGAACCATGGCCTACTCAAGATTGTAGTTTTGGGAGAGATGCTACAGAACCTATACTAAACAATCAAGTCTATATAAGTTAGAGGAATAATTAAATAACAAACCATTACGTATATAAGACATACGAAATATTTTGCGATTAAAACCAGTTTCTTCCTCAAATCATGGGATTTGTTGTAACTGACATAAAAATTTCAATACATTTAGAATTTAATTTGTTGATCAATGTGCGCCTAATTTTTAAATTATTAATTATTTGTTACATGCTAATCAATTGACTAGGATGATTCATGCATATAATTAGTTCTTATAGCAGTGATGGTGCCCACCAGACTCCTCCCCATGTATATAAACAAAATTATGAAACTTTTTTAGTCTAGGTCAATTAACCATGCATTTTTATGAAAATTCACCAAGTAATTAGACACTTATATAAGAAGATTGAGCTCAAGGTTCAAATTTTACTATCTCTTTTTCCATTCGGGGTAATTTGCTTGAGCCCCAAAATTAATTTAGGCAAAAAATAATTGTGGTGAGAGGGAAAATCCAAATGAGTAGAGACGAAGACACACACGTGTGTGTGTGCGTGCGTGTAAGTGTAAATAATGAACAAATTCTCTAGGGATTGGACTGGACTCTTGCAAGTGTTAAAAATGGACTGTCAAAACACACAGACACACAGTGATGAAAAATTACTATAAAGTTTAACTCTGATATATAATTGTAGTATATCTTTATGGTCCGAAAAGTTGCAGTCCAGATAGTAGATTGTCCCTGTCTGGGAACGTACCCAAATCATACACACGCATGGCTTTCTCCATTTTTTTTAATTTCTTTTCCACCACTTTGTTGATTTCCAGGTTTATAAGTGTATCTTTGTTGCTCACTAATTTGTATCGATGTTTATACTTCTATTATACTCCTCCATCTCACTAGAATAAGCTCCTTTTTCATTTTGAATTTCCCACTAAATAGGCTCATTTTTCATTGTGAGGAGTACTTAAAATATTTAATTAGTCTGAATCACACTATTTTTCCACTCAAAAGTAGTAAGTTTTTTAATCTCAATGTCCAAAAGAATTGGAACGGATGAAATACATAATAATGTAGATTTATTATACCAATATAATTTATTGTTACAATTAATTTTGTCATACTTCTAGTAGGCGTTTTTTTTTTTATAAATTTAACAATTAAATAAAAAATTACTAAAATTGTTCTACAATGGTCGAATCCACAACCTTTAGCTCATGCATTAATTATTCTACTGCTGGATCAACACACACATATTTTAGTTTAGTTGATCGTTTGACTTCAAGATCGAAGACAAGGACTTATATCATTGTGTTTGTAAATAGATTATTTTTCACGCATGATTATAACATTTTTTTTATCAGGCATGATTATAACATTTAAGTCCATATAATAATGAGCGAACCTGAAAATTACTATACGTGACTCGGTCCTCCTGTTATAACATGTTCTCATCAAAAAATAAAAATAAAAAATCGTACAAACTTAATTATGTCTCCAGTTGCAAAATAGATGTAGACTGTTCTCACAACAAATTAAAACTAAGAACTGCATACTGTAAACTGTAAACTGTAAAGGATTTCTTAAACAGTAAATTTTGCAATTCTTGCATATTTTCATGTTCAGGAACATATATCCACACACATTCTTCTACAATAACGTTACACTATACAAATTTACCAACCGATATTATATTTATAAATTAATTTTTTTGGGAAATATGACAAGAAACATGTCAAGGAAATTGGGTCAAATCCATTTATTGCTTTGACTGTCAAACGTTTCTTTTGAATTTATTTACCCTTTTAGTAGTTCTCAGAGTAATTTCCTTTATTCCAAATATGATTTTTTTTTTAAAAATACTAGTTTAGATATTATATGAATCAGTTATGTTTTATATATATTCACACACACACACACATAATATATCCACGTGTGAGTATCAATAAAAATTTGGCAGTTAACAGAAGGCCTGAACATTACTTTGAAGTACGAAAAGAAGACTCTATCAAGTAATATAGGGTTAATATGCAAAAACACCCCTAACATTACCACCCCAACTATACTTAAGCCCCTAATCTAATATTGATAGCAACTAACACCCTAAAATTCATTAAGTACTACAATTTAACCCATAAACAAACAATTTCTTTCACAAAATTAAGAAATTCATTTTTTTTCTATATAATATATAAAAGAAGAGTTTTCTCCTATATTTTTTCCCACCATTTGTTATCTCTCTTATCGCATCAATTTTTTTATTATTTTTCATCTCTTTTTTCTTTTACAATTTTAATACTTTTCTAAATAATATCAAATTTAATTTATGAAGAAATATTTAATAAGCATCTTATGCTTAAGTTTGTAGCAAAATATTTAATATGGTATAAAAATTATTAAAAATAAATTTAAAACAAATAAGTTATTAAAATGTTAAAATATTCTATTTTCTTTCTCTTTGTTAACATTTTACAATTCTTTTATTTATGTTTGTGTATGAAAAATATTTATTTATATAAAAAAATTGATGGGAGAAGAGAGAGAAAGAATGGTGGGAAAAAATGGAGGGATAAAACGCCCCTTTTATATATTATATAAATTAAAAAAAATGAATTTCTTAATTTTGTGAAAGAAATTGTTTGTTTATGGGTTTAATTGTAGTACTTAATGAACTTTGGGGTGTTAGTTGCTATAAACGTTAGATTAGGGGCTTAAGTGTAGTTGGGGTGGTAACGTTAGGGGTATTTTTGCATATTGACCCAGTAATATAATTTTTTCACAGTTTCCGTCTAAAAATAGTTCACACTGATAACGTCGTAAATTTACTGTCGCCAATAAATGGAAACGTCTGAAATATTGGTTTGTGCTTATAGCGACCGGTGAATTTAGTATTTAAGTTATTACCGCTTGGTTTCAAAATTTTACAGTTCCTCAATCAATGATTTTATTGTGCTTATAGCTGTTTTATTTATTCACGAATTAATGGGACACATGCAGTGGCGGAGCCAGGATTTTTTTTGGAGGGGGGGGAGGCTGAACTGTTACGGGGGTTCCCCGAGAAATTTTTTTTGGGGGCATTCAATACATTTTAGACATTTTTTACTAAAATAAAAATATAATAATAAAAATAACAACATTTTCATAGATAATATAGTTCAAAACATTTACTAAATTTTTTTTGGGGGCATTCAATACATTTTAGACATTTTTTACTAAAATACAAATATAATAATAATAATAACAACATTTTCATAGATAATATAGTTCAAAACATTTACTAAATTTTTTTTTGGGGGCATTCAATACATTTTAGACATTTTTTACTAAAATAAAAATATAATAATAATAATAATAACAATATTTTCATAGATAATATAGTTCAAAACATTTACTAAAAATTTTTTTGGGGGCATTCAATACATTTTAGACATTTTTTACTAAAATACAAATATAATAATAATAATAACAACATTTTCATAGATAATATAGTTCAACATTTACTAAAAATTTTTTTGGGGGCATTCAATACATTTTAGACATTTTTTACTAAATACAAATATAATAATAATAATAATAACAACATTTTTAGACATTATAATTTTTTTTTTTCAAAATTTGGGGGGGGGGGCTCTAGCCCCCCTGGCTACGCCCCTGGACACATGGAATACTTTTTCTCACAATAATTGCTATTTTTTTCATGATAATTTGTACTATTAGTTGTTTGGTCAAGTAATTATTGTCGTAAAAAAACATTAATCTAAAAAAAATAATTTTAATTATTTTCTTAATTAAGAAATTTCAAACACAGTATCATTGGGTTGAAAATGTGGAGCTTTTACCTGCTACACCAACACTTATTTTAGCAATTTTCTATGAACATATGATATACTATATATTTAAAATTTTTAAAGTGTATATATATAAAAATACCCACCCCCATAATATGTCTATGAAAAATACCCACCCCTTAATTCCACCCCATTTAAGGTTAAGTCGAAGCGCCGAATCGATCCGTCTCACGCGTGAGACATTGAAGTTTTTGCGTGCCAATTAATATAACAAAATTAATTCAAATATACTTCTAGTTTTGCACTACGCACAAAAATGGATGTCGATATCACATCGATGATGGTTAATCTGACTATTGAATTTTGCACGTTTTGTTTTATAATTTTCGTGTTTATTGAATATAAATACTCTTCGCCTCATAAAAATATAAATATTTGGAAATGACACTAATTTTAAAAAATGTTAGATAAAAGTGTATTGTGGGTGAAAATAGATTCCACTTTTTAAAAAGTAAAGATAGAAAATAAATGAATTGTAGTGTGGTAGTGTACAAAAATAGAATTATTTATGTTTTTATGAGACGATTCAAAATGATAAAATGTTCATGTTTTTGTGAGACGAAAATAAGAGTAATATTGATGGCTAAATAGATATATACCCTTTAAATATGTGATTATCCCACCTATATTCTTTTTTTTTGAGGAAATCCCACCTATATTCTTAAAAAAACATTCTATCCTCATCTTCACATTCTTTAATTCCAAATATAAATGGTAAAAGGGTAAAAAAGATAAAATGAAATAAACTTTTCGATACTGTCGCTTTACAGTGTAGTGAGAAAGTGTTTAGAGCCACAGTATATCACTGCAAACTTGCTAATGCAGTCATAGTCTCTTAAATGACTGATTGCGATTTGGAGGCAGGGTATTTTTTTAATTAATTATAATGTGCTTTATTTATTAAAAATGTTGTTACTGTGTGTGTGTGTGTAGGTGTGCGTAAAATGATAATGAAACAAGGAGCAGACATCAGGTTTGGAGTCTTTCTTGTCAATGTTGAGAGCTGAGACAGACAGCCTAAAGCCCTAAAACCCTACTAGTTGGGTTTGGTGGAGACTTTGAGGAGTTATTATTTTTACCCAACTATCCGTTTATTAGGTAAATACACATCATTGGGTTTGCCCCTTTAATTTGGAAAAACATTTTTTGTATGTTACATATGACTAAAAGCTACAGCTACAAGCTGAGAGCATCTCCAAAGGGTTCCTCTATTTTAGAGGGCCATTCACTCTATTATAGAGTTAAAATATACAGTTTTGAATTTTCATGTCCAACAATCAACTCTACATTTCCCTCTACAATAGAATATTCCTTTTTTATGCTCTTTAGTATTAAATTATTTTATCAATTCAATTATTATATATCATATATGTTTATAAATAAATATATTTATATTCAATTAAATGTAATTAAAATTAAAATTGAAATATAAAATAATTTAATTTTTTTTAGAAAATTAATTAATAAAGTGCTATATTTAAATATTATAGAACGATTAATTTATTTCAACAACATAAAAACTGAAATTACATAATACTCTTAGAATTAAACATTACACAATACTTAACAAAGCATCAATTACATGATAAAACTAACTAATTTTCTAAATTAGAAAACTCATCCCATATATGATCGACTAATGCATCACGAAGCGCAAAGTGAGCAACTCTATCTTTGATTTTTTTATAGCGTCCAAGAAAATCTTGGAAATGGTTTGTTTCATTTGGCATTGTTTCAACATCTGGAATTGGCACTTCTCTGATCCTGTTCGCCGAGATTATTTCAAAAGTGAACAAGCAAAAATCATTTTTAAAAGACAACAACATTCAAGTCCATATGATGCTTTCAATATGTTTGGAGGAAATTTTCATGATTTTGGAGGATCTGGAAGCGATGTTGGAGGATCTGGAAGTGATCTTGGACCTTACTAGCATTTATTGTATTATTAGTTTAATGTTCTTGTATTTTTATGTGGTTGTAATTTTATGCTATTGTGTTTTTATGTTGTAATTTATGTTGTTGTAATTTTATGTTAATGTGTTTTTATATTATATTTCATGTTATTGTATTTTTAAATTTTATATAATATATTTTAAATATTATATATATTTATGATAATTTAAAAATATAAATAATATAGATTTTACAAATTAAATCAAGCAAATATAAGCATATTCTAAAGATAAACAAAAAAGCAAATATAATAAAACAACAAATAAATAAAATGAAAAACAAAAAAAAAACAAAATAGCGGAATGAACAGTGCCCGCTTGATGTAGCGGGACACTGTTCACAAACTGGATTTTAGCGTGGCGGACAGGGAATTGTTGGAGAAGCACTACACGCTATTCTAGAGTTGGCCGCTATTTTAGAGGGGTTGTTGGAGTTGCTCTGAGCGATGATTTTGATGACGTAAATTTATTATACTCCCTCCGTCCGCGATATCGTTTCCACATTGTGGACGGCACGGGTTTTAAGAAAAGTGGTGGATAGTAGTGGATATGTAGTTAGTGGAGTTTGGGTCCCACAATTGTTGTGAGTGGAAGTTTGTGGACCCTACTTCTATAAATGGAAGTGGAAACGATATCGCGGACGGACCGAAATGGCAAATGTGGAAACGATATCGCGGACGGAGGGAGTATTTGGAATTCAGATGACGCAAAAGTTAATTAGGGTGTGTTTAGTTGAGAGTTTTGGATGATTAGCCCTTCAAAATTGAAAAAGAGAAGATTTCATAAGAAAAATTAAGGGCTCAATTATGTTAGGGGATGTAAAGTTAAGGTTAATTGTATATAATAACACTATGGTATCTTCTGTTAATTTTTTTATTTATGATAAGATTTTTTAAATTTTGGCATAAAACACGATTTCGATTGATTAGGGCATCCACATTAGAGAGTTAAGATGGACTTTTAAAAGTGGTCTCCACCATTTAAGAGCTCACCCTTCACATAGGGAGAGCGAGCACCATGAGTCTTAAATTTTATTTTTCTTTTTATCTTTATTTTTAATGAAATTTTGAATTAAAATTAACATTAAATTTAACAACATAAATTTCATTTAAATTAAATTTTAACACTACATTGATTAAAATTTAAAATTGCATTACAATAAAATAAAATTCTAAATTAATTTAAATTTAAAAAACATAAAAAAAAACCTACAATAAAAAAATTTAAAGATCACTGCGTTTCTTGATTTTCTCCACCTTCTTCAAGTGAAATGTCAATTCGTTGGATTTCATTTGGGAGGTGTTTCTACCCAAGATGATGCCGTCCGCGAGGTCGCGTTGGATTTGAGAGAAAATTCTCATGACCTTGACCATGTTCTCTATGGCCTCGAGAGCTCGAGTTTGCTCGCCGGACAACTCCGTCTTTTTCTTGCATCTTCCTTTGTCTTTCTCCGCCGTCTTTTGGCCTTGGGGCCTTGCTGAGATACTTTGCTCGCTAAAAGTCGTTGTGTAGCAACCATACGAGTCATTGGAACGTTTGGTAAAGTGAGCATCCTTGCCAATAAACGCAAATTTTTGACATTCGCAAAGCACATTCCACGCATGTGGATACTTGAATACACTACCATGCTCGCCAACGTATAATTGTTGTGCTTGAGCGGTGATCCGCTCATTGCTCACCATCGCTCATGCCGGAGACCCAATTCACCTAACACTTGTCGTAGATGGCCTTTCACACTTTCACGTTATTTTGGACGCGTTGAAAGTGCGACTTAATTTGCTTCACGTCGCGTGGAATGGTGTGTTGGCACCGTTGCGCTTTGTATTTCGTGACGATAGTGCCCCAATACATGGCTCCCTTTTGGCCGGCTCCTTTGACGGAGTCGCATATTGCCTCCACATACAAGCGGCAGACGAGTATCGTCTTGGCCGATGTGTAACCGCCTCTTTGCTTGGTGATCACAGGCATGGTCGCTATCACCTCCAACTCGGGCTTAATTGCTGCCGCAAGGGCGTTCAAATTAATTCCCTCAAGACCCGCTATTGGAGCGATGTTTGATTCTTGAAAGAATGACGAGAATGCTTGGCTGGATGAATTTGCATTATCGGGAGAGGGATTTTGGGGGTGGTTGCTTCAATAATTTTCTCAACTCTCATCTATTTGTTTTAGCACAAAAATATATGAAAGAAAGAAGATGAAGAAGAATGAGAATTGTGTATGAAGTTGAATGGAAAGATAAGAGAATTTATAGAAGGAAAAAGATGAATAAATAAAAGAAACAAAAAATTAAGAAAGAGCGTTGAATGACTCTCTGTCGAAAAGAAAAATGAATCAGCCATTAAATTCGAATTTTTCAATTTTCCATTTTTTTCTTTTTATTCACCCTCTTTTTTTATTGGGACATGTAAAATATGCGCTCAATTCATCTCAATTGTGCACCGGGATCGGAGGGGGGAGATGGGTGCGGGGAGCCGGGTGCGGCATTGATGGGCGCCCGCGCCCAGTGCTCGCCGGCGTCCGCACCCTCTACTATGGATGCTTTTATAACATTGATTAAATTAGGCAAAATAAAAACTGACATGTATATACATTAAAAAAACTGACATATGTGTGTGTATATACACTACAACAAAATTCACCTATTAGGACTTTCATGAGAGTCCTATTATATGGTATAATAGGACTTTCACTACTATAGGACTTTCCTTAGGAGAGTCCTATTTGCGCTAGTCACTATATGTGTAATAGGACACTCATTGTAATAGGATGCTCAAGAAAGTCCTATTAGAGTATGCTTGAAAACTCATTTTTGTGACACTTAAGAGTGTCCTAATAATTAGTGTCTTGTTACAATATATTTTTGTGACACTTAGGAGTGTCCTAATAATTAGTGTCCTGTTACAATATATATTGTATTGTTCTAAAATTTGTAGTTTGACATAGATTCATGTAACATTCTAAAATTACAAATTGCTACTAATAATACGTATATAAGAAAGATTAATTGTAACCATAGAAATATTGCTAAATTCATTTATATTTTCCAACTAAACTCGTTGCAAAACAACAAACTTTAAGATCTTATGAAATACATCTGCTCCACCACTCTTGTATGTCACCAAAGCTATAACCATGTTAAAACTTAATAAAACTCACAAGATTTTTGAGGAAATAACCATAACTAAGTTTCATTCATTCATTTTGTCGTGGCAAAGACCAAAAAAGAGACAGCAAAAAAAGAGAACAGCAGCCAGCACGATCAATCTTCTTCAATCATCATCGTCGTCGATCACCTAAAATGAAAAGAACATCAGGATTATGAGTTCAAATCAAATCTAATTTGAATCTATTGATCTAATGAGAAATAAGAATCGTGGTTTTTAAGAATAGAAAAAGAATTTAAGAATAGATGATTACCAAGTGTCGAGGCCATGCAATGCATGCTCCAATTGCATCTCCAATTGTGGACAAGTTTGAATATGGCCTAATTAAATCTTCTTCCCATTCTATAGGAACTAAAACTTGAACTTCACACCAATTTAATCCTAGTCGTTTTCCTCCAACATCGTGATTGGGATCTACACTTCGAACCCAACCTTTAGCCACAGCTTTTCTAGAATTGAACAAACTCTTCAAGAGCACCGCATCCCCAACCTATTCAATTAAACAATAATTGATGAACTCAATAAAAAAAATTACTCTTTAAAACCATTCTTCTAACTACCCACCACCTTCACTCACATTACATATCATCACCAAAAAACATAAAACTCCAAAACAACAACAGATTTTCTTCACATTCTTCCTCCCAGAAATGATTGCACAATGAATACAAAAACTCAATTACTCAATCATCTAAATCAATTTTCAGCAGACATAATATGAAATGAAATGAAAGGCACATCACATGAGGCACAAAGGCAGTGAGGATAAGACTTTGTAGTTGTACTTCAATACACAGTTGGCCTGCTCTAGAAATTAATTCAGCAGCATACAAGTGCGTTATAGTTCTCTAGCTTTCAAGTGTAGTGGGATAAGACATATAGAAAATCTGTAAATAGCACCAGAAATCTGTTTTGAATGTCCATGCAATAATTATTTACAAGTTTTTCATCAAGTAATGGATAGCAAACACCAAAGGAACTGAGTATATGGCGCCCTAGTTACAGAGGATGGAAGATACCTGAGAGAAAAAGCGTTTGAAGTCCAAGAAAAAATGTCTTTTTCTCAATATAATCTGCAAGGTCATTCAGAGACTTATAATTCCTCCACAAGATAAAAATAAAAGCAATTCTAAATAGCAATTAACAGAGCAATCAAATCACTCAATCTGCTTGTTCCCCTTTTATACAGCCAATGGCCCAATACAAATGTACAAAGAACATATTGGCACCAGTGAGTAAGAGCAATTGAAACAAAGGGCGATGTAAACCCACTTTATTGTGAGAGAAAGGGGCAAAGCAGCATGATGATTAGATAGCAAGAAAAGTTGCATAAGTCCAAGTTATCAGATTGTATAATTTAATAGATCATAAAAATTTAATGGATTAAAGGGTCATTATGATTTTAGTTTTAGAGTTTAGCGGCAGAGTAAATTAAAGGAACTACTGAAATAAAAGATTTAGTAATACATTTCTTTAGACAGGAACCGATCTGTTACATTATATACCTTAGACAGTACACCCAACCCAGAACAAGGAGCATCCAGCAGAATTTTATCACCTTTCAAGCAATTACTATCCTAAAAATTTGAACACAAAAATAAAAATGATTAACATTTCCTTTGAAAATAGTTTTACTTAAGTAAGAATTTCCCTTACAAGCGCACGAAGATCAGCATGAATGGTAATGATAACTTGATCAAGTTCATGCAACTTGGTGTCTCTTTGAGGATTTTCAATCGGCCTTTGTTTACATCAACTGCACTTATGCTACCTGATAAGAATGTCAAGATAACATCACTACTGAAAGATAGAGTTTTTACCATGATCGAACTCGTATTATATTTTGCAATGATAATATGATCATTAGTTTTGCAAAAAAATTGTTCGTAACATTATTCTTAAGATCTAGACAAATTGGTACAATTAAATGATTATCCTAATTTATAACAAGGCAGTGGTTTCAGGCAACCAAAATAAGAATATAGATTACAGGGTTTCATCCAGGAATAAATAAATAGACATAGTAAGCAGTCATGTTAATAAAATCTACCACATTCTCCAGCATTGCACCTTGGCCCTTTAGACATGAGGCCATGAAAAGAGTCTTTCTGCCCGGAGCTGCACAACAGTCAATAATGCTATCACCAAGTTTTGGATCCACAACTGTAACCACCAATCCTGCGCCAAAGTTTGCAACTCTTACATATCTTCTATCTTTTGGGGCCAGTGGATGCTCACATTCCTTATTGTGGTCAGGAGCTAAATAGGGCAGAAGATCAAAGACAAAGTTGAACAAAAAAAATTGAAAACTAACTCAAGCATATAGGTGATACCTATGTATAATACCAAGTGCACCGAGAATATAATTGAATCAATGTAAATAAAGATGCAAAAAGATCTAGATAAAAATATATATATATTTAACATTTTTCTATAATTTAAATTAACGAAGATTTTAGCATTAGTGCTTCTCTATGAATAATCTATGAAGAAGGAAAGCCAACAAATATACTATTCAAACAACTATATCATCACCTTTCGAATATCCACGAGTAGCATATAATAATTGTATCCAATTCTAAACTAAATGCAACGGAACAACTTTATGAGTATGTTAAGTGGAAAGCTGTACATCACATATAGAAGAAATCAAAAAACAAAAAAGAAATGCACCATACCAAAGCAATAGAAATAGTCATCGGTCCCCGCTAGAGGATTGATCGAGCTGTAACTGTTAATGGTGAACCACGGTCTTCTCAATTAAGGAGACGGCGGCTGTGAGCAACAGCTACGATGTTGAGGTCGCCGGGAAAGAGTAGCAGGAGAGAGAGTGCGGTAGTCTCAATGAGAGAGACGACAATATCGGTGGTTACAGCACGATGGCGGCAAGGAATAACAGATGTCTGGCAGCAATGATGATGTTGAGGTCGCTGGGGAGGAGTAGCTAGAGAGAAATGGAGCGGTGGTGGTCTGGCTCTCGATGGCGAACGGCGGAGGTTGAGATCGATCGAATTTGTGATGGGGATTTTGCTCGCCGAAGCGGTTGCAGGGTTAAGCGGCAGACGAGGGTTTTCAATTTGGGGGTGAATTGTTTTTTAGTAGGTTTGACTTGTGGGGGTGAGAAACCGCAAAGTGTTTCAAATTTGTGTAGGTTTGATTTGTTTTAATTTTTTCTTAGAAATTTCTTTTTAGATAAAAAAAATAAATATTTTATATTTTATTATTTATCAATGAAACAAGCATATAGACTACCGAATGAATATTATGGTAGTCTATACGTGGAAATTCACGCTTCATATAAGGCATTTACAACCGATAGTCCCATTACAATGATAATAGGACTCTTATAAAGTAAGTGTCCCAATACAAACGTCCCCATAACCTTATTTTGTTGTAGTGATATATTGGAAATGTAGGCTCACAATAACAAGCCGACCTTAAATAATGTCGTTTCAATTTCTTTTAGGTGTACATCAAGTTTATTTGTACTTCTTTTATAGCCATATGAACTTTAATTTATCTAGAGAGAGACCCATATTGTAAATCATAAAAGAAATATGTTATGTTTACAGTGCTAAAGTTTAAATGTTATTATAAGTTTAAATGTAATTATTATACTCCCTTGTTGTTTTGTACAATAACTTTCTATTTTTCTTTTTTCTTTTTGGATTGTATTTCAAATTACTTTCATTTAATTTTAGACACTCTCATAATTAATATTTTATTTATTGTTACTTTTCATATTTTTACTATTGTTAATACTTAATAAAATATTTTTTTTATTACTTTCAATATTAATTATAACACTTTATTATCACTTTATGCTCAACAACTTTATGTTAAAACTTATTAACAGGCAAAAATGCTCTAGTGGGCATTTTTACAAGTGTTTATAAGAAAATGGCATTTTTGCCTATTAACACTATGAAAAGGGGCATTTGCAAAAATGCTCTTTTCTTATAAACACTTGTAAAAATACCCTACTTTATAAACTTAAACATTTTATACCCTAATTATGTGAAGTGCCTATTTTGCCATTTGATGTTGATGGTTTGCTTGATTTTCACTGAAAGTCTTACACATTTGACCAATTTGACAGCTATCAATCATAAAAATCAACGATTTAACAGCTATCAGTCAAGAATACATATAACTAGTGGGTGGCTAGATCATGTGTCCACCCCTAGCGGACACATAATTTTGCCGGTCGGACACATGATCTAGCCATCCACCTGTCATATGGAGTATATTTTTGACTGATAGCTATCAAGTCATTGACTTTTATGACTGATAGTTGTCAAATCGATCAACAAATCAGTCAAATATGTAAGACTTTCACAAAAACCAAGCAAACTCATCAAATGAAAGAGTATTTAAAGAATATGACATAAAATGTTTATGTTTATAAAAAAATACATTTTTCACATATAACTTAAGGAATAAGACATTTTAAATTTTCAGTTTTAAAATTTATGTCCCTCTCTTAGGAAGTTATTTGGGGATGGAGGGTGGTATTACACTACAGAAAAAGCTAATAAAATTACAAAAAGGATAATTAAGAAAAAAAGAAAAAAGAAAAAAAAGAAAACGGTAAAATGAGTTTGGAAGTTGGGGGGGTTCACTTAAATAGATGTGCAGTAAAACACAGTGGGTTTCCAATGGCGAGAGAGAAGTGATGATCATCATCTATGTTGAGATCTCTGCTACTCATACTTTCCGCTGCTAACTTCTATTCCCAAGATTGTTCACTCCCAAACCCACCATTTTCACTCTCTCTCTCTCTTCCTTTTTCCCAAATCTTGTGCCTCCCCTCCCCTAGTTGATGAGCGTATGACCTGGTAACAGTATCAGCCAGCCATGTCAGAGGAGCCAAATTTTGTGATCCAGATGATGCCCTTATGTATAGTTGTATGATGTAGAAAAGTGAATCGATTCAGTGTATGTATATATAGGTATTGGAGATGGTGTACGCCGACGACTGGGGTTTCCCTTTCTCCGACGAAGCTAACAACAGCGAGGGCATCGATCTGAACGCGTCGTTGAACGACGAGGATCCGGATCAGGATTCGCACGTGCATGGGTCTCGAAGCAAGGTCTGCGCCCGAGGCCATTGGCGCCCCGCCGAGGACGCCAAGCTCAAAGATCTCGTCGCCCTCTACGGCCCCCAGAACTGGAACCTCATTGCGGAGAAGCTCGACGGCCGATCTGGTACCATATCATACCTACTTCAACTTCTCTATTTCTTTTTTCGATAATATATTAATTTTGTGGGTGCAGGAAAGAGCTGCAGGTTGCGCTGGTTTAATCAGCTGGATCCCAGGATAAACAGGAGGGCTTTCACCGAGGAGGAGGAGGAGAGGTTAATGGCGGCGCACCGCTTGTACGGCAACAAATGGGCCATGATAGCCCGCCTCTTTCCGGGCCGAACAGACAATGCCGTCAAGAATCATTGGCATGTCATAATGGCCAGGAAATACAGGGAGCAATCCAGTGCTTACCGCCGCCGGAAGATGGGCCAGTTTGTTTTCAAGCGAATCGAAGATGACAACGCCGCCGCCGCCGCTGCTGCTGGGGTTTTCTGTGGCGGCTCGGCCGACCTAGCCGGCGCTGGGGTTTGGACGCCGCAAGCTTCTCTTGCTTTCTACCCAGGTTTGCTTCCTTAATTAAATTAATCACATGCAGCTAATGAAAATTCATATTAATCACCGTGATTTGAAACATACATGACATTGCTCCCCAAAAGAAAGCACTCAAAAAGAAGGAATAGACAAGTGTCTATTTCTCTCTTTTGTGCCGCATCATTAATATTCGCTAAGACATACGACTTTACAGAATCTTTTTCGCTACATCAGAGGAAGAAGAATCTTTCTTTTTTTTAAAAAAAAAAATGAAGTCATTGTTTTTTGGTTTTCTGTTGCTAATGCTTGTTTTGGGCAGGCCCGAGTTACAGTAATGAGATGATGAGCGTTTTCAACCACAACAAATCTTGGGAAGAAACCAACACCTATTCCTACCCTTATCAGCAGCACTACACTCCCGCAGCCACAGCCACAGCCACAGCCACACCATTGCTGCACCAGCACTCACTCTATCATTTCCCTTCGGAAGCAGCTTCGGTTCACGCCGAGCCGAAGGTGGACGAGCGGATGGCGCCGCCATTTATAGATTTTCTGGGAGTGGGCGGGTCTTTGTGAGGGATTAATCCTTGAATGATTAGCGAATAATTAATGAAGTAATTGGAGTGCGTGTAGTGTGTGTTGGGTTGGCATTTGGAAACAGTAGGAATTCTTTGATTTTGGGCTCCATATGTAGTTATTTTGGAGATGGGAACTGTTTCAAAATATGTGAATAAGGTCATGTCACTTCCTCTCTCATCACTGTGTTTTACTTTACATCTTACATATACGAGAATGGATAGTGGTGAACTGTATGGTAACATGTTAGGTGTGAATTACATGGAAAGATGCAAAAAGGCATAACTTTTGGGCACGTTCATGTGATTAAATGTTTCTGTTTGTGACCAAAAATGGAAAGGGAAGTATACGAGTGCGTGATTTCGTGGGAGCAAAAATATCATGAAGAATGGAAAAGACAAACAATAGATTGGCGTTAAGGTCCATTTCTCATGGGCCTGCACAAATTCTGGTCATATGAAAAACCCACTCTTTTTTTTCGATTCGCATTCAATGTTGTAACTGTTTGAACAATCTTTTGCCCCATCACCACAATACACATTTCATGTCCACCCACATGGATCCAACTGCCAATACTCCACGCATGTTTCTTCCCAACATCATTAAATTACGCCTATCTCCTTACCAAACATTCCTCTTATACAACACAACCCTCAAATTGGACCAACATCTTAATTAATTATACTTTCTTTCTCGGGGCATTTGCAAAAATGCCCTTTTCTTATAAACACTTGTAAAAATGCCCACTTTCACTTATGAAAGTGGGCATTTTTACAAGTGTTTATAAGAAAAGGGCATTTTTGCCTATTAACACTTCTTTCTCTACCTTAATTACACCAAATATCGTTTGTTTTTCTTATTTTTTACAATCAGAAATTAATATAATATATAGGACTGCAGCTAGCTAGCCCGCATTAATTGGGCTATTACTTAATTAAACTAAAAATAATAACTTCTTCATATAAGTTGAGCAGCCACATTAATGAATGTGACGTAAGATTAAAATAAATACTCTCTCTCACTTACAATGGCCTTAACAAAGGCATTTTTCCGTAAATATGAGAAACTCTTGAAAATCAATGAGCTCATCTCCATTAGTATCAAAGGCTGTGATCATCCTCTTGTACTCCTCCAAATCATACCTTTCCTTCAACCCTAAGCTGGAAACAATCCTATGCAAATCACTAGCATCTATAAACCCATCATTATTTGCTTCGAAAATCCTAAATGTTTCCTTAATCTCGTCGAAACTGGGCTCTTCCTCCTCAAACAGCGCTGCCAAATCTTGGTCTCCGACGCTTGAATTCCCATTAATGCTCGTCATTCCTAATCTGTTCATCACCATATTCATCTCTGCAATGCTCATTCCTTCTCCAACCTTCGAAGCATGGAGGACTTGTTCATTACAAGGGCTTGACGAAATCGTCGAAAAACTTCCTAGGAGAAATCGAACCTTCGTTATGAATTTCTCGACGTCGCCGAAGAGGGAATTGAACAGCAACAGCAGCAGGTTTGAAACAATGTTTGCCAGTCGCAGCTCCATTTGTTTTTTTTTCCAACAAATTACGACAAGTTTCGTTGTGTGTGTTGGTTTTCTGCAGATATGGATCTTCTGTAAAACAATGTCTATTTATAAATGTATGGATGTTGGATTTTGGCTTCTGCATGAAGCCGGCAGGAATGTATTGTGTAAGAAATTTGTAATGCGCGTTGATGCAGTCGACGTATTATAAATATTGTAGATACGATACATTGGATTTTAATATTCTTCATATTTTCCGGGAAATTGAAATGTTCTAACCACTATGCGATGCCTAAGTGTGGCGTCGCATTTAAATTTTTTTATTATTTAATATTGTTAATTTATCCAGAAAAAAATAAAAAGAAGAATTGGTGTCTCGTATACGTAGCCATGTAGGACATAGAATGGAAAATGGCGTTGTGAAGTTTCAACGAATGTTTATTAATTATTTCCTATGTTTTCCAAGAAACTTCCTATACTTCTTCTGTCTTTTGTAATTCTTGTTCTTTGTCACTTTCCGCTCTCAACTTTTTGGATTATATTTCTAAAGTCTTGGTCTAAGTCAAGCCTGATAAAGTCCGATGAAATTTGCATCATTTATCATATAATTTTAAAACGAAGCACTTATTTAATTAGAGACAAGATTCCTTACTAAATAATAGACTTATTGGAGACCGAAGGATCGTTATTATAATTGTCGAGCAACTATTTTATTCTCAACAAATATAGTGTTAAAGGTAACATGAATATCGACCCAATTATATAATAAAAGAATATATCAAAGAGCTTGCTTTTCATTAGTATTATCGATTGGTGTACATGTTTATTTCAAAAGGCATAAGCTTCTTCTTCTGTTTTTTTTTTTTTTTAATATTTTACGAATAACTAAATCCCCTACCCATCTTCTATCATAGGCCCACCACTTGCGCCTTCTCTATTATTTCTCCCCAATTCTTCTCAAATTATTTCTACCTCTCTCTCTTCGTACTCCACTATACACGGCGCACTACAACAAAAGTTTCTATTAATAAGGTGGAATGTGAAATTTGGTGGCTAATATTCGTGTTATAAAAATTAATAATATTTAAAAATATAATTATTAACGATTAATTATATTATCAAATATTGTTAATTTTTATGATACATATAATAACTATCAAGTCTCATGTCATTAGTGAAATTTTATTTCGTACGTAGTGGCGGTGAGTCAGCTTACATCAAGTTGTGTGACCGCAGATCGATCCATGTGACAATTCTTAGCAAATTTAAATTCACTTTGTTTAATTATCAATTTGTTTAACAACCACTTCGTGTTTTTTCCTAGTGAATTAGAGTAACTATATATTCTATCTTCCTCTTTCGTTAACGGCAGAAATAATATTTATTCCTATAATGGAGACTAATTCAAGGATAAATTCCCATTAACAATGGGGGATTATGGGCATAAATACAATATGTTCGACAAACTTTGCGAAGAAAATTTGCAATTTAAAGGGCTTCAAAATAGATTTATTTGGACCATAGCCTTGTTAATCTGGTATCCCTAGTGGGCTTTTTTGGCCCATCGGAGTGGCATGACGGGTTTACTAATATTCTTTTTTTTTTTCAATAAATTGAATTTTAATTTTAAATAAAACTACGATAGGTAGCTTCTAAATATTTGTAGTACAAGTAGGGATCCTCTACAGTGGTACTGTGTACAAAAACAGGGGTATTTGACATTTTTTATTTTTTATTTTTTATTTTCTTTTTAATTTTATTTCTTTTTTTCATTTTCCTATTTTGATGCACGTCACGGTGCTATGTACATCAGGAGATTTATTTTCCGAACACGACGCTGCTTCAATATAAATAGAATAAACTATGTAAGAGTTTTTTTGAGAAAATAAACTATGTAAGAGTTAAAATACGTAAATGAAATAGTTAAATTTGTGATAAAAAGAAAATTAAATAAATTTTCTAATTCAAATTTCTTTTCCCGAGGAAATGTATTTACATATTTCAATCTCATGCATTTTTATTATGTATTTATCTTAACCTTCTTTTTATATGAGAAAATAATGCATGCATTAGTTGAAGCAAAATTGACAATAGTAATCAACCATTATTACCAGTACTTGATGTTGTAAATGCATTGTGTTTGTGTACCTAATCAGTCGCTATCAATAATCAGAGTGCATCAATTATAATTTTTCTTTTTAAAAAATATTTGCACTAATTACGAGTTTATATTTTCTGATGTGTATAGGTTTAGATTCTTTTTATTGTATTTTATGTTTAGGAGGACACATTGAAAGGTTGAACACTAAAGAGACGAAATTGAGCACAATAAAGTTGAAATCTGAAACAGGAAATGAGCTGAGATAGGCTGGAAACCTAGGTCAAGATGGTCGGAAGTTCGCGATGTGAATAAATCTAAAAAGATGAGACAACCATATGTGAAACGCTCGAGCAAGACGTCAAGATCTCGTCCAGAGTACAATTCAAAACAAAAGCTTCGTTCATGTTGTGGGCAAGTACATGAGAGGCGAGACCAACAAGTGACATAACTAATTTGATCAGAATCGGGAATGGATAAGGGTGTACAATTGTTCCCTCTAAAAATTCCGAAGATGATATAGACTTGAAGTCTTCATAATAAGGACAGATCGGAGCAAGTTAATCAGCACATGGAGTTCTTGCAAATCTGGAGTTGGGGCCTGACAAGCTCAACAGTTACTAATGAAGAATAGATTCTCAAGTCCAACCGCGTGTTGACATTTAGCCTATGCCCTAATTCTCTCTTTATAGATATGTTCCATCCGTCTAAATGGGTGGGCTACAAGATCAACCAAGATCTAATGGATATGATTTGTTCCTATTTTATACACTTAAAAATATTCTTATATAGATATATATATTTATCATTTTGGGATATCCACAAAAATGAATTCATTTTTATTTATGGACAATACCCTATATCGCATGGTGGGCCCTTTCCCCACCCACAACACAATTAATTATCATTATTAATAAGATCTTTTAGGTAAGACCATTTCAACCATTTTTATTAACACTTGTGTCTTCCCCTTTTAGGACTATTTCTTGTGTTAGATTGCTACTCCTAACGAACCGATACTTTGAAAGGGATATTCCTATTTTCAGTGATATTACGAGTATGCCCCAATAAGGGTACTGAACTCCCTACTTAAGAGACTTACTCAGATGTTCATCTTCGAATCAAAATGACTTATGAAGAAATCAAGAAGTCCCTCCATTTTCACTGATACATGAGGCCATATATAGGAGGAAGAAGAAAAGGAAGATGAGCCTCAACTGCAAAAAAGAAAGCACTCATCCACGGCAACCAACGTCATGTCTCCCGAACCCTTGTCTACTCTTCCCCTAAGCTCTCTCCTATTTTTTCACCAACCAAAAAGTCTGCCTCTCAGCCCTCACCATCTAAATCACCTCCCAAAGACCTCCCAAAACCACCTTAAAAAGCCAGAACTCCCAAACCCAAGAAACCCACACCATAGAAAAAGACATCCCCCATTGTTGGGAAAATTCTTGGGTTCGAAGATGTCAAAATCCAATGATACCAAAACCTCGATGATGACCAAACTAACTGTAGGATCATAAAGTTTCCAGCTTGTTCGCTAATTTCTTAACACATCGCAAGTGTACGAGTGCAATTGTGTAAAGTAGCAAGCAATGTCGTATTCCACAGAGATTGATTATGATTAATTATTATCTTAAAATGTTATTCTCTATCTAGAAAACAATTAAAGATGGGTTTGTTTTAAGCAATGAAAATAAAATAAACAAGAAAGAAAAATAAAGCAAGCTGTAGGAGATTCATTATTAAATGCGATTTTATTAAAAAAAGAAAGGGAAAAGAACTTTAAAAAAAACCCCTTGAGAGCACAAGAGAGCAAACTAAGGGCCGAGCCTCATTAAAACCTTTTCACGGAAAACCTAGTGGGAAAAACCGAGAAAAGAAAAAAGAGTACCCGTCTAAAGGAAGGAAGCAAAAGAGGAGATAACTAATGGAAATAAAATATACCAAGGTAAATGTTTCAATAGATTCAGATAATCCAACAAATTCAATTCAATAGGCCAAGAAAAATCTTCCTAAGATAATCTCAATTCTAGTCTATACCCACTCCCGTGGCATACAAACCGTTGATTACATGCAAGACTACCGTCCCCGGATCACTCTTAAACATGCAACTACAAATAGCTTTTAGGATTAATATCCTCACATTTATCTCAAGCACTCTCGCTAATATTGACAAGTACGTTTTATATCATTAGTTCAGGTAATAATTATCATCTCCCGATATCAAATTAAAACCTAAGATTATGTAAAATTGGTGATCAAGCAATTAAGCAATCAAGTAATACAAGAACATACAAAGGATCAATAAACCTTGAATTATTGAATCAAATAAAGTCATAAAATCATCATCTGTTTACTCCCAAACCATATGATAAAAGATTACTAGCCACACATAGACATATTAACTAGCAAAGAAAAATCAAGAATGAAATAAATCATCCAACAATAAAACTCGAAAAGTTGTGATGAATCTCCAATTCTTGCTTCCAATCTCCAAGTATTGTGTATCTTCAAGTTCTCCAAGTGTAAATATGAGCAAAGGTCTCTTCAATATGTTTTTTGGGAGTATTTATATACCATATGTTTCAAAATATAGGTCAAAATCGTGTAGGATCGAAAAATAGCTGAAAAACTCAAAAAACGCACAAAACTCGAACTAACACGCGGCCTGAGCATCAGAGAGACGCGCCCACGCATCTGGAATAGAAGAATTCGATAAACCACGCGGCCCTGGCGCGCAGCTGCGCGTCTAGGTCGCGTGCGTTTTTCAATTTTGCGCAGTAATTTTGTTTCATCCCATTCTCCTACGTTTGATGTCCGATTTTCGATCCGTTTGCTTCTCAAGAACTCGTATAGAGATGAACTTCAACTTGTATTTTAGGCCATTCTTCCAAATTCTGCTTCATTAATTCTGAAAATTTGTTCAAACAACACGAGATGCAAGACTCGACAACAACATATCAGATGCAATCCAACGAGAAAAAATCAACAGCTAACAGATCAAAATTGAAAAATGCTTCCTTCAACAGCTCTATTCAACTCTCGTCTATAAGATCAAGATACACTAATCGGAGTTGTTTTGCATTTCATTTCTCAAGGCTTCAAAGCTATCCTTAGACAACAACCGTATTCCAAAGAAGAACTCGATCCACATTATTATATTCCAAAGTTCATACTTGCGAATAATTAGATAGTTCCTAACTAGGCAGCTCTTCATTGTAAAATCTTTAGCCCAAATCCTAAGCTCACTAAAATATCTCATTGTTCTTCATTGTAACGGTGTGATCAGATTAGTTGGATAACCCCTCAAAACCTCACACCCTTTGTAGAAGAAAGGTGTTGAAGGACAAGGAGTTCGAGTAAGCTACTAGTGTTGTAGTCTGAAAGTTGGAAAGCATTGGGTGCTACTTGTGACCCAATGAACTTTTGCTTGCGCCTCTCCTACTGACCAAGAACAGGCTGATTTACGTAAACCTACTGAAGAAACACGTAAACAAGCTGCCAAAGAAGAGAAGATATTTGATAAAAAGTTTATGAAAATTCATTCGCTGAAGTTGGTTAAACACAAAATAAGGGAAAACGCCAATTTTCTTATTGAAAAGAAGAAGCACGATTCAAGGTGTAGAAACAAGCACGCGCGCATGCACGCGCGCACACACACACACACACGTGCGAGTGTGTTATATGGTGAAGATCCATAGAGAATCTCTTAAGTATAGAGATTAAGGAATTAATCTCTACCATTAAATAAATAGAATCTAGCGATGCCCACGGTCCGGTTCCCGGTTTGAACCGAATCGGAACCGTCGATTCCGCAGTTCTGAAAATAAGAACTGGAACCGAACCGAAAACATAGTGTCACGGTTTCAGTTCAAACCGTGAACCGACAGTTCCAGTTCCAGTTCCGAACTGGCGGTTCCCGGTTCCAAAAGATGGAACCGTTTTTTATACATTTTTTTTTATTTGTATTTTATGTTTTAAAGTGTTGGTTTGAAGTTTATAAAATGTACACAATGTTGAACTATTTATTTAGGTTGTAAATGATTGAAATTTAGTATGAATTAGATGTGGGAATGAGGGTTGACCATTTTATTTAGATTGTAAATGGTTGAAGTTTAGTATAAATTCTATGTGGGAATAAGAATTTGAGATAGATAAAAGTAAAAGATATAAAAAAAAGCACATGAACTTATGGTTTTTCAATGCACATGATTCCCACATCAAATTTTTACTAAACATCAACCATTCACAACCTAAATAAAATGGTCAATCCTCATTTCTCATTCTCACATCTTATCTTATTTTTACTAAACCTCAACCATTTATATAACCTAAATAAATGGTTTAACATTATTTACATTTCATACAACACTTCAAAATATAGTAAAATTTTTTAAAAAATAACGGTTTGAATCGGGAACCGTCGGTTCTAGGGCGGTTCTTGGTGGTTCCACAGTTCGGTTCCGATTTCGAACCGGGAACCGCCGGTTTCATAAACTTGGAACCGTAACTGAACCAACCGAACTTGGTTTCGGTTCTGGTTCGAAACCGTCTAACACGGTCCGATTTCACAGTTCGGTTCCCGGTTTCAGTTTTTTTGGCCACCTCTAATAGAATCTAATGGCTTGAAAATATTGACCATCCAAATTTAAAATTCATTTAAATAAATTGCAAATCATTTAATCCAAATTTAAAATTCATTTAAATAAATTGCAAATCATTTTTTATTAGCGTAAGGGTATTAATGTAAAAGTGTGATATGGTAGACCTAAACTAATCCACGTTCACTCCCTTCACCCCATTTGTCGTCTTTTATCTCTCTCATATAAAATCTCCTTCTCTTTCTTCTTCTGCGAAGTTGTTGTTCGATGGAAGGTGAGGTCTTGACGGTTGAGTCGTAGAAGAGGACCACGGGAACGCGCTCGTGGTGGCGGACGAAGGGGCTGGTGGAGTGGATATCGCGGTCGCAGGCGGCGCAGAGGGAGGTGACGTCGGCCTTGCAAGTGAGCATACCAGGGTCTGCTCGCACACCTCATATATCCAGACGCGGCCATGGCGCAACGCCAACTTGTTGGCTATGTGAATCTTGTCGTCTAATTGAGTCTTCTTCAACTCTGGTGTTGGTGAGTTTTGTTATTTTTTCTTGATCATCTCTTTTCCCAAGCATGATTTGGTATGATGTTTTTTCATAAAAATTTGATTTTTATTTCTGAATTTCTATTCAGAAAATGATAGAAGACGGCCACTGGCGCCGCCTTGCACGAGTCACATATCTTCGTGTTCATTGAATTGGATTTTCGTATAAATTTCTGTTCATTGGAGGATTGATTATATTATGTTCATTGAGAATTTGTTATTACTCCTTATATATTATATTCATGAATTTTCAGTAATCATAATTTATGATTAGAAGAAACTTTATTCATCAAACTATTTTCAAATAATAATATGGTTTATTAAAAAATAATTAACATGAGGTTTTCTGCATCAGCTTCATTAAACTATGAATATTATAATAGAAAAAGTCTGATAATTGATATCTGATTGAGAAAAAAATTAACATATAAATTGCGAACATGTCAATAAAATATTCGAATTTTTCTTGCTGGCATGAAATATTTCACATAAAACATACGACCTTACTTGAACAGGATCTGTTCTATAGGTTCGTACCTCTGTATCCTTGATTTCTAAGGAGACAGGAAACCATGTCTGGTGGATGAACCATGGCTGCTTGACCAGAGCGTGATTAACCGCACCAGTGGGTTTGGTGTCCGAACCGCTGGTCCAGTAGAGGATCGTTCTCGGTTCACTTCGTCGAACTGGGGTGGTCTTGCAGCTGTCTGACAGATATTTCACATAAAACATTTCAAACAAAGCATAAAAAATTTATGAACATCTAAATAAAATATTCAAATTTAATTTTTCTTGTTGAAATAAAATATTTCGAACAAGCATAAAAAATTACGAACACCTGAATAAAATATTCAAATTTTTCTTGCTGACATAAAATATTTAGCATAGAACTTTTCGAACAAGCGTAACAAAATTACGAACATCTAAAGAAAATATATTGTACAAATTATAAATTGCAGCGTTAGAGTTCACCACTGTGTTTTAACGAGAGAGAGAGAGAGAGATAAACAAATGGAGAAAGGGCCCGGAGAGACTGGAGGGAGAAAAAAATCACAGATCAAGATTTTTTGCATTGATGAATGAATTAAAAAAAAGATCTTCCAACGTTATATTCCATAAATTGTGTGTTTTTTAGGCAGAAAAATAATCAAAGATTTTGAGATATTTTAAAATTTTAATCTATCTAAATAAAATAAGTTAATAATTTTATTATTTTTATTTATCAAAATTAATTCACAAAAATAAACATACCATAAATATTGTGCTCCGTATTCAGAAACACTACTTTTATAGTTTTATTGAACATAATAATAGTAAAGACAAGAAGGAAAAATAGGGATGATAAAAAAGCAAATATAAATAGACACTGAATTGAAGAATATTAACAAAAGTTGTCGCAGCATCACAGGACTTAGGTAGGGATGGCAACGGGCCGGATCTGGACCGGGTCTGGCCAATACCAGATCCAGATCCGTTTTCATATACCAGATCCAGATCCAGATCCATGGATCTGAAAATTTTGGATCCAGATCCAGATCCGTCAGATCCGCGGGTCCACGGGTCCAGATCCATGGATCTACTATTTTTAAATTAAATTAAAAAAAATTCACAAAATCAATAACATCTAATTTCCATCATGAAAAATATAACACAAAATATTTTTATCTAATTACTTTTAGTTTTTATTCTTTTGAATATAATTTATTTATTATTTTTAATTTAGTTAATATTATTAGTAAACTAAATATAAAATATAAAAAATATATATAACATAAAACGGATCCACGGGTCGGATCTGGGCCGGATTCGGATCTAAAATTTTAAGATCCAGATTCAGATCCGTTTTCAAAACTGAGATCCAGATCCAGATCCGTCGAGTCCAAAAAATTGAGATCCAGATCCGTAACGGATCTGGACCGGGTCCAAGATCCATTGCCATCCCTAGACTTAGGTCCCATTCCAACTAATTTACTGCTGAAAAAAGATTGTGGACTGGAATTGCTGAAAACAATATTGATTATCGAAATATCTCTCTTGTCTCACACTGCTCTGCCACCCGACTCTTTTAGATTATTAAAGGGAAAAGGTGCAGATTGGCCCCCGAAGTAGTAGCCCCTATAGCATATAACGCCTCTTACTCACTGTGTGTGCAACTAAACCCCTGAACTTCGAGAAAAGGGTGCAAATTCCCCCCTCTGACCTAACGCTGTTAAGTGTCCGTTAACGTTTGAGTTTAATTGCACCCTCTACTTCAAGGGCGGATTTGCACCTTTTTTTTATATATATAATTTCAGCAACCCACCTCCGGCATCAACTTAACCGCCCCCGTATTCATCGGCTCCAACTTACACTTTGTCAGCTCGCACGCGCTCAATCTCTTGATCGTCAACTGCTTACCGCTGACATGCAGCAGCATCACCAATTCCAGATGTGGACCTGGATCGAATCCTGCTTGGTCCAAATCCATAACCGTATTTTTTTACTTAGGTCAGAATCTGGTCCAAATCCATTAGGTCCAAAAAAACGAGATTCATGTCCAGATCCATTAGATTCACAGGGTCTCGAGTCCTGACCCGGATCCATTCTTTTTTCTCTTTTAAAATAAATTTACAAATATTAAATTAACCAAAAATAAAATCATAATTATTATCTAGAGTTTTAATAATTATTCAAAAATAAATAAATAAAATTTAAATATATATTATATAGATAAATATATACACAATTAATATCATAAGATAAGCCTAAAAAGTTAAGGTGTTGGAGGATATGCTGTTGTGCGGGGCGGTGAAGAAGCTAGTGGCGTTGCTGACAAAGTGTAACCTGGAGCCGATGAGTACGGGGGTGGTTAAGTTGATGCCGGAGGTGGGTAGCTGAAATTAAAAAAAAAAAAAAATTAAGGTGCGGATCCACCTCTGAAGTATTGGGTGCAAATAAACCCAAACGTTAACGGACACTTAACGGCGTTAGGTCAAAGGGGGCAATTTGCACCCTTTTCTCGGAGTTCAGGGATTTAGTTGCACACACAGTGAGTAAGAGGGGTTATACTAGTGGTGCCGCCGGTTCAGGAACCGCCGGTTCCGGGCCCGAACCGGCGGTTCAGGGTCCGGAATCCGGCGAACCTGAACCGGCCCGGATGAAATTAAAAGGGCCGGTTTTCTGACCCTGAACCGGCGGTTCCGGTCCAGGCCGAGAACCGGCGGTTCCGGG
Source organism: Salvia miltiorrhiza (assembly GCF_028751815.1). NCBI lineage: Eukaryota > Viridiplantae > Streptophyta > Magnoliopsida > Lamiales > Lamiaceae > Salvia > Salvia miltiorrhiza. The sequence continues at coordinate 27,797,648 of NC_080393.1, read as the reverse complement.
CTTTTTCGTTTTTTTTTTTTTTTGTATTCTTTTTTATGAAATTAAATGATTTGTGATGAAATTTCAAAATTCTAATTCAACTCAAATCTTAAAATATATAATATAAATGACTTGTGTAGAAAATTTAATGATTGTGATAGTTTTTATGTCATATTTTTAAATTAAATGAGTTGTGTTGAAAATGTATATTTTATGAAATTAAATGATTTGTGATGAAATTTCCAAATTTTAATTCAACTTTAAATATAAATTATAAACATGTGTTGAAATCGAAAATATAAACATGTAATAGTTTTTATGTCATATTTTTAAATTAAATGAGTTGTGTTGAAAATGTATATTTTATGAAATTAAATGATTTGTGATGAAATTTCCAAATTTTAATTCAACTTACAATATAAAATATAAACATGTGTTGAAATCGAAAATATAAACATGTAATATCTTTTATGTCATATTTTTAAATTAAATGACTTGTTGAAAATTTATATTTTATAAACATGACAATTAATATATTTTTTACATAATATTTTGTTATGTCATCTTAATTCTTTAGTAATGCTTGTGCTTTTTTTTTTATTATTATTAAATGACTTGTGTTGAAAATTGAAATACAATAAAAGTACAATAATTCTAACACATTGAGTCATTGACAATCAAAATAATGCATAAAACTTGAATTTATTCTATATATACAAAAAATATTATAAGGATACAAATTACAATCTTAAAAATTGAATAAGTAAACAAACTAAAATGTTTTAGGAGCGGGTTCCCTCCTAAAATATTATAAGGATACAAATTACAATATTCAAATTACTCTCGGGAGCATTTGGAGCATCATTTGGATGTTTAGGAGCGGGTTCCCTCCTAAAATGTTTTATGAAAATGTTAGAAGAAAGTGTTTTACTCTTACCCTTATCCTTGCCTCTAGTGGGAGGGATTTCCTCCTCAACGTTGTGACGTGCTTGGTCGGCTTCCTCCTCCGCCTCTAGTTGTCGAACTCTACGTGCATATTCTTCATCCTCCGCTTCTTGAAGTTGTCTAGCATATGCTTCATCGGCAGCCTCCCGGCGTGCGCCGAATGGTCCTCGTTCAACTGGAATTTTCACCCTTCTCCTAGAGGATGATGATGGAACTTGAACATTTTGAGTAAACTCGGGAGAAGTGGGAGTGCTATCAATATCTTCTTCGTGGTCGACATTGATAGACTTGCCACGGTTACCACGACCATGAGACATGATAACAAATAAACAAGTAGAGAAGAGAATATAGATAATAGAGGTTAGAGAATAATAAGCAAGAACAATAAAGTAAATGAGCAAGTGAGTGTAGTGATAGTGTAATTGAAATATATAATATAGTATAGTATAATATAGTATAGTATTTAGTACTTAATAGTAGTACTAGTAGTAAATTAGTAATATAATGTAAAGCAAGAACAATAAATTAAAGGAGCAAGTGAGTGTAGTGATAGTGTAATTGAAATATATAGTATAGTATTTAGTACTTAATAGTAGTACTAGTAATACTATAATGTAAAGCAAGAACAATAAATTAAAGGAGCAAGTGAGTGTAGTGATATTGTAATTGAAATATATAGTATAGTATAGTATTTAGTACTTAATAGTAGTACTAGTAGTAATATAATGTAAAGCAAGAACAATAAAGTAAATCAATTGAATAAGCAAGAGAATAGCTAAAGAATTATAGAGCAAGAGCAATTTAACAAGAGCAATAGCACATAAAGAATGGAGGAGAATTAGAAGTAGAAGAGAGTAGACTGTAGAATTGTTAATACAATGGAGTGATTTTGAAGGTGGAAGAAGGGGGGTATTTATAGATAAAATTGGGTGGGGGAAAATGTGAATTAGATAAAATTGTGTGGGGAAAAGTATAATTATAATGTTGAAAATTTGAAAAAAAAAATAAAAAATAAAACAATTCAAATTTTAAAAGTAAAGTTTGAGTTTGAACTTTGAAATGGAGGAGAGAAGGCCGGTCAAAAGGCTAGGCGCCTACTCCTAGCCCCCTGCCCCCCCTGCCGCCTGTTGCGCCTGCCCCCCCTGCGCCCCAGCTGCTCTCCTCGGCCCCCGTGCCGGAACCGACGGTTTCGGGCCGAACCGGCGGGCCGGACCGGCGGTTCAGGGTTGGGGGAAATGGGAACCTTAACCGGCCCGGATAACTGGCGGTTCGGCCCTGAACCGGCCCGTCGGTCAACGGTTCGGGCCGGAACCGTTGACCGGCGGGCCGGTTCAGGGTTGAACTGCCGGTTCCGGGCGGCCCTTGGCAGCACTAGGTTATACGCTATAGTGGCTACTACTTCGGGGGCCAATCTGTACCTTTTCCCATTATTAAAATATTGAACACACCCAACAAGAGAGGAAATCAAATTAAAGAAAAATAATTCACCAAATCCAACTTGTTGCCAGTTGTTAATGACTTAATTCTCATACATATATGTATATTTTTCTTAGTGATATTTGATAGATTTGTTTGGTACTGTTTCAATATCGTGGGAGAATTGGATTTTGAAAGAAGGGCCAAATTGAGAAAAGAAAATAAAAACTTCTATCCCATTTTCATAATTTTCAGCTCCATGTTTCATTTTCCCTTCATGAGAAAAGGATTGCCATTAGAGATGTCAATCGGATTAACTCACCGAATTTCAAGTTAATTTTATCGAATTATGGGTTATGTGGCTGCGAACTAATTAGATTGATTTTTATTTTTATTTTTAGTTAGAAAATTTTCAATCCTAACTCTAAATGGTCGTGTTTCGGCTAGTTGGCTCAAAAATTTATTTTAAAAAATAATTAATATATTTATTTTGATAATATTATATTTGTAATAAATATAATACACGCATAAATAAGTAACATTTCAACATTAACTTACATAATAATCAATATGTAAGTCTTAAAGATATTAAACAAGTATTATTTTTTAATTTTTACATCTAAATATTTATGTTAAGTATTGAATTAAAAATACAGAGAAGTGAAATAATGAATATAACTTTCTAATATTGAATCAAAATACATTTCACAAATTTCGAAAAAAATATGTTACTATACTAATTTTCATAAGCAATGTAATGAAGTTGAAAATCAAATAACGAGAAAATTTTCATATTATCAAGCGAACACATTATTTTTGGGTCAGCTCTATAGGATTGATTTCTTTGGCCACAATGTCACTACAAAAAGGGTTGATTTCTACTACGTACCTACTATGACTACTCTTATGGGCAAAATAATAAAGAAAATTGAACCGAAGCTGAAATGTGATTTGGTCAAAGACAACGATAACTTGACTTGGATTTGAATCATTAAACATAAATTCAGTCGTAGGTGCAATTATTTTCACTACATACATAAATCTATTGTTTATAGGTCAAAAACAATAACGACCCTATTATCACGCGTCACGCATGCTAAAGCCCCCAACTCAATCTTTTCTTTCAGTGTATAAACTCATAAATTATCAGTTAATAAATTTAACTATTCTTCCCATAAGCCACTCCCGCGTTGGCCTCTCGCTCAAAAAAGTTATGCTCAAAAAGCATTAAGATTTAGAAAGACCAGGGACGGAGCCAGGGGGCTGAAGCCTCCTCCCAAATTTTGAGTTTTTTTTTAAATATATATAGATATATGTTTATACCTATTATAAAATAATTTTGTTTTACAAAAGAGTATTGGTTGTTATATTCTCCCATACATACTTAATTTAAGGATAATTGTGTTATTTGAAACTATATAATCTATGAAACATTGTTTGTTATCATTACTATAATGCTTGTCTTTTAATAGAAAACGCCTAAAATGTATGGAATGCCCAAAAAAAATTGTTTATTATTATAATATTATGCTTGACTTTTATTAGTATCGATTCTAGCTTGTAATGTATTGAAACTATATAATCTATAAAAATATTGTTCGTTATTATTACTATTATGCTTGTCTTTTAATAAAAAAAAATGCCTAAATGTATGAAATGCTCAAAAAAAAATTGTAATGTATTGAAACTAATTTGTAATATATTGATCAATGAACATGTTGTTTGTTATTATTACTATTATGCTTGTCTTTTAATAAAAAATGTCTTAAATATATGGAATGCACAACTATTTTTTGTAATAAATTGAAACTATATAATTTATGAAAATGTTGTTCGTTATTATTACTATTATGCTCGTATTTCAATAAAAAATGTCTTAAATATATGGAATGCCCAAAAAAATAATCTCGGGGGCTACCGCCCTCGAACCCCCATAAAAATTCAGTCCCGCCCCCAAACGTAATTCCTGGCTCCGTGCCTAAGATAGACCCAATATTGCTATACATATGGTCGAAGCCCCCAACCACGAATACATCATTAGTTGTACTCTTTGAAGGCTAAAATTTCTTTCGGCTTATGCCCAAAGTTTACTTGTGGTAAAAAATCCTTTTAGCAACTAGTGATCGTTAGTTAATCAAGTTGTCAAGACCGTTTGAATCGAACCTAATCTATCGAGAACATATTCATGCAGTTATTAAAACCATTTAGACCTCACTATCTCCGATATTGACATTGTTTCCATCATGACTGGTGGCATCTCTGGGTGGAGGCGAATTCTTCCTATGTTATCCACTTTCTTTAGTCTAGATCTTTGGACGTCCATGGCGATTTGTTGCTGCTTGGCGTAGGGTGCTTAAAAATCTTGATAGTATGATCATTTAAGTCTCTCACATCTTCCGATAGGGGAACATTGCGATTTATTAGTGGCTAATCAAAGGAATACAGAAAGATGGTGGCCATTCATGATATAAGAAATTTCCGAAGCTATTGTAGCCGACATGAATACTCACAGCTATGCGCACCAAAAGAAACGGCGACTTTATGCTTTGGCGTTTCTTGGTTCAGTTGGGATCGTTCGTTGGGACTCTTGGTTAAGCACTTGGTGGATTTTATTTCTCCGACCATGGTGCCCATCTCGGAGGGCGTCCGTTCTTTGCTTTTGCGATATTCAAACCTTTTTTCAAGCTTCTGGTGGGTTGGAGTTTGGGGTTTCAGCGACGTGCATGCTGCTAGGACGAGCTATCTTCTTTCGTGCAGGTGCTTTTCTCATGTGCGTGTTTTCAGCATTGGCTATGCTCTCCCAGCTCGTTGGGTTCGTTGGTTGGGACATTTGGTCAAGCGCTTGGCGACCTCTACTTCTTATCACATGGCACCGCCTAGGGGGCGTCAATTCTCTTTGTCAACGTCATACAAACTTTTTTTCAGGTTTCTGATGCGCTGGAACCTGGGGTTGGGGTGGTGTGTGCTCTGCTGGGATGAACTTCCTTACTCGTGAGTATGATCATCGTTCTGCTATTTTCTTGAGCATCTGTTTGTCACGTTTCTAGCCTTGGCTTTGCTCTCCTAGCTCGTTGCTAATGTGTTCGATTAACGACTCTCTTCTTGGGTATCCGACTGGCTCGCTGCTCCTTCACTTTTTCAAGAAGTTTTTACTCATGTTTTCGATGGCTATGGGGCCGCTTAGCATCTCTTTACGGGTCTTTGGTGCGCTAGAACCCGGAGGTGCTTTGGTTTGGCCCCACGTGATTTCTTGGCTTATTAACGTCTCTTTACGAGCCTCTAGTGCGCTAGAGCTCGGAGACGTGCAGTCTTTGGTTTGTGTTCTTCCTGCTCAGGATTTCTTTTATTTCTAGGGTGTTTTTTCTTATGTACTAGCCTCTTCGATTGGGATAAGATTTTCAGATCATGGGTGATGGTTAGTCCGAAGCTTGGGGTCTGTCTATCTTTCCTCAATTTTTGTTGGCAACTGGACTCCTTTGTATTTTTGGTCCTCTTGCCTTTGGCTTTTTCTGTGTCTTTTATTTTAGACAAACACTATTTTCCTTTGTTGAAGTTTTTCCCAATATGTTTTCTTTAAGGTCTGACCCTTAGTCTGTGTCATTGTATTTTCAAGGGTTCTTCTAATTTTTTTCTTTATGTTCTATAAAAATCGCAATTTAATAAAACCTCACGAGTTTAAGTGTTCATGCTTAAATCATCTTGCCCAAATCAAGCTAAAATACGTAGCTAGACATAAATAAAATAAATACGACAAGACATATAAAGAAAAAAATACTCGGATTGAAATAAAAACTTACAAAATGAAAGCAGTACTTACGGAAAAAAAAATACCGCCCAAAACATGAACTGAAAAATAAAAGTAATATGTCCAATACGAGCGAGTTTTTGCTTCCTCAAAACTCTCGAATTTAAAGCTATAGCAGTGGTCTCTAAATTTACGCATTTGGCTTGCAGCCATGTAGTCTTTATAGGTGCAATCTGGGTTCGTGAAGGCCCAACCCAAGAGAGTCGGCTGAAGTAAGAAGTTTTAATTTCATTCTCACGATTCATCCATATATTTCAGGCCTAATCTTGTAAATTGGATTTTTGTGGATAAGGTAGAGTTTTAACCTCATCAGCCTCTTTATGTATGACATCATCTCTTGGCCCGATCAAGCACCTAAATGTTAGTCCTACTGTGCCCAATTGTTGTGCTTTCTTCTGTTCTGGTTCTTTTGTTCAATGTTATTGGATTTTGCACAATACTCTGGGCAAAGGGTAGGAACATTTAACCAACTTTACTTTAGACTTTTAGTCTTCAATTCCGGCTGCTTCATGCCCAAAACTCCTTTGTTTTACTTATCACACATTTCTCGCGAAATGTAGTACTCCGCATTTATGTCCTACATGCACCTATTCTACCCAAAAGAGACCCTTCCTCCAAACAATGCCCTCTGAGGCACAAGACAAAAACAAAAACAAAAAAAAGACTCTATCTATAACTAAAAACAGATACAAAAACGAGCACATATATAATTTATCAAACACTCTTTCTTAGGTTTAAAATTATACTTTACTCAAGGTAAATATAGACATCTCTAGTAGAGCCACCTCTGTATAAAGCCCCTAGGAAGCTGTCTGCTACCCCACAACAAGGGGCTTTATAAAGTGGCTCTATAGATTTTTCACCCTATTTTAATAATCAAATTTAAAATAATTTTTTTTATTAAATTTTAAATTTTAAAAGTCACGATTTTTTTTTTTGAAGAGCAAACACAAGAATTTAATTTAAAATTGAAAAAGTAGAAGAAGAAAAGTAGATTAACAGATGTAGATTTGATATAAAAAATGAGTGAAGGTGAAATGTATTTATGGAGGAAATTACGTAAAAAAAAATTAAAAAAATTAGCCTACGAAAATAAATATTTTATTAAAAATTTAATTTTTTTTTTCAAATCTGTTGCACGCACTATATATTCATAAAAACACTCGAGCCTGGCTCAAAATCACGGGCCCCCTATCAAGCCTGAAGGCGCGGCTAGACGCGAGGTTCACTGAGGTGAGGCTCGAGCCCCTCGGCCAAGCCGGGCTAAGCGATGCTTTTACTTTATACTTAAAAGCAAACGCACCATATAAGTTTAAGGCCAGGCTGGAGAAAATTACACAGAGCTCGGCGCTAAATTGAATCCAATGACGGAGATGATCTAAGAATTGAAACCTTTTAACTTTTGATGAGTAAGTTGACGCAAAATACTTTTGCTATAAAGGATGTGGGCACATAAAGAAAAGCCGGTTTTTTCAATCTACAAAACGCCCAGCTTTTTGATTTGCTTCCCTTTTTCCATTCCAAAGCTGATCTCTCTCTCTTGCAGATAGATATATGGAGACAATTGTGAACAAGGCAGCATCATAAAAGTTACTGTAATTCTTATTTACCACATCTGCTGATGAAACCTTAGCCAACAACAAAGGCTGTGTCACCAATCAGAACGATCACACCTTATAAATTATGCAAACTCTATCCCTTCCCCATTGAGTAAAAGTAGAAATTCCTCAAAATCGAAAAGTTAAAAGTAGAAGCAGTAAGCTTAAGCCCTTTCATGGAAGTTAAGGGAGCGCGAGAAAGCGGCGGGATTAGCCCGCAGCAGCAGCGCTCTATCATCAAGGGGTATCCGGGCAGGTGCCTTGGATTCCCTGAACATTCCGACGGCGTCGCTAACGTTGTTGATTCTCCACTCGTCCCTTGAATGCTTGCCCAGAAGAGAAGGCGGCGAGGCGCAGTAGAAGCTGAAGAGGAAGTCGGTGTGGTCGAGGGCGGTTTTGGTCTTCCGCCGCCCCGATCCGACGGCGACGTTCCTCATTGTTCCGCCGCTGGTCCAGTATCTCTGACACTGCTTGCAGAAGTGACGAGGCTGGTTGACGTTGTAGTTGTTGAAGTAGCAGAATTTGGTGTCCATGCTGCTGCACCGAGGGCACGGGATTATTTTCTCCGGCTTCTTCGCTTTCTCTTCGCTTCCGTTGCTTGATTCGTAATCTGATGATTCATCCTGTAAATTTCACTTCATTCATTATTTACCACATCTATTCAAATTATTATATATATGGGTAAATTGAGCAAAAGAGGGGAATCTAGAGAGAAAGTGATGAATACCTTGCTATCTAGAGAAGTTGATGATGCAAAGGAAGAGTGTCTTTGTTGAGACAGTGATGCATCGGAAAAGAGGTGGTCTGGAGATATGGTCTTCCCAAACAGCTTGATTGCTGACATTCTTTATTCCTGTTTCTGCGATTTAAGATTTCTCCTTTCCACAAAACAAGATATGTGTTCCTCCTCTTCTTCTTGACACCTAATCAGATGCTTCGGAAATTTTGAGGTCTTTTCGGTTATTTTTGTTTACCCTTTTCTCTTTTCTCTTCCCTTGGGTTTGCAGTGTATATGGGAAGATGGTAGGAGAGAGAAAGCTGCCACGTCACCGGACCAAATTCATTCTCAGCCACAAGTTTGTTTTGTGGCCTTGCGAAAATCTTAATAATGGATTTAACCGTGCCGCCTTTGAATTGAACCTTTTTCTTATCGATATTGCTCTCTCTCTCTCTCACACACACACACGCACCAAAATGCCTTTTCTTGTCCAGGTCAGATTTCACTTTCCCATTTCCAAGTCGAGTTTTGTACTAGTTGAAATCGGAATATTATCAATTTGTCAAAATAGTTAGGTCGCATTAGATCATCTTCAAGAAGGATGTTTCATTTGTAAATACAACTAACAAATGCATAAAATAATACTCTCTTATTCTCATTAAAAACGATTCATTCTTTTTAATATCGAAATTTTAAAAAATATATATATATATAATTTAATAAAAGTAGTAGAACCCTTATATTTTCAAAAGTTAAATATTAGTACTATCTTTAATAAAACGATCAAAAATAGAAAACGAGTCATCTTTAATAAGACGAAGGAAGTAGAATAATCCCTTGGCTTATCATGCTACTGAATCGGGATATAATAATTTATCTATTTATATATAGTAATATATTAGACGTCCATATTGATACAAAAATGGTACGTAATTAATCAGTAATGTAACATCGTAATATGTCACAAATGAAGGAAATTGTATAAAACAATATTGCTATTTTTTTTTTTATATAAAAACTTATATAGATAACAAAAAATGCATAAAAGAAATGTTTGGCTACATAAAATGTAGTTCAATTTGTATTTCCCCTACCAAAATAAACAAGAATATACTTTAAGGATGCCTTTTCTTTTATGGAAAATGGTAGGATATTACTCCCTCTGCCCCTTTAAAGTTTGCCTAAGAGGAGCGGCACGAGTTTTAATAAAAATTGATAAAAAGTTATTTAATGGTGGGACTATGTACAAAAATAGTGTTTAAAGAGTTATAATTGTAAAATAGATGGAGGGGTCATGTACAAAAAAAAGTAATGAGATTGGGACAAACTTTTGGGGGACGTCCCAAAAAGGAAATCAGGGCAAACTTTTTGGGGACGAAGGGAGTATTATATTTTCACTATGTTCCACTCTTTTCACATATATGTGGGGTTAATAATGTTCTCGGAACAGTTCATTTTTTCTCATTTTTATTCCGGTCATGATAATATTACTATGAGGTATTAAAATTTTGCATATTTTTTCACCCAATAAAATATTAGACAAAAAATGTGGAGATCATTTTAATGTAATAAAAAAAAATTATTTTATTATTTTTCACTTTCTTACTATAGATTTGCAACACAAAAAGAACTATAAGAGAAATGGAGAAACTATATATAACAACAATTTTGTTAATAGGCTAATAGCAATTTGCAACAAATGGAATAATTTCCTTTCAAAAACATGAATCATACATTTAACTCTAACTTACGTTGCTCTCTCTCTCTCTCTCCCTCCCTCCCTCTTCTTATGTTCCAAAAACGTAATGATATATGCCAAACCTTAGTAGATTATATATGCAAAGCTATTGGGATTTTAGATAAAGAAAATTCTTTGCAATTATATCTGTGGAGAATTAATTATATTGAGCCCACAGTAATTGAACTCATTACTTGTTGTTTGGTTTGGATAATAAGATAATCATCACCCAATTTGTTGCCCCTCAAAATAGAGGGGAAACAAAAGAAAGGGAATCCCTTACTAATGATTTCTTTTCATTATTAAACCAAACACTCAATAAAAGTAATTGTTATTGTTACCATTCCAGTCCTATATTTGATTTCATTCCCTTTCCATTCATCTGCTTGAACCAAACGAGCACCGAGAATATAAAGGATATTTTTGTAGAGCAAATTTTCAAGCTGTCAAAGTCTGACAAAGAGTGGCACGTGGCAAATGGGCCACGCAGGCTGGAAGAGCCCCATCTGAAAAGGTGAGTGAAAAGAGCCCATCCGTCAGCCCAGGTTAGCTCTTCATCCAGCTCACAGCTTTTGGACGCGTGTCCCACTGACGTAAGCAATTGGGCCCACATAGCGGAGAACCAATTTTTTCGTGGCTGTCGTTCGCCGGATACAAATCCGAGTGTAGCATTACCTTTTACCAATTTCGGACACGTGTCAAACGATAAGATTGGGTCCACATAGTATCTTTTCCTCCCTTATCCAATGTGCTATATTCTTTTCCATATTTATAGTAATTGCTAAATATGTTTTTTTTAGGGCTGGTCTTGGGTGCGACCGTCGCACAGTGTGTGACGGGTCCGCCCCCGGCCCGCGCCCGACCCGGCCCACAATCCAGACCCGAAATCCTAAATCCTAAATTATTACATTTGTTTATAATAATTATTACTTTTAATAAGCATGAAATATACATTTGTTCGCACAAATGTATACTTATATAAATATAGGTATTTTCCTTTATTTAATATACAGTATTATATTTTCTAAACCCTAAATTCTATAAACTAAACCCTAAACCCTGTAAACTTAACCCTAAGCGTGAACACTAAACCCTAAGTCTGAACACTAAACCCTAATATGAGTATTTACTTTTAATAAGCATAAGATATACATTTGGTCGCACAAATGTATACTGATATTAATATAAATATTTACCTTCATTCAATATAAAATATTATACATATCAATATACATTTATATGAACAAATGTATATATTATGTTTATTAAAAGTAACCATTATTATAAACAAATGTAATAATTATGAGTATGGGTCAAACCCACGCGGGTCAGGGTTCCGAGTCAGGAGGGCGGGTTTGGGCCGGGTCGACCCGTCGCACACCTGTGCGACGGTCGCACAGGAGAATTAGCGTTTTTTTTTAATTCCCCAGGAGGGAACTGCTCGCATCGAATTCTTTTTCTTCGGATACTTGGGAAAAAAAATGAATTATGTGTGATATTTTCGTATGTTTTAATCCACAAATATATCCAATTTTTTATACGATTTATGTCAGAAATATTTATCTTGACAAAAAATATGTAGAATTTACTTACTTTTAAACCAGTCGACAAAATAATGCAATGTTGGATAGTGTATGATCCATGGGATAATTCACTTTTTTATAATTAATAATGATGATTGATAAATAATCGAATAAATTCAAAATATTTTAATTAAAATAGTAAAGTTTTAATATTTTACTTGTAAAATATGTAGATTTAAAATTTTCACCTTTTGGATGTGGCAAGTTCTGCGGATATCTTTTGTTGATGAACTATTCCACTAGTATCTCCTACTTTTTGACCAACAAATAATTATATTTAATGTTTAGCTTACTTTAAATAAAAAGATAGCTAGGAAATAAAAAATGCATATATTTGTTAAGTTGAAATTTAAAATGCCTTTTTTTTGTAAAACAAAATTTGATCATATACCCAAATTGTCTAATTTAACTTTCATATCAACATGTGCTTTGTATTTGCAAGACAAAAATTTTACACAACCTTACACATTGTACGTTTTCACCAATCCAAATTAAAATGATTATGATTTTTTCACTTTTTGAATGACCCGATCGATTTAAAATAAAATACACGGTTAATTTAAAGAGTGAAAATTTAAAATACCATATTCCTTAAATTATATGTGAAAAATGTTCTCTTTTATAAATATAAGCATTCTATGCCTTATTTTTTAAATACCCTTTGATTTGATGGGTTTGCTTGATTTTTTGTGAAAATCTTACACATTTGGCCTATTTGATAGGAATCAGTTATAAAAGTTAACGATTTAACAGCTATTAGTCAAGAATACATATGACCGGTGGGGGCGGACACATGATCTAGCCACCCAAATCATGTGTCCTGCCGATAAAATCATGTGTCTGTCCGGGCGGACACATGATCTAGCCACCCACCAATCATATGTACTCTTGACTGATAGCTGTCAAATCGTTGACTTTTATGACTGATAGCTGTCAAATCGATCAAATGTGCAAGACTTTCACAAAAAATCAAGCAAATCCATCAACATAGTATAATAGATACTTCATTTAATTATGACATAAAATACTTAATTTATAAAGTATGATATTTTTCATATACGATATAAGAAATAGGACAATTTTTGCCTATTAACACTAATTTAAATACAAAACCAACGGTGCCGAGGTAATTGAAGTGGACGATAACCTCCAAATTTAAGGGGACGACAATCTCAAATTTATGATTATTTTTTTAATTGCAACCACTATCTCGACAATCTCACCATATATTCAACACAAAATCAATTAAGGGCAGCCAAAAATTTACATCAAATGATGCATTCAACACAAAATCAATAGCATTCTTCTGTTTTTTGAAAAAATTGATATGTGCACTACAAAAAAAACATATGAGCTGTCGGTAATTTCGAGGCGGCCACCGGAAAATGAACTATTCGTCGCCGATAAATTTCTCGTCGGTAACACAATTACCGGCGGCAAAACACACCGCCGGTAATTACCGGCGGCGGTGCCGCCGTTATAATTCGTCGGTGAACGGCGGAGAACTGCCGGCATATTACCGGCGGCAAGCTGCCACCGGTAATTACCGGCGGCGATGTTGCCGCCGGTAAATTTCACCGGAGGGCGGCGGTGTTTTTTTGCCGGAGACTGTGACCGTTACCGGCGGCAAAACGCCGCCGGCAATTACCGGCGGCACTCTGCCGCCGGTAATTGTTTTTGAAATTTATTTATTTTTATTTATTTTATTTATTTATTTATTTTATATATTACTTAACTTTGAAGTTCCTTTCGAATGGTCACCAGTACAGGACACTCGTATTATTGATATATATAGTACATATTAATTCATTTAAAGTCTATTTCAATATACAAAATCATATATTCATAACCTTATAATATGTCGAGATGATATCCATGAGATGCTGTTAATTACGGATCGAGCTCGTTTTTGTCTTTATTTTTATGTCGCAAAAGTATTTATTTATTAATTTATTATTATTATAATATATATATATATATATATATATATATATATATATAGGGGCGCGCTCCAGTGAGACCCCCTATTTTTCGTGTAACATGAGTACAATGAATAAGACATATAATACTAATGAACAAAACGTATATCTAATGAACAAGATGTATATACTGATGAAAAATAAAATTTAAAAAGTTCGTAATGAATAAAACATATATACTGATGAACAGGGCCGTATATACTGATGAACAATGCAGTATATACTGATGAATAACAAAATTTAAAATATGCTGCTTCCTCCAGGATTCGAACCCTGCAAAAAAAAATTACCCTCCAGATACAATATCAGCTATAGGATTGATAAAATAAACGCACCAGATCGTGCCCTAGATCTCACTAAAATTAGGGGGTCTCATTGGAGCGGCCCCCTATATACATTTTGCGATTTTCCACATTTTATATTATTACAATTTCATTTCTCTAATTTTGAATATTATTTTAAATTTTGATAAATCTTTAAAGTGTTTCATTGATATCACAATTCCTCGATTTAGTGCAAATTCTATTAATTTAACTTTTTTTTACGAGTTTGAGATTAAGATCTGAACATTCATGTAACATGGAAACTCAAATTGACTACAATTTTTCTAAGACCATTGCATGTGTTTTATATTCGAATGATAGTAAAATGTTGATTTGTTTCAACTTCATGATCTTATATTCGAATTTTAAGCACGTCGTCTATTGTTTATTTTTAATTTAGAGTATTAATTAATCATGGATTTCACTTATTTAATCCTGAGCTGAATTCAATTAAATTATATATAAATGATTTAAGGACATACTTAGTCAAAACTCGAGGTTGCCACATGTAATACGAGCTTGCCGAGCCTCAACAACCTAGAATTCACGGCCAACAACCTCGATTTTTGACTAATTATATCCTTAAATCTTTTAATCATGGTTTAATTGTGGATTTTTTTATATATTTTGATACACGACTTAATTAGACATGTTGACTAAATATGTCCTTACTAATTTGATTATTAGTACGTAGTAATAACTAATTTCTTATCAATTGATTGTGAATTCCTATACATTAGCACTCCCTCAGTTCCATTACAAATGTTCTACTTTTTATAATGGGATGTCTCATTACATTTTTGGTAATATATTATCTCTCAATACCCAATATTTAAATAATTTCCATCAACTCACTTTATCTATTTTCTACGTGCATTTCTTAATCTCCGTACCCAAAAGTAATGGGACGAAGGGAGTAATTGATTAGATAATTGATTTCTTTTCATAATTTATTGCATTTAATTAGTTATTTATTTGTTAATAGTAATTGATTAAAAATTGATTGTCAATTTATAATTTGATGCTTTGTTTATTATTTTTATTATAAATTATATTTTATTTCATTAAAGTTGTTGCAACACGGGTTCTAAATACCAAAACTATTTTTCTTTTTTTTGCAAGGTTACGAAACCGGTTAAAAACCAATTTCGTATGTATCTATGAAACTTATTTTTATACGATGTCTATCAGCGCAAATGAATAGTGGTGTCTATTAGTGCAAAATAAACCATTAAAAAAGGTGCTAATAGAAATCGGTTAAAAATCAGTGTCTTAAATACCTACGATACCGTTTTTTAACCGATTTCTATAAGCATTTTTTTAGAACCCCTACAAAATCGGTGTTTTGGGCCAATACCATACGTCAATTAGCATTTTTTGGGCCAATACCATACGTCAATGGGTAAACTTGCTCGTCACCTTATTTTGTCACCACATCAAATAAAATACCCTTATTCTTACCCTTCAGGTGTGTCCCATCAATGACGATCATCGATCTAAGTGAAAACATGAATTTCTCAATAGTTGCACCGAGGAAAATAAATAACTTACGAAATCGCCCATCACCCCACATCCATCTCCGCCAATGACCCGAGGTTCGCCTATCTCAACATGTGAAGATATTTAGGCAGTATATGGAACGATTGATCATGTTGACCGTATATCATCTCAATCGCCTGATTTCGTGCTCGTAAAGCGACATCGTACTTGATGCACGCACTGACTTCACTTTGTGGCTCCACCACAATTTCCTCTGGCTACATGATCTCTTCCTCATCATGCATTAGTTTAGCCAAATAGGTTGCAACAACATTTAAATAAGCCTTTATCTGCATCACACGACCAACTTCACAGGAGCAAGTGTGCTAACCAATAAATTTATAGACGTCCCAAAATGCTCTATTGTCGTGGAACGATGCACGCACCTCGAATGTGCACTTCTTTGAGTGCTTGCATTTAAAGTAAATGTGTTTGTGATCGGATTTATAAACATTGGCTTCTGCATTTTGCCGCATGTTTCATGACCCAACAACAACAACCAATTTTTTTTTGCTGCTATAATATGAATTCTTGCTGAGTTCAGTCACTCGAAACGGGTCATATTCAAAGTTGGCAAGTGAGACTGTGACATCTAACGAAATCATTGGAACCGACCAATTAGTTAGTTCAGTTCAGTAGGATCAGGCTGCTCATCATCATCATCTACCCGATTTCGGGCCCTTGAGTTTATCAAGGAAATTAATCTGGGTAGCCCACCTTCAAGATTCACCCAAGCTACAAATTTAATCTTCGTTAGTTCCTCACTTGTCAAGTCTTCAGTGTCGTCAGAACCAGTTTCTTCACCTGTCTCATCTTCATCTCCCAGCTGTAGCGTATGATACCACGACTTCGCCTTATCCCGCAGTGAAAAGGAAAAAAGACGAAGACGGATAATGTCATCGGGGACACCATTCATCTTCACCGTGCTACACAACTCCAGGAAATGCGCCAGGTGCGCATTAGGGTCTTCGATCGCTTGTCCACCATATTGGCTCTGTTGGACCATCGTGATCAAACCCGTTTTCAGCTCAAAGTTATTAACGTTCACTCGTGGAGGTTCCTGATACACATACTGCGGAATGAATGCTTCATTGATGGCTGGTTGTTTCTGAGCCTCTCTCGTCTCCTGTGCATCAAGCAGCTTCTTCAACTGTTCTTGCAGAGCTCGAATTTGGATTTGCTCTGGAGTAGCCATCGTATTATTCTCAACTTGATTCTGCTGCTTCTTAAGATTGCGCAAAGTCTTGTCGATTTCAGGGTCAAACTCAAAAAGAGGATTTCCTTGAGATCTAGTGTTCATACGCAACCTACAGAAACACACCTTTTAACAATTAGAACAGAAAAATAAAAACAAATAAAACCTGTAGTACTATAAAATCCTATCAAAAATATTAAAGCAACTTCTTAACAGTCCCCGGCAACGGCGCCAAAAAGTTGATCACTATTTTTATAGTGACAAAAACTGCAACTAAACAGTGTAATTGTAGTACGCAAATAGCAAGCAAAGTATCGTATCCACAGAGACTGTAAAACAAAATTACTCTATCTATTTCCTAAACAGACTCTAACAGTAAACAGGCAAAACAATGATGAAGGTGATTTACGAACTAAAATTAATAAAATAAAAGCTAAAGAGCATATAACGATAACTAACTCAAACGTAAGGAAACTCCGACCCTAGGGATGTACTTTCACTAATCAACTACATGCTATTAACTTATTGATTCAATTACCAATTTTAATCCAACCCTGATGAAAGATCACTATATTATTCACAAGCTTCTCTAACGAACACCTATGAACGTAGATTAACTAACCCCTTTTCGCATTCAAGACTCCAAGGAATCAATCAACTCCAAATAGCACATAAAGAATAGCTTCCTACAGCTTCACCTATCGCATTCAAGACTCAAGGCTAACACTATATCATGCATTCCTGAATCGGCTGAACAATTATCGCATTCAAGACTCAAACTGAACAGCTAGACATGTAAATCATTGATCAGATAATTCACAATAGAATAAGCACCAGGAATCATGAATCATAAGTTGGAAGGCAAATTGATATCAACAGATCAAAAACACATAATCAATTAGCTATGTACAAACCCTAGGTTCAGAATAAAAGAACTAGCCAGACATGCTTAAATAAAACATAAACATAATTAAATAGAATGCAATTGTAAAAACTGAATTATATAAAAACCGAATGAAAACTGAAGTAGCGGCTTGAATCTTCAATCTTGATCCAAGCCTTGAAAACTAAAAAACAATAAAAGTCTAAAGCTATAAAACTGAAAAATATGAAAACTAAAGTGTTCGGGTGTTCGGGGGATCATGAATAGGTCAAAAGAGGACCTATTTATAAGCTTCAGATTTCCTTCGGATCACCATGGAAGTTGCCATGCAAAGTAGAATTCTAAAGGTAATAGAATCGTGTAAAATAAGGCAACTTTCCAGCTGAATGCGCGCTCCGGAAAATACTCCCACTCTTGCCGAATTCGCAGCTTCTTGCCAGAGGAACGGATGTTACCCGGGAAACGGGTCGCGCTAGAGGATTAGATGATTTCTCTGACCTCGCCAGAGAAATGGTTTGCCAGCGGAATGATGATCTCTCTGGCATTCGCCAGAGGAATGGGTGATATCTCTGGTACTTCGTCAGCGGAATGGGTCACCAGCGGAATGTCTTCCGCTCTGGTCTTCTTCAGCTCTGGCCTTCCTCCGCTCTGGCTTTCTTCAGAGGAATGGTGACTCCTCTGAAATTGAGGACTTGACTTCTCTGACTAGCGACTTCTCTGACATGTTGATTTCTCTGGCGATTCCTCTGCACTGGAGACTTGATTCCTCTGACTCCAGTGCAATGGTGATTTCTCTGCTCTAGAGATGTCGGTTCAGCTGGAAAACGCCAGATTCATCCAAATTCATCCAAAACTGCATTCTTCCATCTCGAGAGCCTAAATCTCCTGCAAAGCATAAAATACACCATAAACGCACCAAATTCCAGAAGATTATCTTTAAACACGCACGTATAAACCCTCAAAAATAGAGTAAATTAAGCATAAATCATCAAACGAATGAACGTAGGCTTTTTCTACTGGCTCTTCCACCGCCGAATCCACATTAATATTGTTGTGATCAATATACACAACATGATCTGCTTGTGCAATAAATAATTGGACCACATCCTTATCCCCGTCAATACGATATTTTTTTGACCTACCAAGCATACTCCATGATAGATAAAACAACTAATATCTAGATGATCACCATTCTGCAGGTAATACGTAGTTAATTTGGTATTACATTCTAACAAAATCAACATAAAAATCTATAGCCACCATTGTAACTCCACCGGCGTAGTTACAACCCTACACCCGCGTATCTCACAATGACGTT
Organism: Salvia miltiorrhiza; assembly: GCF_028751815.1. Classification (NCBI taxonomy): domain Eukaryota; kingdom Viridiplantae; phylum Streptophyta; class Magnoliopsida; order Lamiales; family Lamiaceae; genus Salvia; species Salvia miltiorrhiza. Next base: position 27,778,629 of record NC_080393.1, on the reverse strand, counting down.
TTTTGGGATTGATCAATCTACAAACAATTGACAATAAATTTAGTTATCAATCACTAGTATTCGATATATCACTATTCAATCAATCAAAAACGTACTAATGAATTCATTAGAATTAACTAATCCAATTTATTTGTCTATTAGCTAATCAAATTAACTAATACAATCACCTAATAACAATTAACTAATCAAAATCGCTGAAATGGTCACTAATTAGTCACTAAACAATTTAATAACTGAATTAGTCAAAATCACGAGCTTGTTGTCCGTGATTTCTAGTTGGCGACGGTCGAAAACCTCAATTAGTAGGCGCCAAGCTTGTGATTTTGGCTGATGCAGTTATTAAATACACCCGACATGCTTTCTAATTACAATATTGTGCAATTCTAATACGAAATGCATGCGATTTTCATCTAATAAAATATATTTCATGCAATTTTCATACCATAAATTAACAATTAAAGCTTGAAATCCTAAAATATACTTTAAATTATTAAATAAAAGGCCAAAAGTATATAGAAATGGAATATATACACCAACGTGATTAATTAACGTGAATTCCATGAACAATGATATGAATGTTTACCTCGTTTACTTGTTCTTCTAGCCTCAAACCTTTTTTCAATTGAACTCAAAATGCACTACTATCTTGTTTGTTGATTATGTGTCTCCGATTGTTCTTGAATTTCAATGTATTAGTTGGTGGCTATTTATCAAATTCATGTCATGAATTATTGTACTAATTAAATTCATTGTAGTAAATGTGACTATACATACATGTAAATTTTCAAGGTAAAAACCTACAAAATAGTGTACTATGAAGTAATTGCATTTGATTTTGAAAAAAGAAGGTTGTCGGCCGGCGGCAACCTCCCTCAGCCAACCGACAATCTACTTTTTCAGCCGACAACCTACAATACGCAATAATATGTTTTATTTTCATTCTAACCATGTATTTTTTATATATAAAAATAATGGTTTAAATGGAGATTTAAACAATAGTTTAATAATGAAAAAAAAAATCAAAATACTACACCCTATTTTGACTGACATCAACATTTTTCTTCAATAATTGCATTTTTTTCCACTGACTTTTTACAAAAAAATAATGACAATTCATCAACATCCAAGGACATATTAGTCACTATGATCAAGTTTTCCATAAAAATGAGTATTTTTAATTACAACTTAACAATATGGTATTTTTACCTATTAACACAAATAAAAAATATACTAAATTTGACTAAGGTTTTTCACATTTGAAATTCTATTCAGAAGTTTTAATTAAGTTATGTAAATCAAATGAACTAAGTTATGTAAATCAAATGAACCAGTGAAATGAAAATAAAAATGAATAAACATTTTTTTGTCAGCATAAAGTAATTTTGTATGATATATTATAAAAACTTTTTTGGGTCTGCATACATTTTTTGAAGTATTGCCACACTTAAATAACAGAATGTGGACAAGTAATTGATTGAAACTATGACTATTGTTAGAGTATAGATTATACTCTTTGTTTGTTTGTCATTATATACATTGTTTTCATTGCATTTGGGCTCTTTCAGATACTAGTACCAGTTAGACATGGCCATCCGAACCGGAACCGTGAACCGAAACCGGGAACCGGACCGAACCGCACGGTTCCGGAACCGGAACCGTTAGAGACAGTTCCGAACCGGGAACCGAAACCGCCGCAAAACGGTTCGATTACGGTTCCATTTTCAAGAACCGCCGGTTCACGGTTCCAAACCGGAATCGGAACCGGAACCGTGGAACCGTGGAACCGGCCGGAACCGCCAGAACCGGCCCGGAACCGTGCAGATGGCCATTTCATGTTCAACCATTATTACCAAAACAAGTCAAAATAATCGAAATGGGCTTATTGCTTTTCCAAATTTTTCTTGGATGTAATTTTATTTGTAGGCTCCATCTTAATCACTATAGTTCTTTAATTAAAATAATAATAAAAATATTGCTCTGTTTTGATTATTGTTTTAGCATTCATAAATATTTATAGTTTGATTTACGTTTTAAGAATTGATCTCAAGCTTAACTTTATTTAATGTATTAATGTATTAATGTATTAATGTACAGTGATTATGGCTAAATTAAGTGTTTGTAGTAATAAACAAATATTACAAAGATCCGTTACTTTTATGGTTTTGAAATGGTTAAAATATTTCAAATATATTCCTAACGTTTTTTTAATTGCAAAATGTTTAGACCCGTCTTTCAAATACGAAGGTGTTTGTGGCCTTTTAGAAATTTATTATCAAATTTTTAAAGATATAGCCTATAGCGAGGGTGTTACTTATGATGCTTTGGATATGCCGAACTTCATGGATATCAAAACTGGTCTTTATTGTGATTTACAAATGCTTTTTCAAAATTTTACTTCAAAATATGGTCCAAATATTTCTCGAAAACCAACTGTTAGGAGTACCGGGTCTTCCTCTTATAGATTTGACACTAGTACTCAAGCGGGTATGATGCTTCAAAAAATTTTCGCCAACAAAGGTCATAGTGGTAGTCAAACACAATTTTCCGAATTAGAAGAATACCTTAGGGAGCCAAAGGGAGGAGAATTGCTTAATGCAGGGCCAAATGACGTGGACGTGTTGAATTGGTGGTCAATTAAGCAAGGCCAATACCCCATCCTTGCAATCATGGCGAAAGAAGTTTTTTCCGTCCCCGCATCAACTGTAGCGGTCGAGCAAGCTTTTAGCGAATCGGGATACATGCTCGATGAACGAAGATCCCAAATAGCACCGCATAATCTTGAAGCCCAACTATTGCTCAAAGATCATACATTAGCCGAAGCAAGAGAGCAAGAAAATAAATGGGATGATTTGTTCGTAGAGTACCCCATATCCACGACCGAAGGCGACACCACCGATGCGAGCGAGTCATCTCAATGCACCGAAGGCGAAGACTTTGACGATGACTTCGACTTCGACATGTAGAAGACTTCATGATTATGCGGTGTCACCAAAGGTAAGACGAAGGTAAGAGAACTACGTGGACTTTGATTCCTTCGGGATACGTAGGCAACTTAATTATAACTTAAATGTTATAATTAAGCTCAAGTCCTATTTCCTTTATTTCTTTTTTCCCCCAAATAACAAGTTGTAAATTAAGAGTTGTAATTTTATTTTAGCATCCAAAAGTTGTAATTTGTAAATTATACTAATAAGAGTTGTTATGTGCAACTTTGTAACTTAAATAATATTTGTAAGAATTGTAATTTATTAGTAGTTGATTCAAATAAAGTAAGAATGCAATTTATAAGAATATTTGTAAGAATAACAACTTTTATTTTATATATTCTTTGTAAGAATATATAAGTTAATTATATAAGAATATAAGTTAAGAATATATAAGAATATATTCTTTGTAAGAATATATAAGTTAATTATATAAGAATATAAGTTAATTATATAAGTTAAGAATATATAAGAATATATAAGAATATATTCTTTGTAAGAATATATAAGTTAATTATTTTATATTTGTAAGAATTGCAACTTTTATTTTATTAAAGCATATTTTATTTAATTAAAGCATATTTCTATTAATTAAAACATATTTTATTTGAATACAATTTAAAAAAAAATGAAAAAAAAAACTAAATCTCGGTTCACGGTTCGGAACCGGAACCGGAACCGGAACCGTCGGTTCATGGTTCCGAACCGGAACCATGTATATGATAAATCGGTTCGGTTCCGGTTCCCGTGTTCGGAACCGTGGAACCGCCGGTTCCGGTTCGGTTCGAACCGGGAACCGGACCGTGGCCATGTCTAGTACCAGTAGATGTTCTTACTCGTTTGGATTCGCGTCCTCCTTATCAGTATGTAATTTTTAGAAGATATATTTCAAGCTTCTTATATATGTGAGACTCCAAAATATTATGACCTCTAATCTCCTTTTTATTGAAGATATAATCTGATAAGATTATAGATAGATGTTTTCTGTGCATATATTCTGGTGATAGTTACCTTTTATACAAGGAAGGAACGTATTTTGCTTGGACATCAAGAGAAGATGTAAGGCTCGAAGACTATATATTTATGAAGACTCACTTTCGTTCAGAAAGGTGGGGGATCGAGTTCATGCTAAATTGATCTTACATGATATAGTCAAGAATTCTTCTCTCCTGCTAGGTGTCCCTTCGAATTTATTGTGAGTGATGTTGTTCTTGGTACTATTTCATTTTTTGTTCTAGTAGAAGAGTGTTTGTGAGCTAAACACTACTGCGTGTACTTTGTAAAATAGTTGTAGACACTTGTTTATTTAATTCTTGTTTATCAAGGGGTTAGGTGAACGTGGTTCACGCTTAAGGTGTGCGTCTGCACATCCACATCTAGCTAGCATTTCACCGTGATCGAAGGTTTGAAAAGTTACTAGCTAGGCATAATAGGAGGTCGTCTGATTATATAAGTCTTTTTGTAATATAACTCCAGATTTTCCCACAGATTTAGATGATTCATCGAACTGTATTATCAAATTGTTGCGTTGATTTATTGCATTAATATTTATGTTTAATTATATGAATGTTCCTCTTCAGCATAGATAAAATGAACAAAACAATATCCTTGGTTGTTGTGGATAGACTGCAATAAGCACAAGTGACCACACAACTTTGAAAAAAGATGTCGATGGATGAAAATAGCACTTTGATGTCAACCTCACTCGTTCACTACTACTCACATTTTTTACAAATTTGGCCGACCAAACTGCATTAACCCATTTGCTCCAAGTGCTTTAATTACTTGTGGCTATGGACATATATTCCTAGGATTTAATCGAGTTGAACATCTTGATTCTAGACTTTCCAGAATAACGCACATATAAGTTTGTAATGCGCAAGTTAGGTTGGACTATAAGAATATTATGCATTTGATTCGAAAATATATATAGTAATTTAACATGTTTTATTATGACGCAATTTTAATTTGCTAGTGTATCACAAATGTTTTGGCATACCTATAGAGTAACACCAATGATTATCTTCCATGCACCTTTTTCAAATTTGTTGAAAAATATTTAAATGAACTCCATCTCCATTATGAAACTTTGTTTCCTTAACCGATAAGCACGTACCTACATGATCAATTAGAATTTATTAATAAATTTTAATATTTAATAATAAAATTAATAGTAAATTTTAATTAGGTGTGATCTTCATGTGTTCTCATGGGTAGGGACAAGACTTTTCTAATTTTAAAATTAAAATTAATAGTAAATTAATACGCCCTCCATCTCATTATAAATGTCTCATTACTTGTGGACACGAAGATTAAAAAATGTGTAAAAAGTAGACAAAATAGGTTGATGAATTTTTTTTAAACATTAAGTATAAAGAGAGAATATATTGTCAAAAAAGAAATGAGACATTTGTAATGAGATATCCTATTATGGAAAGTGTGATATTTGTAATGAGACAGAGAGAGTAGTAAATATATAGACAAACCGTATTGAGAAATATGGTTAATCGAATAGGACGGTTTATTTTCTTTCTTCTAATTTTTAAAATTTGGTGGTACCAATTTTGATTTAATTATAAAAAACTGTAGTTAACGGAACCTATTTGATACCCATAAATATATTAATATATACTCCCTTTTATCCCTTATATTTATGTATGAAAATTTTTAGTACAAATTTTATTAAATAAAATATTGAGAAAGTTTTGAGGTATTAATCGTGGAGAAATGTCTCGCACTGAGAGTAATGATAATAGAGAAATTATTTACATTAACGATAAAATTGTTAAATTATACGTGGGGTATATCAAATAATAGAAAATATATATATATATATATATATATATATATATATATATATATATAGGAATGGGATCATATAGATCCCAATGCTTATAATAGATCCCTAGATCCAAATCTTGACCACACATTTATGACATGTGGCGCATCAAGATGGTGACACGTGGCAAGGATTCCAAGGCAAAATCTGGAGGGGTAAAATTGGAATGTAATTTTTGGATTTAATAATTAAAAAAAAAATATATTTTTTTAGATTTTCTCAAAATAGATATATTTTAGATGCATACAGTTTCACACAAAGATGCATAAAGTTTTCACATGAAATGCATAACTTTGAACAGAAAAATGCATTTAATTTTTCCAGTTTTGGTATTTTCACCACCCCACCCCATACCACCCCCCAATCCAGCCCACACCACCCCCCAACCCTCCCCATTACCACCCCCCAAAATAGGCATGTTTCACATGCATATAAAATCAAACAAAAATGCATAAAGTTTTCACATAAAATGCATTAAACTATACAAAAAATGCATTTCATTTTAATAAATCTGGTAGTTTCGCCACCCCACCCCAGCCCCTGCCCCCTGCCTCCCCACCCCACCCACCCCCCCCACCCCCACCCCCCCCCCCCCAAAAAATTTTTTTTTTTTTTTTTTTCAAAAACTGATTTTCTAATTGCTGGCCCACCCCCACCCCCACCCCCCACCGACCCACCCCCCCACCCCCCCACCCCCCCCAAAATTTTTTTTTTTTTTTTTCAAAAACTGATTTTCTAATTGCTGGCCCACCCCCACCCCCACCCCCCACCCCCCCCCCCAAATTTTTTTTTATTTTTTTATTTTTTTAAAAACTGATTTTCAAAAAAAAAAATTTTTTTTGGGGGGGTGGGGGGTGGGTGGGTGGGGGGGTCAGTGGTCAGAAAATCAGTTTTTGAGAAAATAAAAAAATTAAAAAAAAAAAATTTTTTTTTGGGGGGGGGGGTGGGGGGGTGGGTGGGTGGGGGGTGGGGGTGGGGGTAGGGGTGGGTCAGTGGTCAGAAAATCAGTTTTTAAAAAAATAAAATTTTTTTTTTTTTTTGGTGGGGGGGTGGGGGGTGGGGGGTAGGGGGTGGGTGGGGGTGGGGTTCTGGGGTGGGGTGGGGTTCTGGGGTGTGGGGGGTGGGGTTGGGGTGGGGGCGTAGGGGGTGGGTGGGGGTGGGGTTCTGGGGTGGGGTGGAGTTGGGGTGGGGTGAAATCTTATGCATATTTATATGAAACTTTATGCATTTTTATATGAAAGTTCATGCATTCTCGTATGAAACTTTATGCGTCTAAAATATACCTATTTTGAGAAAATATAATTTTTTTTTTTTTTGAATTTCGAAAATTACATTCCAATTTTACCCCTCTCCAGATTTTGCCTTGAAATGCCTTGCCACGTGTCACCATCTTGATGCGCCACATGTCATAAATGTGTGGTCTAGATTTGGATCTACGGATCTATTATAAGCATAGGGATCCACCGGAACCCAACCCTATATATATATATATATATATATATATATATATATTTAGGGAATATATCAAAAATTAAATAAATGCACAATTTTAAGAAACAGGCCGAATATGTTATATAAATATTCTTTTTTTAATGTTAAGTTGTTAAAAATTAATTTTAGCGGATAACCATAACCTTAATCTTTTATCGTACGTATTTCAGAATTCCCTCATCGTAGGTAAATTTGTTTCCACTCTTTTTTTTTAATAATTATACTTATACACTTCTGCTAACACAGTTTTGTTTGTTTATTTTTTATAAAGTAAGATCACCCGCGCGCTTTTGAATATTGATGATTAGCCATAACCATTTGAAGATTACTCGATTAGTTGAAGAAGGCTCAGATATTACTGGTCGGGATCATTTGTTTGAAAAAATTACTGTTTATGATCATTTAAAGTTTGGCATTAATGTTTGATCAATTATAAAAATTTGTAACTTTCTTTTATAATGATTAATCGTTGGATAATTGATTAGTTGACGCAACAGTTTTTGGTTTTCTTTTTAGTACTTTTTAGCTATTAATCGAATCAATGAAAAATCATATGATCGGTCTTTTTATATAGCAATTGAGTCGATTAGTAAGCCAGATATAACGTCGTTTTGTACAATATACGTTAAAAAAATTAAATAAATTATAGCATTTGGTGAGCCATGTCAAATTTATGGAATTAAAAAAATAGACGAATGATACACCTGATATAAAATAGATAGTTCAAGATTTTAAAAAATATTTTTGATAATTCATAATAGTGCAAAAATAATTTGAGCGAATTAATGCGACATTTATCCTATTATTTTCGTGGCTGTTTTGCCAACTGCAATAACAATATGTTATACATTGGTATTATAAGTCTAAAAATCAAATCCATCGTCACTCCCTAACCATGAAAATTTATTTCTCAACAATGTTAAGTTAGATGCCCCAATCACCCTCGAGTAGGAAGCATAAAACACAGTGCCCAAGAAAAGTCTATAACGTGAAATTAGCTTTGAAAAAAAAAAGAAAAAAAGAAAAGAAAAGAAAGAGTGAGAAATTAAAGGATTAGCGCATCTAAGATATTGGAATATCTTTAAAATTATTCAAAGCTTGGAAAAGGAACATGCTATGTAAACCACCTAAATTTATCCACAAAGAAGAAAAGCAGAGACAATAATAATAATGGGTAAGTGGAGGAAGTGGATGTGAGGTGTCAGCCACTTGTAGTGCTAAAAAAAAAGAATTAAACACCCGAATTAATATATATCACCATCAATTTTTATCAATCTTTCTTGTACAGTCTTCTTGCAGAAAGTTTTCCCCTTTGGCGTGCATCATGTAAAAAGGTCCACATCTTCATGGTAGAATTTTTTTCCCCCCTTCTCTTTTTTGCTTGTGGAAATGTCGCATGAATATGATTGTTTTTATGGGTGGATTTGGTTGGAAAATTAGCAGACAATTTGACTAATTAACCTAGGATTAGGGAGTGAAGGAACATGAGAATTAATTGATTTTATCAGATCTAGGATGCAGATTCAATTCAATTCCCATGCACCAACTTAAACAATATTTTTAAGATGATGAAGAAGTTGAAATTTTTCACAGATATCAACCATGAAATTCTACAGCTAGAAGAGCTTCGTTCTTGATATGTGTGTGCGTATGTGTGTGTGATTCATCTGCAGGTCAAAGTTTCGATGAGTTTCTTGTAGTTTTCAGAAAGCTGATGAATACAATCTAACAGAGAATGTTTATTGTATCTGTCAAATTCATAGTTGCTTCTTATCAGATCGTAAAGAAAGCTAAATTAATATATGTAGCTCCAACATTAGTTCAAGAAACGAGCAAATTAAATGAAAAACATTATATATATATATATATATATATATATATATATATATATACATGGGAACATGTTCCCAAATTCTAGTACATACATTGCTGAAATTATTTACATATATTCAATTGTTTGACATTTATCTGCAGATTTTGTTTAATTCATCTATGCATTCAGTCCGCAGCAGTACTAGAAAGAAGAATTAATTTAATTGCATCTGTCAGAAAAATCTAGTTTCTATATATAACCACACGATGCTGGGCATTATTGATCAATGGTGACTCTTTTGCTTTATAAAGATAACAAAAAACCGGATTTTTTCTCTCTTCATATTATTGAAGAAAATGGAAATTATTTAATTGTATCAGCTAGCAGATCTACTATATATAGTTGAGAGAATGAGTGAAAATATTATCTGCCAGTATGAATTTGAAGAAAACTGACTTCATTGATGCTACTAATTTATGTAGCTGAATGGTAGAATAAATTCTCTCGTGATTTCTTATTATCTTAAGATCATTGCAAGAATTGCAAAAAAGCAGTTCTTTAACTTTAATGATGGAAAATTAAAGCAGAACTGGACAGCACATGATCAATATTGTAAGTAGCATAGTATTATGAAAACGAGTGGCTACAAAATTAGTAAAATGTTAGGTCACATTATTTAACTTTACGCAACCTCATTCTATCAATGGGAAGCCATGCCAAATTCTACAATACATTAATTCTAAGGCAAATCTGCTTCTCAAATCATCAATAGTTCTAGCAGTTAAGCATGTACACAAATTATACAATTGATTCTCGACCACATTTGCTTGGCTAAGTTATAAGCACACTAAAAGCATCTATACATTCAAGCCCTTTGAGACTCTATAGAGGTGTGACCCTCTATTTGAAAATTTCATGGGGGGCTTTATATAGATTTTCTTTTTATTTTTTTAAAAATTGAATTCTAAATAAAATAAATATCAAAAATTTTAATCGAAAATTTCATTAAATTTAAATTTGAAAATTAAAAACTACAATTAAAACTAGAGGTTCCGTCCTCAACGTTTAGCAATCTCCTGGCATAATTGCTGGGCTAATTGAGTCGACCACATACGCGAAGTGTCGAGGGCAATAGTTTGGGCATTGCCTACATCGCACTTCGTTGAGGATATATCGTCGAGCTTCTCAACGACTTTTTTCATTATATGAACATACTTCCCCTTATTTAGGGCGCTAATGATGACTCAACCTTTTTACCTTCCCCTTTGTCGTGCTTTGCCGCCTTTTAGCCTGTAGACCTAGTCGTGATGCTCGGACCGAAGGATGTCGTCATGTATCCCTCCTCGAAGGTATTTTTTGTGCGCTTCATCGAATGAACGTCTTCATCGATGGAGGTGAATCATTGAGATCTCCGGAGGATACGCCACACCACGAAGTATTTGATTTGAGCTTCGATGTTGGTTTTAAATATTTATTGGGCTTGTTAGGTGATTGGCTCATCACTCACGCCGCTCCCCCAATTGCTTCATAATTTGTCATAAATTGTCTTCCAAGCCTTCACGTCCTTTTGCATACGTTAGAAGTGCAACTTGATTGATTTGTTGTCGCACGCCGGGGTGCCGGAAGGATGAGAATCATTGAAGCACTTCATGATTTCTTCCTAGCTATATGAGTGCTTTTTGATTGGTACCCTTGATAGAATTGAGGATCGCCTCGGCCCATAGGGAGCAAATTAGCTCGGTGTTCGGTAGGCGCGCGTCTTTGTTGTCTCGGGGAGCGCATAAATCTCGGTGGCTTTGTCATCTTGAACGAATTGAGTTTCTTTTCAAGTTGATAGCCTCAAAACCTTGAGAGTCAAATGCGTGGGAGGCTTGAGAAAACAGTGAAAAGCCAAGAGGAGAATTATTTGGGATCGGTGGCGAATTTAGTTGGTTGGAGAACCCATTGTTGAAGTCAGAGTTCTATTTTTTTTTTGAAGAGAAAGAACAGGAATAAAACTTAAATTGGTAGAAGAAAAAGAAAAGTAGAAGTAGTGATTTAGATGAAGTGTGAAAAATGAATGAAAGCATATATATTTATAGGAGAAATTAGATATATAAAAAATAAGAAATTGTCGTTGCAATGGCTAATTAAAAAAAAAAAAATCAAATGATCGAATTTTAAAATTTAAAATTAAACTATTATCTTTTAATTGGCGCGTGCATATAGGGCCAACCCTGACATTTTAGGGGCACTAGGTAAAAACAAAAAAATTGCCTCTTAAAAATAAATTAAGCTTCTAGATTTTTGTTATCAGTTAGACATAACACGTGATCGTCTTCTATAATTGTGTGGCTACATAACTTTATTCTATAAAATGTCATAAATTACAAAAAATTATTGAAATAATTTAGAACTTTTATCATTTGATAAGCAAAATCGTTAATAATATCTTCAATTCAAGTGTTTCAAATATCTCATTTTTAATGCATAAAATTGTTATATATGCTAGTTAAGAACATCTTACATGGAAACATTATAAAAGCAATATAAAATTTTAACAAACTCAAGAACTTCAATAATTAACTTTATTTCTAATGGTAATACATTTGTAGCACTTGCAATTAAAAAAAATCAATGAAAAATAATATTGTTTAATAAATTTAATATTAATAAATAAAAAATTATAATTAATGTGATTATTTCTGAACTTGGGAAGCTCTGGGCCTTTGCTTCTTCAATAATGAAGGGTCGGCCATGCGCGTGCATAGGACGTGCCCCACGTAAACTCTTGACTTGCAAATTCGAGCCCCCGTTCAATCCTAGAGCGCGGCAACACAATGGGGCTCACCGAGGGTCACTGGCGGATCTAGCATGGTGCATGGGGGTGCAACTGCATCCCAAAAAAAAAAAAAAATTAATAGTATTAATATTCATATATAAATTATTTTATATTTAAAGTTTGCACCCCCAAATAAAAGTTTTAATTGAAAATAAAAGAAAAATTCAGTTTTTAAAATCCTAAATTCCATTGGCCCAACTAAAAAGAGAGCCAATCATCTCTTTCTTTTTCATTCTTTTGATCGAGCCCATCAGTTTATCAATCATTTACCTCAATTCTTAATTAAATAAAAAAATTGAACCTACATATTTTGTATTTGGAATGCAGAGTTATTACTAATTATATTTGTATTTTAGTAAAAAAAAAAATGTCTAAAATGTACTGAAGGCCTAAAAAAAATCCTAGCTCCGCCAGTGTTTATAAGATTATTTTTTGCATCCCCAGTTTTTAAATCCTGGATCCGCCACTGCCGAGGGTGGGCTCGAGCCTCTCGATCGAGCCCCATTGTACATATTGTAATGTTGATCAGCTCGTAGTTCTCGAGGCAACTACTTAATCTTTATCCGGGTTTTGCCCAAGTTGTTAACTCAAGTTAGTAGAAGATTTCATGCCCACATAATCGAAGTAGTTAAACCAATTAAGTTGGTAGAAGAATTTATAGAACCTATAAGCATTCATTACTTATTACTCATTCGATATGTGATATTACATATCATCCCTCCTTCAACAGTGATGAACTCCAAAAGAAATGCTCATTTAAATTGGTGCAAACTGCAACAGATAGAGAAGGCGAATGCTTGCATAATGCTGGCGTAAGGGTTACTGTGATCTATCCACAAAATTTAAGGTGGGATAAATATCAAAAAGATGAAAATGGTGAGAGACTGTGACAAGTTCCTTTTGTTGATTCCTGAGGCCATAGGATTTGTGAGATATGAGTGGGCCCCAAACAGAATAATAATTTGATGACTTTTGATTCACTGGACCTTCCCTCAAAATCCCAAGGCCTTGTTTTTGCATCATCCTAGATTCCCCTTTACTCACAATGGAATATATAAAGGGAATTCATCTCTTCCTTTTCCCCATATTTTTCAAACTTTTGGGCCACTTATGTCTTCCATTTCCCCCATATGCTTGTAAATGTGAAGTTGATTTTTTTTGAGATTGCCCAAGTAATTAAATTAAGAAGAGTGATTATTTGTAATGTTATGTGTAGATGATCCAAACCTAAGTAAGTGAGACGAGCATGTAACATGTGTTGAGTAAAAGCTAAATAATAAGCTTTTGTTTTATCTTTTTTCTACTTTGCATCTAATATCTCCTCTATAAAGATAAGTAAACATAGTGTTGTATAGCACTGAGAAGGCAATGCTTTAGTTGATCAATCATTGAATTTTTATTCCATGGATCCGACTCTTTGCGCGCAACCCAAGAAATGCAAAAAACTGATCTCATCTAAATGACTTTTAGGATTTGCTGTTTGCCATTGTGCCTCTCTTATTTCTTTTTATTTTACAATTTTGTAAATAATTAATTATTTTTTCTTGTTTGCAACAAATTTAATTGCAGATGTTAATTTTTTATTTCCTCCCTGCTTTTGATTGTATGCTCCTTTTTTCATGGATTGCTTTGTGTATATTATTGTGAGGCTTTTTGTCATTTCCATATGTCTGCGATTGAGGGGAAAAGAGATTCTATCACTTAAATAAATTCCAACAGATATCGTTATATATATATATATATATATATATATATATATATATATATATATATTTTGAGGAAACAACATTGTAATAATTAAATCCTTGATGATCAAAAGGCAAAAGACTACTAGGTTAGACTGCATCACTCCATCAACTTGACTGCATAATATTTTAAATCTTGAAGCAAGAATCCATGCAATTCGTGGACTTTAAGCAAAGAGGAAAAAGATGGGCTTTCTTTATACTCTCACTTTAAATACCACTCCTATAACAATAATATTTACATTATACATATCCATTGAGGTGCAGATTGAATTTCTGACACAGAATTATGTTTTCTGTTTCTGCATATGTAATCTATGTGTTTCTGTTTTGTTTGGATGAGAGTGTCAGACAATTACAAGATGAGAATGCAGGATGGCCAAAAGGGGTCATTATGTCAATCATATTATTCTTGATTATTAATTGCAATGTAGTAGTAGTTATCGATAACACTTCATACTTGCTTGTCCTAAAATCTAATGCTAGATTCTTTGATTCCTCGAACCCTACAAGATACAAAAAGAAGCGGCCAAATCCATCCACACCACACCCTCTCAGAAAGGAAAAACAATTAATTAGTCCAAAAACTAATTACACTTGGAGGGAAAAAAAAGAGAGAGAGATGTGTTCATTTTGTTTTGTTATCCCTTTCAATCTTTAAAAAGAAACATCCATTAAAGCATCATCATGATTAAATTTTCTTTCTTCTTTCCATCAAAGCTTCTTAAGGGTTTTACAAAAGTTGCTCCCATTATACATCATGGTGGGCACAGCCTAACTCCTATGGGAATAACTGAGAGAGAGAGTGAGGTGGGAAAACAGGAGGATAAAAACAAACCATACACTTTTTTTCTCTCTCTTTCTCTCCTTTTGAGACTCCAAATTGAAGTATGTTGCTTTCTTTGTTTTGCTGCATCACAGAGATTCTCTCCACCCTTTCAAGTCAAATAAAAAAGTAAAAAAAAAAAAAAAAAAAAAAAAGAAAGTTGGATATGAAATGGGAAATGGGAGAAAAAAAAAAGAAGAAGAAAGGGGCACAGCTCAGAGCATATATTCCCTCACAACAGAACCCCACTTATGTTTCCAGATATGGAGTGACAACATAGTACAAGCCAACAATTATAAAGAGAATTGAATTACCTCATTTCAGACACAAACCCACATTTCCTATGATCATCATCTTCTTCATCAATGGCTCTTGACAATCAAGAAATGAAGCTAGTTCTCTCCAGCGACGCCAAGCCCAGATTGAAATGGACTCCTCAGCTCCACCGCCGATTCGTCGACGCCGTCAAACAGCTCGGAGGTGCAGAGAGTGAGTTCATATCAAAATCAAAATTCCCACACACATTCTTAGCTTGTGTTAATCAGATTAAAAACTGTATGCAGAGGCCACTCCGAAATCGTTGATGAGAGTGATGGGCATTCAAGGCCTCACCTTGTACCACCTCAAGAGCCATTTGCAGGCATTTATTTTACTGCTTTCGTTTCAGACATCATCATGAGATTCATGTCGGTAACAGAATAGAATCTTGTCTTCTTGTGCAGAAATACAGACTAGGGCGAAGTCAGCAATCACAAAGCTTTCACCACGACAAACCCCAAGGTAAGAAACAGAGCAATAGTATGTAACCAAAAAAACAGACAATAGCATTAATAACCGGCATGTCTGTGGAATGCAGAGAATGAGAGGAAGAAGAGCAAATTGGAAGAGGAGAAGATAAACGAGTAATAAGCAGAATTAGAGTAGAGAGGCATGTTAGAATAGAGCGCTGACGAATTGATGGGTGCAGTGTGCAGATCGCGGAAGCTCTGAAAATGCAGATGGAGGTGCAGAGGAAGCTGGAGCAGCAGATGGAGGTGCAGAGGCATTTGCAGCTGAGAATCGAAGCTCAGGGGAGGTACCTGCAGTCGGTGCTCAACAAGGCCAAGGCCACTCACCTGCTCCACTCCGCCTCCGACAACAGCTCTCTCACCTCGTCCGACACCTCTCAACACAAAACCACCAAAACTATAGATTTGAATCTCAATGAGTTCGACTCCGGGCCCACCACAGGGATTAACTTGAACCACTTTGCTTCCACTTTTTAGTAGATTCATCGTCTTAAATGCTATACTATGAATTATTAAATGTAATTACATCTGCTATTTAATTTATAGGATGCCTATGTATATTGCTTTCTCACCTTTATGTTGGATATCCTTAGGAGTATTAAAGTATATAGTTTATGTATATTCTCCATGCTATTTACAAAAACTACATGAAAGAGTACATATTACTCCATGCCCAAAACTGAAAAACTCGCATGCATATATGTTGGTTATAGAATATATGAAATAAGAAATTTATTCATCATTGGAGCGAGAGTATTTGAATGGAAGAAGACCAACTATAAACTGACGATTATACCAAAATAAACATATAAGGAATATCAAAATACTTTGCAATTCGAAAACTATGTTTTCAAAGTCTTCACAAATTCCTTCGTTTAGAATCCCTTAAATTTCTATACAACGTTAAGTTAATAATTAATATCCCAATAACTTGCCAAATCTTAATCCAAGTAGGTCGATCTCGTAATGTTTGTAGATCAATTTTCTCAGTTGCCAAATGTATCTTGTTATCTATTTATGAGATTCTACGTGTTATATTTTCGTGGATGATTGCAACCCAGCTGCTATTACCTCATTCACTACTATATTTGTGCAAAATTGAGAAAGTAAATTCGTCGTTACGAATCACAACTTACCATTACAGTTTATCTCTTACTACTTTCTAATCACGATCGAGTGCCAAATCAAACATTTGAATTAATTTCTCACTCCACAAATTCAACCAAAAAAAAAATGTAGCACAAAAAACTAATGCATTTATATACACAAATCAAGCAGATTGAAGAACAACAAATTTAGTCCTACATCCTAAGCTCAACTTGAATCATCATCATCACTCTCACCACTCCTTCTCTCACCGCCGACGGCAAAACTCACCCAAATCCCCCTCCTCTTCTTCTCATCTTCCGCTCCATCCACCGGCATCTCGTATCTACAGATGGGGCAGGAGCCGTGAATATTCAGCCAATTCTCTATACACTCGCCGTGAAAACTATGCTTGCACGGCATCCGCTTCGCCTTCTCCCACTCCTCCAAGCAGATCGCGCACTGATTGTCTTCGCCGCCTACAGCTTCCACGCTCTCCATAGCATCAATAGCGGCTTTCGACGCCGGCGGCCGACCGCTCTTGCGAGAGAACAATTCATCAAGCAAAGACTCGAAAGCTGACGAGCTGTTGTTATCGCTGCTTCTTCTCTCGATCACTACCATCCCCTGCGTGAAGGGGTTGATGAGCACGATCCGGTCAGGCGGATCCTCCGCCGCGGCGTTTAGGCCGATGATGAAGGGCAGGAAGAGGGAGATGTCTCTGTTTCTCGAATTGATTAGGTTTTCGATCAAGGATGAGGGCTCTGAAGCCATTTGTCGCGAGGAGAGAAGAGAGATTGGATGGTGATGAAGGAATGATGGAAAAATTGGGAATTTTAAGCATCATGGTGGGGGCGGCAACAGGAAGTTTGTAGAAGGATCTCGAAGCAAATTAGTGTGTTTGTTGGTTGAATTCACACATTATTTGTTTATCTACTGTTGCAGGAGATATTTTCTCATAGATAAGATTGACTACGTGCCGCTGCACCACAATTCTAGTAGGGGCGCTCTCTTTTCTTTTTCTAGTAGAAACGCACTTGTTTTTTATTTTTCCAACGCGGCGCACTGCAGTTGACATGTTTGCTTAAATGCCTGAGAGAAATATATCGCTGGCGAGGGTGGATTAGACATGGCGATTGCTTCTTGTATTGATGCATTAAAATTCCATGGTTGTGGGATATTCGGAGCTCGTCTTCATAGCTCCAATATCCTTCCTCTCAGCCCTGCAAGTGAGCATAAGAGTAAATTGTTTGTGTATTTGATTTCTTGACTTTGCAAGGAAGGTGTTTGTGTTAATGCCTGTGAGAGTGAGTAAAGTTGTAATGGGGAAAGTTTTGTTCCAGATGTTGTGATGAGGCCTCTGGTGATTGAAGCAAGAGCGAATCAACGGACGGAGAGCCCCAAAATTCGCAACAGAAGAACAAGAAAAAAAGTAAAACAATCCCAAAACTGTTGATAAAATGTCTGTGTTATGTAATTTGCATTGGCATTCTTGATGGTCTTTTTGGACAGTTCAACGGGACAGCCGCGCGACCGAGGCTTTCGGTGTTCTGTTCGGAGAAGCAGCTGTATGCCATGTTGGTAGATGATCAGAATAACAAGTGTTTGTTTTATGGAAGCACTCTGCAGAAAACAACGCGAAAGGATCCTTGTTGCTCCACTGCTGTAAGTCTTATTACTCGTGCTTAATTCAGTAGTAAAATGGGAGTAAAAATGTATGGAATTCTTGAATGTTAGGAGGCGGCGGAGGGCGTTGGGGAAGAGCTGATCAAGGCTTGTGCAGATCTCAACATAACTGAGATATCCTCTTATGATCGGAATGGATTGAGTAGAGGACAACGGTTGCAAGCCTTTGAAATTGCGATTGCTCGACATGGTTTCTTGATGCGGTAGAGATCTTCTTCAGGTTTCATGCAACCTTGTGTTTGCACTCTACAACCTACCTTCAACATGTGTGCCATAAACTATCAACTCTTTTAACTGTAATGGTTTTGTATTTTAAAATCTCTTTCCGTAACTGCATCTCCATTAATAGGCATGATCTAGATTTTTGGCATTCATGCATTCCTTTTAGATGCCCGCTTATGATCTATAGGCCTTTCCTGCGTTGCTGATTATAGTTGTCATCAACGTATTTGGTCTTTTATCTATTCTGCTGCAACATTACGACTTCCATTAGAAAATCTTACTTCAAGGAAGTGCAAAATGGAAATAGTTTACTTTTATGAGCTATTTAACTTTCGTGGCATCCGAAGAATTCCAATGCTTTTGTTGAATACTCACACTAGGATGAGTTTATGACTCATTGCATGTTAAAATGAAGTTATCTTCTTCACAATCTTTAATATATTACCTTCGAGCATCCGCATCGCTTACACGATGCGGCCTACTCGTGTAAGGCCGCTATCGTGTAAGCCGATGCAGCCGCTTGTTACACGAGGGCTACACGTTCTAACGTGTAGCCCTTTTGCCCATTGATGAAAGGCGCGCCATTAAAAAAAATTAAAAAAAAATTAGAAAATTCGAATTTTGAATTTTGAATTTTGAAGGTAGCTTTGACTGCATCGATTTGCATGCCATTTTGACCGTTCGAAATATTTTTATTAAGTTTTATGTAGTTTTTAGGATTTCAAAATTAATGCAATTTAATTTGAAGAAAATTGTGTGATTTAAATTTATGCAATTAAACTTAAATGAAAAATGAAAAAATCAAAACTAAAAAAATCATATAGGCTATCATGTAACCCCCAATGCAGCCTCTTTACACCATGTGGTCCCCTCCATTAAGTAAGTTATCATGTAATACCAATGTGGATGCTCTTAAGCGAATGCATTTATGCAGACTGCAGGGGCAGGGCTAGGATAACATAAGGCCTGTGCGAATTCTTAAATTTGAGCCCTCTATTGCGAGAAAAAAAAAATTAAAATTAATCTTGCTCTAGAATTGAAAGATTGTTAAAAATGAAAGAGGAAATAAAATAGATGAGTTTTAGAAAAGAGAAAAGTGCTGTCTGGTTTGATGCTGATTAGAGGCCTATATTTATTGAAATGTGTATAAAATTCGTCGTGTATTTGCTGAAATATGTAGAGCTAATTTCACAAAAGAAGCGCTGGGTAGTAGTGATGCCACGGTTAAACCGGGACCGGCCCGAAAGTCAACGGTTAGGGCCCGGACCGTTGACTACGGGCCGGTTCAGGGTCTGGCCTGCCAAGAAGGACGGTCCGGTTACGGTTCATGGAGGTGGAGGCCCGCGGCCCGTCGGTTCGGCCCAGAATCGCCGGCCCCCGCGCGGCAGTCAAGACCGTCAAGGGACAGGCAGGGGCCAGGGCTGGGGTGGGGGGGTGCAGCCTAGCCTTGACCGGCCCTCCCTCTCTCTCAAATTCAAACATTTCCTTTTTTTTTATTTTTTTTTTCAAATTCAAAATTATAATTATAATTTTCCCCCACCCAATTTTTATCTAATTCAAATTTTCCCCCACCTAATTTTATCTATAAATACCCCCTTCTTCCACCTTCAATTTTATCTTTAAAAAACACATCATATATTTAAAAATTATATGACTATAGATTATAGTATATAAGTAATAAGATTAAGTTATTAAGTAATTTAAGACTTTAAGTTGAGTAATTTAAACCTTTTAATTTTTTTACATCATAATTTATAAGACTATATATAGTATAAGTTGAGTAATTTTAACATTTTTCAGCATTTGTAAAGTGAAAATTATGAAATTTAAACACAAATCATTTAATTTCATTAAAAATAATACCAAAAAAATAAAATAAAAAAGGGGTTACAATATGGGCCCTAAGCCCATATAAAAAAAAGTTGGAAAGTAAATAAATAAATAAAAGGGTGATTCTATTCATAGCACTTATCATTTTATTCACTATAGGCCCTTATTTAAAAAAATAATAAAAATAATTATGAATTTATTATTTTATCCTAAATTTCATAGTATTCTAAATTAAGAGAAATTATTTTTATAATCAAATTAAAATTTTTAAACTTTGTCATAGCCCTCAAACCCCACCCATATTTTCATAATCAAATTAAAATTTTCAAACTTTGCCATAGCCCTCAAACCCCACCCATATTTTCATAATCAAATTAAAATTTTCACTTTACCATAGCCCCCAAACCTGACCCGCATAACTCAAATCCAATTAATCAATCTTCATCTCATTTTTCCTTCACTCGTCTCCGGATCAGGTGCCATCTACTTTTCTTTTTTCGCTGCATGATCTCCTTCAAATAAGATGAAATTTTGTGTATTAATTTGCTCATATCCAAGTGGGTTTCTATTTATAAGAAATTGAGGCAAAATGATTCCTTCTTTTCACTTAATAATCTAACAAATTGGGGATAGATAGAATAAACAAAAAAAGTAAAAAAAAAAAACAAAAATAACTAACTGAAGTGGAAAATAATCACTGCATCTTCCATTGCCAATAAGTGCAAAATCGAATAATTTGTACAGGACAAACTAGTAAAATCATTCATTATACGTTACTTGAGAAGGAATTTTTATTTATTTATTTATGAAAACATGGAATCTTGTTGCAGGCGAAGGGGTTGGAAAGCTTGGGAAGAAAAATTGAAAATTCGTCAACTTGGCTCAAGTCAAATTAACATTCCAAGTTGGACAATGAGCCAAGCAACCCAGTCAATCCTGTCCGACAAACTTCAAACCAACTTGGATCGATAGCGAATGTGGCCCAATTACTTAAGAAAACTTTTTCGCCCAACCTGATAAGTCAAGTTATACTTATTGCAAGATCAACCTGGACCGACCCAGGTTGACTATTCCACTTCAAGTCCAATTTGTCTCAACAGTCAGGCTGAATAATTCACACTCAGCCTAAGCCCACCAAGATAGTTCGTCAATCTGGCACGACCCTAAAAAAGCCCAATTAGTCAAACAGATTGATCCATCTAACCCGGAAAGCTATAGATCGATTTGAATCCACAACCAAACTAGACATATCGCATGCGACTCAAGGGTTATTGTCAACCTAAATTGACGAAGTTACAAGACCCAGCCGTCAAACCCTAAAAGACATCTCTCAGGCGCCAAACCCTAACAGACGTCTCCCACCAAGCTGACATAGTCAGAAGGTAAATCTTTATGATCTCGTCCAAATCGCAACAACCTGTGAGATAAGGGTTTTGACGAGGCCAGACTGTAAAAATCCAAGCGGCTGAATGTCTCATCTATATAAACATTCAGACTAGGTCACAAAGGGGGCACACGGAAATCCTACTTGCTCTCTACTTCTTGAATTTTCTCTACTCTGCCACTATGTTGATTGCTCTTTCAAGTCAGAAATAGCCAACTTGGTCTGTCTCCGCCTCCCACCTTCCATTATCACAACCCGCCATCACCGTTTCCACCCTCCGACGACGCCGACAGTTTCAAATAACCATGCATTCTAACCTGTCTTTCTCTCTTATTCCATTTCATTTGTCATTCCGCTTTGCTATTCTGTTACTGACTTGAGCGTCGGAGGCTCTACGGTCGACACTCCCTCTCAGTGCTAAACCTAGGACTCTTACGTGTTTTTGTGTTGACAGGTTGCTAGTGCCCAATCTATCCGGACGTGCAGATGTCATCCTCTACACTCATATTTTTTTAAAACACAGTATAATATTTGAAATTATTTTCAACTTTAATTTCATTTTAATTAATAAATAACTTCAATTCACAACTATCTTTATCTCTACTTATTTGCCAAGTTGCCACTGTGTAAAATTTAAATGAGTAAACATACAAATACATATATTACTGAAAGTTAATACACTAATATTTATTTTGAGCTATCAAATTTCATTTTAGGCGCAAATAATTAACTGTAATTTTTTTCAACTATTAACGTTGGTGCAAAGTTTTATTATATTTTTCATAACTTAATATCATCCTTTTATATAAAGATATGTATTACTAAAGCAATTATTATTAATTTACTTTTGTGAAAATAAAAATATTGAACTAATTAATAACGTCACTTGAATTTTAGTCTTTTAATATTTTCACTTAAGATTTTTAGATCTCTTGAAAAGTATGAGAAACATTTAACTTAAGAGTTGGTCTCTCATAAGACCAAATTAATGTATGGAAAAGATGAGTCGGGTCGGAGTTGGGGCGTGTCGTGGGTTGATTTTGTGGGCGGGCATAAAAGTAATTATTTTTATAAAAAAAAAAAATTATTATTGATATAAAAAATGTAATGTTTCAAAAATATTATTTTTGTTATGTCGATATTTTATCACAATAATAACTACTTCAAATAATTTATATTTTTCAACCAGTCGCAGAGCAGCGGGGGCGCGAGGTCGGAGCGAAGGGCGCAGCGGCTGTGTACTTGTTTTGGTCAAGAAATTACTATTGTAACAAAAACTAATTATTGATATAAAGAAAGGTAATATTTCAAAAACATTATTTTTTTCATTTGGATTATAACTTTTCATTACAACAATAATTACTTCGAATTATCCGACCCAGACCAGCGACCTGTGCCCAGATCCACTCGGATCCTTGCCCAGACCCGTTCTCCAATCTCAATCCGATCCATCTCACTTATACGTGCGATTTGATAGGAGAATTTGTGTAAATTAAACGCAGAATTACATATATATCTTCATTTTCATTTTTTAACATTACTTTACCTTTATAAAGCGATAAAGTATATATTGATATGTGAAATTTTCATTAACTACCGTCTATAGTTTAGTTACAATAATTAAATTTATACTCCATTTGTCATAGCTTTTAGTATTCATTTCAGAGTGGTACGAGTTTTAATAAAGTGGTTGAATGTGTTGTGAACTTGTGAGTGGAATATGAGTCTCACATTTTATGTGAATGTTAAAATAATTAAAGTGAAGTAAGGGTATCACCTACTTTTACTAAAAATGGACACCAAAATATGAAACGAACAAAAAAAGAAATATGAATAATAAAATATGTGATGGATGGAGTATGAATTAGCTAAATTGCTTGCAATTAGGGATGTCAATCGGGCCAGCCCATTCAATTTCGGGTTATTTTCGGTTCGGACTAGTCGATTTTTTTATTTTTCGGGTTAAAATTTTTTGATCCTAACCCTAACCCACTCGGTTTCGGGGTAGCCCGTTCGGACCCGCAAGTTTACGATTTTTTTATATTATTTAATTTTTTTTATAGATAATCATACTATTGTAATAAAAATATGCCGTGTTTTTTAAATCAAGACATTTCGTCTTAGTTTAGATACAAAAATTAGTGTTATTTTAACGTAAATTTACATAATATCTAACTTTAACTTCATTTCCGATAAAAAATGTATATAGATTTAACATAAATGATTTTATTTCTTTGACTTTTATATCATAGATGTTTGTTATTAACCGTATGAAAAAAATCAAAACATATTCTACAAGCATCAAAATGTTATTATCAAATTAAAAATTAAAGTATTAAAGTTTAAAAATTAATTATTAAGAAAGTGTTCGGTTAATCGGGCCAACCCACTAGGTTTTCAGGCCAACCCTATCGGGCTCGGGCTATTTTCAGTTCGGGTCATTCGGGCTAAAAATTTTCAGCTCCAACCCTCCTTTTTTATCGGTCTATTCGGATCGATCCGTCGGTTTCGGGCTTTTTTGACATTCCTACTTGCAATACATGCTTTCTCTATTAGTATTATCAAAAGAAGCTTTTATTTGTAATTTTCTGTTAAAAAAAAAGGTCCAATTTGCGACATTTTCATGTTTTTCATATGAATTTTTTATAGTTAATGTAATGTGTGATCACCAAATTTTTAAATTTAACTCGGATACTCGGTAGTAAAGATCAAAAAAAAAAATGGAAGTTTAATAGTAATACTCCATGTAGTTATTGGAAGATGATGGTGTCAATTGGCAAGCCCTTCCGGCGGTCGACCGTTTGCGGTTGAAATCTTTTGAATTTCTCTCCTCCAAATTAACCGCTCTTCATTTAAATCCAAAACATTTCTCTATCCATTATCCAAAATATCATCGATCAAATTCTCTAGCAATAAAATTTGCAAATCATCACTGGAAAAAAAACGAAAAGAAATGGAGAAATCAGCGTCAGAGCGGATCGGCATCAGAATCTACACAGCCAGTCCGAATGTAGAAGCCCCGCCCCCGCCCCCGCCGCAGTACCCCTCTACCGGCGAGCCTCCGAGCACCGGACGCAAGAGGCGAGCGGTTGCGAGCGGCGTGCAGAAGACGCTCTCGAAAACCTCCCTGCTGGCCAACTTCCTCCCTACGGGCACCCTCCTGACCTTCGAAATGGTGCTGCCGTCGATCTACGCCAACGGCGAGTGCTCCGCCGTGACCACCCACATGATCTACGCCCTCCTGGCGCTCTGCGGCTTCTCATGCTTCTTCTTCCACTTCACCGACTCCTTCAAGGGCCCCGACGGCAAGGTCTACTACGGCTTCGTCACGCCCCGAGGCTTGGCCGTCTTCAAGTCCGGCCTTGGGGTCCACGTGCCCGACGACGACAAGTTCAAGCTCGGGCTGAGCGACTTCGTGCACGCCATGATGTCCGTGCTCGTCTTCGCTGCCATCGCCTTCTCCGACTACCGGATCACCGGCTGTGTGTTTCCCGGCCACGCCAAGGAGTTGGATGAAGTCATGCAGAGTTTCCCCTTGATGGTTGGGATTGTCTGCAGTGGCTTGTTTCTCGTCTTCCCCACTACTCGTTATGGCATTGGCTGTGTGTCTGCCTGAATTTGTATCTACTTATTATATTGTGTTGTATATAAATGGATGATGGGGTGAATTTGTTTCTAAACTGTCGTTACATATGATATTATGTTTAGTTTATGCTGTTTTTGGATTTGTATATAAATAGATGATGAATGATGATAGTGTGAATTTGTTTCTCTGCACAAAAAATATCATCAACATAGGAATAAAATGTTGTGTTCATGTCTCTCTCCCTATATACATTATGATACAAATCTTTCCGTTGCTATCCAAAAATGGACGGCCATAATAATGCCTACATATATTCTACTCATATCACATTACTATCTCTTCATCCTCTACTTGTACAACTATCTCAACAACTGCACCAATATTAGTATTTCTTCATCTCAACCATCCATTTCCATTCAGTTATTCACCGCAGCAGACGGCACGTTTTTTCTCTTGAATCTTTTGCCACAAACAGAGCAGCTCTCTGGGGCCTTGGTAATGGGCAACGACGTAACCATCCCTGCAGCCATCATTGATAATCCTCTCATCCTTCTGGTATCTCACCTCCAGCCCGTTCTGCTTCATTTCTGAGATCCAGATTCCCATGGCAACATCTTCTAGTTTGAATATCTGCAGTAATGACGGTTTCTAGAGTTTGAGATACCCAAATCTGGTTGTAATGTACAACAGGGAGAGAATCTGCATAATTGCGGTCTTACCTTTAGGTGTCCCTTTCTATGTTTCTTGCTCACTGTCCTTGCTATATCATTCGACACAATATAACCAGGACCATTGGCGAAAGGTGGATATGTTTCGTCTTGCCATTCCTTCACAGTTTCAGTTAGAACCAAGTTAGAATGATTATCCATTTGGAACTTCACAAACTATAGTACTATGAATTGGGAGAAAGGGGTTAAAAAAACTCAGCAGCTAGTAATTATGATTCGAAAACAATGCTATTACTATATACCCCATAAATGTTTGGAAGTAAAATCCAAACCTAGAGTGATGCTACTGATACTGACTAATTGAAGAAACAATAAAAAGTATGACACACACGCGCACACACAATAATATGCTCGATTCATTTAGATGAATTAGCTTCCGTCAGAAGAAATTTAAGATCTTTTGTGGACTGTGATTTCACCATCAACTTCTAGCCACCGACTCCACAGGTTGTATATGATGAGATATTCATTCTGTATCAGCTTAAATTGCATCGTCACCCTTACTTCTGTGATGTGACAGGCTTTAAGTTTGGCAGTTTCAAGTAAATGTTCAATGCCTTTTTAGATCATGATCTTCAATCCATTTTTCTGCTGAGAGTGTTGAGCAAATAAACAAGATGTTGAAATAAAGTTTAATAGATACCTCAGGGCTGATGTACCACTTGCTGTCTGTATTCCGATGAGGCTGTGAGTCTGAATTGATGAGGCCATAAAGCAAACTACGAGTCACATTGATGCTCCCTAGAGAATTCAAGATTTCATCTATACGAACAAATGCATCGTCATCTGTCTTCATTATAAACTTAGCTGAAACAACCTCGGTCTGTCCAAGATATTACAGCAATGAGGTACTGAAGGAATACTCCATGAGTGAGGAAGGTAAGATATCTTTACCCCAAAAATGCAGATGGCTATGGTCTTCCATGTAATCAAACTGTAGTAGTCCATGAAAGGCATCAGTTGTATGTCCTGATAGGTGCGTGCTTCATTCCATAACTCCTCATTCACCATTTGGTTTTTATGCTACAAGATGCAGGTTGTATTTCTATCACCATCGTAAAGGGGGAGTTGAAAGGAATTGTATTCAGAAAAATAACATACCAGTCCAACAAAGAAACGGACAGCAACTTGTCCTGATCGTACTTCGGGATACTGCATCCAGGACCTTCTTACTGCCATCCTACGCTTGAAATTATTTGCAGTAGAGAAAATCCCAACAAAGAGATTCAGCTGTGTTCGAGGAGGTATCGGAACAGCTTTAAGCTCTTCCAAGTCTATAATATGTTCTAAGTCCTCTGATGTTGGCAAACCACTGGCAACAACAGAAATTAAATTTATATCCCCAGAAATCCGTACTTCATTGACAAGCCATGGTTCCAACGTCTGCACAGTTAACAGAGGGAAATATTAATGTCAATCGTTGAGTACAGGTCATTTGAAGAACTTAGTGAATTTTTAGTCAAAGGGATGGAGAATCATTACTTCACGGAAAGCAAACGAAGTTATGTGCTTTCCATCCACCGTCATTTGGATTCCTTCTGAACCAACTCGCAGTGTAGCAACAAATAAATCATTTTGCCTAAAAGGGAAGTATTTTCTCGGTTTCCCATCATGCACCAAAGAAATCGATCCATCAGTATACCGGTTAGCTTTGACCGTATGGTTATTCTCTTTACCCAAAAGCTCGTTGCATTGGTCCAGTTCATCCACTGATATCAACAACATACAATCAGTCAGGAAGACAAGTAGCATCAGCACAATAATACAGACTCGGAAACAAAAAAAGGAATGGTAATAATAATAACTCAACAAATTTGAAATCGATCTGTAGTCAGGTATTGCTTTAACATAACTCAAGCTTGTCCAAAAGACAAAAGGAACAGGATTCCACATGCATGACATAAGAATGAGGTGATCGATCTATAGATGTTGGTGTTCATGGAAAGAATAGGCCTATACCTTTTTTACTTTTTCCCTCGTCAGGAATTGGACAGCGCTCCTCGTCACCCCACTCATGTGCAATTGTCCAGGTGTTTTGGACAATTACAGGATCCTCAGTTATTTTATCACCATGGAGCCTAACATTATAGTGCAAAATAACGGGAGGATCTGGCTCGCCTGGGAGAGGTTCACCAGTCAGGTCTATTCGGAAATTACCAAGAAGGCCAGTAGGAATGCCTATCAATGTGATTGAAGAACCTTGAGTCAAGCCACAAGGGACAAGCAACTTAAATCCATTATCATCAAGTTCTGAAGCATTCATTTTACTAAGAAAATGAGGACACTGTTTCTCTTTCCCTCTCTTCGGTAAACTTCCATTACTCTGGCTTTTTTCTTCTTCAATAGAAGCAATCAAGTTTTTCCAAGCTACACCAGCTTCTTTGATAGCTTCAACAGCATTAGGTAAACCCTCAGCATGCATAACCAGGGGTTTCAAACGGTTCCAAGTGTATAGAGAAGTTTTTTCTTCTTTCGACAAGTTCCTTTGAGCAAAGAAATTAGCCACAATAGCTTCAGCAGAGAAGACTTGAGAAGTTTTTTCCGGATTGGGAATTGCAGGAGGACTACCTGCATTTATCCACTCCAAAGGATTTGTCCCGTTGAAGTTTATAGGGCTAGTGAAGTAGTTCTCATTTATAGGATTTCTAATAACATAGTATCCAAAAACAAATAACATCAAGAAAGATGCCGTCAGAACACCTCCATACCATTTCTTCATTTCTGCTCATTAATGGTGAGCCTGTCCTTCACACAGACCTACATACCATTGAACTCCGAGGAACCACGATAACTACATAGAAAAAGGTACCTGGAATGGCAAACAATCACCAACTTGAACTTGGGATGAAGATACAATATGAAGTTCAGAGATAGTAAGATAAGCAATGTGAGAACGAAGTGAAACCCAGAAATCAAACTCGTATGTCTACACAAATGTTTTCAAGAATGAAGAATCTCACAAGGATGAAGTAAAAGTACAAATTCAACCTCTTCAATAATCTCATTTAACATTCTATCCAAATTCATGAGGTCCGAACACTGCACATCTGCAGCGTTCAAAGTAACAGCAAACAGTTTTGGTAATATCACAAGCATTAGATGCAAGTGCTTCCGAACACACCATGATACCCGAAAGCAGAAATTCAGAGCAAAACTTCACATAAAGCAGTTCAGCAATTATCATCAACAGGAATCACGTCAATCACTACCCAGAAACATAAACTAACAGAAGTTGCCAACTTGCATCTAGATCCTAATCAATAAAACACACATATGCTAACAAATTTCCATAAAAAAAATTCTCAACTCCCTACAACTGCAACCTCCAACAGTAGATCTCAATCTCAACCTCAATTAATCATAAACAGAAACCCCACCCAAAAAATCACATAAAAATGACTACGAATGACCAAAACTCGCTCAGGCAACTAAAATAATAAAATATACAGTACTAAAATCCCATAATCCCCTTGTCCATACAGAAACATACTCACATCACGGTTCTCAACAACTAAAACTCGCAAAAATCAAATCCAGAATCAACAGAAAATTCAAATTTACCAATTCCATAAACCTTCCAATCGACTCAAAACACCCCCACATCACGCCACCAGCATTTCACCATCCATATCTCTACACCAAAACATGAAAATCAAAACCAACAAGTATACGGATCTACAATGCATTACACTGAGTATCACCCCAAAATACAAAATAAGAAAGCAACAATTCCGGATTAAAAAGCGTAACAACGTGAAAATCAGTACATTGCCGCAAAACATAATTGAAAAACGATCCCGTACCACAAGCGGTAGCCTCGTTTAGAGCGAGAAAGTAAGGGGAGCAGGTGATTTATTCTTCAAGCGTGACGTTTGGACTGAAACTCAACTTCAAGTCGACGCCAAAGATAGTGTGTGGTGCTTGGGTAGATTAGTTATACTTGAAATTAAGATGTATTAAGGTTTAAACATAATGAAATTAAGTTAATCGCCTTGTTTTATTTATTATCATATCATGTGTCAGCTTGCTTGACTGCTGCTACAAACTTAGATTTCGAAAAAGAAAGAACTGTAAAATAGAGGAACCGGTCCGGAAGGGATGGCTCAAAGCTCATCGCATACAAAGAAAAGTAGTCGTCGTGGAAAAAGTAAAAGCGTGTGACTTTTTTCTCCTCATGTCGTGTTTTCTTTGGCTGCCAGAACGGAATGGTCTTATTTTACCGACTTGCTTTTACACGAAAATTTTAGGAAATGAAAATTCAATCACTTGAAAACTTAATATTATTTCAATAATTTTTTACCACCAATTTTTTTTTTAAAGATGTAAATTAGTAAAAAGTGATAAGATCTACACCGAATTAATTATTACTTATTTTTTATAAAAATTTGACAATACCAAAGGAATACCGATTAAATTAAAAGGTTAGTAGTATTTTATGTCTCGAACTTTCAGCATTTTTTATAAATTGTTCCGAACTTTCATTTTCTCTTAAAAAATTCGGACATTCAGTTTTTTCCACAAAATATTTCGCTATACAAAATTCGATGACGAAAAGATGTTAAATCACCGGATGAAATATATTAGGAGCCGTCATTGCTGAAAAATCATAGGAACCACCATTATTGCATAAAGCTGAAAATTCAGGATTTTTTGTTATCATATCGTCACCAAATTTTGTATAGTGGGACATTTTATGGAAAAATTGAAAGTTTGAGGGTTTTTAAGAGAAAAAAAAAATTCGAAACATTTTAGAAAAAATACTGAAAATTTGAAACATAAAATACTACTTATTAAACTTACATTAAACGTCCAATATTTTGTTTCTGACTTTTTCATAAGTTGAAATTTGGTTCGAATTGTGTAGGGCAGGCGATCTTATGCGTGAAAGATTAATGTTTTCGATCCAACTAGTCAGAGCATGCCTAATTTTTTTAAAGCAGGTAGTTCTTAAATTAAAAATAAATAAATGCATTCTAATTTCTAGGAATATAATAACCGGTCTCTAAATATTCTAGGCGGGTTTATATACAATAAATTTATAATTGTCTCAGAAAAAGCCAATATATATACATATTCGATCGTTTGACTCTTGACTTAAAGGACCAAAATATTAAATTGGATATAACCCGATAAATGGTAAAATTGGCAAAACAGTTACTGGGAGGACTGTAGACTGTAGTTGTAACTTGAAAATGTGCATGACTTACTATTTGTATTTATATTCTTATTTTTATTTTGAGGTTAAAACGTGGCTTACTGTTAAATAATTAATATTGAGTTTACTTATGGAAGGTTGTGTCATTTAAAAGAATCTGATGGCAATTAATGCGAAATAAATTACAACAGACTTTACAGTAGTTGACATTTCACTTTGGCATGACAGGATTAGGAATGATAGAAATAATAAATGGTTAATTACCCAAAAAATAATGAACTTTCATCAAATTCTGGTTTTGCACACAAACTTTGAACTATGGCGTGATAATTACTAAACTTTTAATTTTATCTGATTTTGCTACTAATTCAAATTTCGGCCAAATAGCAAGCTAATATATAATATGGTGTGCCAATTTTGACGTGACGTATTTATTATTGCGTGACAATTAATTGACAAAATAATATTTTTTATTTAATTTCTTATCAATAAAAAAAGAACTCAAAGCAAATAACTCAAATTGTCAATAACTTTTTCATAAGTTCATCTAATTATACCTATGTGTTCGGTACGTTAATCGTACATGTTCATCAGGGTAGATTGTTATGTTCACCGTAAGGAAATGCGTTCATTAAACTTTTTATACCGTTCAACAAACATAAGAGATTAGTTCAATAAAATTTCAGTATACGTTCGAAATATACCTCTTATATGTTTGAAACATACCTATTAGTTCAATAAAATTTCATTATTACGTGAAAGGAGAAACGTATCTAACGTGTCTCCAAAACAAATCTTCTAAAGTAAAACTGATTTGATTATATAGTTAATTGAACCAATAAGAAATATTCTAAAAAAATGCATCTTCACAAATGATTGAGCATCGTCCGATCAACCAAAATGAACGAATGTGATTCAGTCTCCATTCTTTGAATATATATGGTTCTCCATAGAACCTTTGCCTATATATATAGGGGAGGGATCTATGGAGAATTATATTTTTCGAGAGAATGAAGAATAACGAATAAATCTATACATTTTACGAACATATCAACATAACTAATGAATAGATGTATTTAGTAAATACGGTAAAAATAGTGAAAATCTTGCCCCTATCAGGATTCGAACCCAGATCAAAAAATTTATTCACACGATACATTGATTTATTCATCAAAATTATAGACTTATTCGGATGCATTCTCTATTCTCAAAATATTTAGCATTCTCCATGGATCTTCTCCTTATATATATATATAGGGACGCGCTCCAGTGAGACCTCCTATTTTTCGTGTAACATGAGGACAATGAATAAGACATATAATACTAATGAACAAAACGTATGTCTAACGACCAAGATGTATATACTCATGAAAAAAAAATTAAAAAATTGGTAATGAATAAGATATATATATATATATATATATATTGATGAACAATGCAGTATATACTGATGAATAACAAAATTTAAAATATTCTGCTCCCTCCGGGATTCGAACCCTGCGAAAAAAAATCTCCCTACAAATACAATATCAGTCATAGGATTGATAAAATAAACGCACCAAATCGTGCCCTAGATCTCACTAAAATTAGAAGGTCTCATTGGAGCGTCCCCCTATATGTATGTATATATATATATATATATATATATATATATATATATATATATATATATAGGGTAAAGTTCAATTGAGAAGCTCAAATGTGTTGAGAAGTGAGAAGAAATTTACAAGTTAGTACATTTTGATGAACTTTACTGTAAATTCTTATGAACTCGCGGTTGATTTGGGGTTCAATTCTTGGCTGTAGCATCTTTTTTAACAAATTAAATAGATTTGTGGGTTTGTCAGTTATATTGAAAAGTTCAAAGAATTTATTGAAAAGTTCATTAATCTCATTTACAGCTTCTCACTAGAATTGAACCCTATATATATATATATATATGGTTAGCTTCTATTGAAATTTTAAATATTTTGAGATTTTGAGATAAATGAACATATCAATAAATTCTTTGAACGTAACCAATATAACTAATGAACATATTAATATATATAATTTATTAAAAAACACGCCACTTGCAGGGATTAAACCCCATACCAATGCGCGTTCATAAAAGTTAATTGACAAGTTCATCAAAATGTGCTTATATGTTTTATCTTCTTCACATCACGATTTCTTCATTCTATTGTTGTTGTTTCTGTTTGGCGCTAACGGCGACGGAGTCTAACCGGCCGTTTAGCTTTCTCTGTTTCGGTTTTTTGAAGGCTCTTCAGCCTTCTATGTTTTGTTCCTTTACGTTTTTTGGGGAGAGAGCCGGGATTGTTTGGGGACGATGGTTAGGCCGGAGTTCTGGAAACTTTCCCTTCCGCTCTCTCCTCTCTTTTAGACGGGCACTCTTTTTCCTTTTTACGGTTTTTCCCACTGGGTTTTCCGTAAAAAGGTTTTAATGAGGTCCGGCCCTTAGTCTGCTCCGTTTGTGCTTTCAAGGGTTTTTTCTTTAGGTTTTTTCTTTCTTTCTTTTAATAAAATCGCATTTAATTAATTGTTGTTGTTTCTGTATTTGTGAAGCACGTATGGCACTATTAGTGCCATAAGTGTCAAAAGGACCATTTTAAACGCTTCCCCGTAAGGTTTAGATATTCCATTTAGGGTTTAGATTATCCATTTAGATTTTTTTGTTTGTTTGTTTGTTTCATGTGCTTCATCTTCTTCACATCATGATTTCTTGATTCTATTGTTGTTGTTTCTGTATTTGTGTTGCACGTACGATACTTATGGCACTAATAGTGCCATAAGTGCCAAGAGGACCATTTTACTTGGTTTTATTTTGGATTTTCGTTGGCACTTATGACACTATTAATGTCATAAGTGTCAAGATTAGTACTTTGTTTTATTTTGGATTTTCCTTGGCACTTATGACACTATTAGTACAATAAGTGCCAAAATTTTACTTGATTTTATTTTGGATTTTCGTTAACACTTGTGACACTATTAGTGTCATAAGTGCAAAAAGGACCATTTTACTTGGTTTTATTTTGAATTTTCGTTGGCACTTATGGCACTAAAATCTTGGCACTTATGGCACTAATAGTGTCATAAGTGTCTAACCCAACCCGGCACGCGACCCGCGTGCCTAATCCTACCCGGTCCGCCTAATTAAGGGTAAAAACGTCTGAAATTGTTAAAAAGGGCCAAATTTTATGTTTTTTCAATTAGTGGCCATAAATTATGTTTTATGCTTCATTTTAGTTACTTCAAAATTTTACTCAAACTTATATATATATATATATATATATATATATATATATATATATATATATAGGGTTGGGTTCCGGTGGATCCCTATGCTTATAATAGATCCGTAGATCCAAATCTAGACCACACATTTATGACATGTGGCGCATCAAGATGGTGACACGTGGCAAGGCATTTCAAGGCAAAATCTGGAGAGGGGTAAAATTGGAATGTAATTTTCGAAATTCAAAAAAAAAAAAAATTAGATTTTCTCAAAATAGGTATATTTTAGATGCATAAAGTTTCATACGAGAATGCATGAACTTTCATATAAAAATGCATAAAGTTTCATATAAATATGCATAAGATTTCACCCCACCCCAACCCCACCCCCCACACCCCAGAACCCCACCCCACCCCACCCCAGAACCCCACCCCCACCCACCCCCAACCCCCCCCACCCCCCACCCACCCCCCAAAAAAAAAAATTTTTTTTATTTTTTTAAAAACTGATTTTCTGACCACTGACCCACCCCTACCCCTACCCCCACCCCCCCCACCCACCCCCCACCCACCCACCCACCCCCCACCAAATTTTTTTTTTATTTTTTTTTCTCAAAAACTGATTTTCTGACCACTGACCCCCCCACCCACCCACCCCCCTGTTGGAATAATAAATTATTAAACTTGATTTGTAGAAGGAAAAATCTAGAATAAAGATATTTTGTATAAACAAAAGAAAAAGAGAGAATAATCTAGAATCTCCTAGCTAGCTAAAGTGCCGTGTGGAATTAGGAAATAATATTAGAAGATCAATCTAGAAGAACTAATTAAAACCACAAGTTGAAGTCGGTGATCTAGTAATCACCGACATAATACTTCTATAAATATGTATTGTGCTCCATTAGTTGAAGTGAGTAGAAAAAAAGCATAAAGTGTTTTATTTGTTTTATTCACTTTCTTATCACTTACACACACACACACGTCCACTCACACACTTGCACAATATTTCTCCATATTTTCTCCCATCAATTTAATAAAATTCTCCATTTATATATACTTATATTCCAACAAAGTGGTATCCGAGCCATAAAATCCTACCTGTGGAATGGCCAACCTACAATCGTTTCAAGTCCCCATGCTCAACAAGAGCAACTTCGACAATTGGAGCATCAAGATGAAGGCGCTATTGGGAGCCCACGATGTTTGGGAGATCGTGGAGAACGGCTACGAGGAGCCGCAGGACGAGGCCGCACTATCCCAACAACAAAAGGATAGATTGCGAGACGCGAGAAAGAGAGACAAGAAGGCTCTCTGTCTCATTTATCAAGCGCTAGGGGACGATGATTTCGAGAAAATCTCGAACGCGAGCACCGCCAAAGAAGCGTGGGAGAAGCTCCAGAATGCGTGCAAAGGAGCGGAGCAAGTAAAAAAGGTACGACTTCAAACTTTAAGAGGAGAGTTTGAGTCATTACATATGAAAGAGTCCGAATCAATTTCGGATTATTTTTCAAGAGTCTTGGCGGTGTCTAATCAAATGAAAAGAAATGGTGAAAAAATGGAGGATGTAAGAATTTTGGAGAAAATATTGCGGTCACTAACCCCAAAGTTTGAGCACATTGTGGTGACAATTGAAGAAACTAAAAATTTGGAGGAGATGACAATCGATCTCTTGTTGGGGTCGCTGCAAGCATATGAGGAGAAGCAAAAGAAGAAGCAAGAAATTTCAGAGCAACTTTTAAAGTTGCACGTAAGCCCGAAAGAGAAAGAAGAAGGTCCGAGCAATGGCTATGGACAGTCCGGGAGAGGACGTGGCCAAGGGCAAGATCGAGGCAGAGGCCGTGGACGTGGACGTGGTCGAGGACGAGGAGGCTTCGTCAACAATGGTGAAAGAAATGAGTTTACAAGTGGTCGGGGGAGGAGCAACCCGCAGTCGAGGTACGATAAATCTTCGATAAAGTGTTATAATTGCCATAAATTTGGGCACTATGCTTCCGAGTGCAGAAGTGAAAAAGTAAGGATTGAAGAGAAGGCCAATTACGCCGAAAGCACAAATCAAGATATTGGTAGTGTGCTTCTGGCATATAAAGGAGAAGCTGGAAGAGATGACACGTGGTACCTCGACACCGGTGCTAGCAATCACATGTGCGGGAAGAGAAACATGTTCGTGGAGCTCGATGAATCGGTAAGCGGCAATGTCTCCTTTGGTGATGAATCTAAAGTCCCAGTTAAAGGAAAAGGGAAAATTTTAATTCGCTTGAAGAATGGAAATCATGAATTTATTTCCAACGTTTATTACGTGCCCAATATGAAAAATAATATCTTGAGTTTGGGACAACTCTTAGAGAAAGGTTATGATATTCACATGAGAGATTATAACCTTTCAATAAGAGATGACAAAAATAATCTTATTGCCAAGGTGCCAATGTCTAAAAATAGAATGTTCTTATTGAATATTCGAAATGACGTGGCAAAATGCCTGAAAGCGTGTTACCAAGATAAGTCTTGGTTGTGGCATCTACGGTTTGGGCACTTAAACTTTGGCGGCTTGGAGTTGCTATCAAAGAAAGAGATGGTGAGAGGCCTACCATCCATCAAACATCCCGATCAACTCTGCGAAGGTTGTCTACTCGGGAAGCAGTTTAGAAAGCCGTTTCCAAAGGAGTCAAGCTCAAGAGCTCAAAAGCCACTGGAGTTGATTCATGCTGATGTGTGTGGGCCAATAAATCCAAGCTCCCTGGGTAAAAATAATTATTTTCTGCTATTCATTGATGATTTTTCTAGAAAAACGTGGGTATATTTCTTGAAGCAGAAGTCAGAAGTATTTGATGCATTCAAGAAATTCAAAGCTGCCGTGGAGAAGGAGAGTGGACGACAAATCAAGGCCATGAGGTCCGATCGAGGCGGAGAATTCACGTCAAGGGAGTTTCTAGAATTTTGCGAAGCAAATGGAATTCGACGGCCCC
The DNA here is from genome assembly GCF_028751815.1 of Salvia miltiorrhiza. Lineage (NCBI taxonomy): Eukaryota > Viridiplantae > Streptophyta > Magnoliopsida > Lamiales > Lamiaceae > Salvia > Salvia miltiorrhiza. Next base: position 27,741,448 of record NC_080393.1, on the reverse strand, counting down.
TGACAGTTCCGAGATCCCCCCAACAGAACGGAGTGGCAGAAAGAAAAAACAGAACAATCATGGAGATGGCGAGGAGCATGCTAAAGACGAAGAATCTGCCTAAAGAGTTTTGGGCCGAAGCAGTGGCGTGCGCGGTGTACCTATCCAACCGATCGCCGACAAGGAGCGTGTGGGGAATGACTCCACAAGAAGCCTGGAGCGGGAGAAAGCCAGGAATTTCCCACCTAAAGGTATTTGGGAGCAAAGCCTACGTGCATGTACCAGATGAGAGAAGGAAGAAGCTCGATGACAAAAGTGAAGCATTCATCTTTATCGGGTACGACTCTAACTCTAAAGGCTATAAGTTATACAATCCAAATACCAAGAAAACAGTGATAAGTCGGGATGTGGAGTTCGACGAAGAAGGAGTCTGGGATTTCAGCTCCAGCGGTGACTTCACCTACATCCCACAGTTAGAAGAACAAAGAGCAGAAGAGCAAGTTGGAGAAGTCCAACAAGAGCCAGTGACTCCACCAGCTTCACCAGTGTCAGTCACTGAAGACTCGCCACCATCTTTCTTAAATGAAAGAGCTACACCACGAGCAAAGAGTTTGGGCGAGATATATGAGGATACTGAAAGGTTAGAAGATCTTACCTTATTTTGCCTATTTGCTGATTGTGAGCCTGTTAGCTTTGAAGAAGCAGCAGATAGTGAAAATTGGCGAGTCGCGATGGATGAAGAGATCAAAGCCATAAAGAAGAATGATACATGGGAGCTCGTGACATTACCAAAAGGGCACAAGGCCATTGGAGTCAAGTGGGTGTATAAAGTTAAGAAGAATTCCAAAGGTGAAGTGGAAAGATATAAAGCGAGGCTCGTCGTGAAAGGATATAGTCAAAGAGCTGGAATCGATTATGATGAGGTATTTGCTCCCGTTGCTCGCTTAGAAACTATTAGACTAATACTCTCTCTTGCAGCCCAAAATAGATGGAAGATTTATCAAATGGATGTCAAATCAGCCTTCTTGAATGGGTATATAGACAAAGAAGTCTATATCAAGCAGCCAATGGGCTACGAGGTGAAAGGGCAAGAAGATAAAGTCTTGAAGTTAAAGAAGGCCCTATACGGACTAAAGCAAGCACCAAGGGCATGGAATAGCAGGATCGATAAGTACTTGGAGGAGAATGGTTTCACCAAATGCCCTCACGAGCATGCTCTCTACGTGAAAGCCAATGGAGGAGATGTCTTAATTGTGTGCTTGTATGTAGATGATTTGATTTTCACAGGAAATAATCCAAAGATGATTGAGGAGTTCAAGAAAGCCATGTCAAAGGAGTTTGAGATGACAGACATTGGGCTGATGGCGTACTATCTCGGTGTGGAAGTCAAGCAACTCGAAGATGGGATCTTCATCACACAAGAAGGATACGCCAAGGAAATCCTCAAGAAGTTCAAGATGGAGGGCTGCAAAGCAATCAACACGCCAGTGGAATGCGGGATCAAATTATCCAAGAATGATGGAGGAGAAAAAGTGGACCCGACATTGTTCAAGAGCTTGGTTGGAAGTTTACGGTACTTAATTTGCACAAGGCCGGATATTCTTTATGCGACAGGACTCGTAAGTCGCTATATGGAAAATCCAACCACTACGCATTTTAAGGCGGCAAAGAGAATTCTTCGCTACCTCAAAGGTACGCTCAACTACGGCCTATTCTACTCAAGTACTAATCAATATAATCTTGTCGGGTATAGTGATAGCGATTGGGCTGGAGATAATGATGATCGGAAGAGTACAAGCGGATTCGTGTTCTTCATGGGAGACACTGCTTTCACCTGGATGTCAAAGAAGCAACCCATAGTCACTTTATCAACATGTGAAGCTGAATATGTGGCTGCCACATCCAGTGTTTGTCATGCAGTTTGGCTACGAAGTTTACTGGAAGAGCTTGGGTGGCCACAAAAGGAGCCAACAACTATTTGTGTTGATAACAAGTCGGCAATCGCGCTCTCAAAGAATCCGGTGTTTCATAATCGAAGTAAGCATATTGACACCCGCTTCCACTACATCAGAGAATGCATCGCAAAGAAAGAAGTTCAAGTGGAATACGTGAAATCACAAGATCAAGTTGCAGACATCTTCACAGAGCCACTCAAGTATGAAGACTTTATCAAGTTCAGAAGTTTGCTCGGAATGACAAATCAAGTTTAAGGGGGAGTGTTGGAATAATAAATTATTAAACTTGATTTGTAGAAGGAAAAATCTAGAATAAAGATATTTTGTATAAACAAAAGAAAAAGAGAGAATAATCTAGAATCTCCTAGCTAGCTAAAGTGCCGTGTGGAATTAGGAAATAATATTAGAAGATCAATCTAGAAGAACTAATTAAAACCACAAGTTGAAGTCGGTGATCTAGTAATCACCGACATAATACTTCTATAAATATGTATTGTGCTCCATTAGTTGAAGTGAGTAGAAAAAAAGCATAAAGTGTTTTATTTGTTTTATTCACTTTCTTATCACTTACACACACACACACGTCCACTCACACACTTGCACAATATTTCTCCATATTTTCTCCCATCAATTTAATAAAATTCTCCATTTATATATACTTATATTCCAACACCCCCCACCCACCCACCCCCCCAAAAAAATTTTTTTTTTTTGAAAATCAGTTTTTAAAAAAATTAAAAAATAAATATTATTTTTGGGGGGGGTGGGGGTGGGGGTGGGCCAGCAATTAGAAAATCAGTTTTTGAAAAAAAAAAAAAAATTGGGAGGGGGGGGTGGGGGTGGGGGGTGGGTGGGGTGGGGGGGCAGGGGCAGGGGTGGGGTGGCGAAACTACCAGATTTATTAAAATGAAATGCATTTTTTGTATAATTTAATGCATTTTTATGTGAAAACTTTATGCATTTTTGTTTGATTTTATATGCATGTGAAACATGAATATTTTTGGGGGGTGGTAATGGGGAGGGTTGGGGGGTGGTGTGGGCTGGATTGGGGGGTGGTATGGGGTGGGGTGGTGAAAATACCAAAACTGGAAAAAGTAAATGCATTTTTCTGTTCAAAGCTATGCATTTCATGTGAAAACTTTATGCATCTTTGTGTGAAACTATATGCATCTAAAATATATCTATTTTGAGAAAATCTAAAAAAAAATATATTTTTTTTTAATTATTAAATCCGAAAATTACATTCCAATTTTACCCCTCCAGATTTTGCCTTGGAATCCTTGCCACGTGTCACCATCTTGATGCGCCACATGTCATAAATGTGTGGTCAAGATTTGGATCTAGGGATCTATTATAAGCATTGGGATCTATATGATCCCATTCCTATATATATATATATATAGGGTTAGGTTTTATTGAGAAGCTCAAATGTGTTGAGAAGTTGAGAAGTAATCTAATAGATGAACATGTCAATTAATTTTTATGAACGCGAGTTTGATCTGGGGTTCGATCCTTGGCGGTGGCGTATTTTTTAACAAATTAAATAGATCCGTATGTTCGTCAGTTATATTTGATATTTTCAAAGAATTTATTAATTTGGAGTCTAATTGTTATGTTCATCAAAATGTATTGACATGTTCATCTATTAGATTGCTTCTCAACTTCTCAACACATTTGAGCTTCTCAATTGAACCACTCCCTATATATATATATATATATATATATATATATATATATATATATATATATATATATATATATATATATATGTGTGTGTGTGTGTGTGTGTGTGTGGGGGGGGGGACCACTCCAATGAGATCCCCTAATTTTAGTGATATTGTATTTGAAGGGTGATTTTTTTTTTTTTCGCAGGGTTCGAAACCTGGAGGGAGCAGAATATTTTAAATTTTGTCATTCATCGGTATATGCTGCCTTGTTTATTAGTATATATGTGTTATTCATTACTAATTTTTTAAATTTTGTTTTTCATCAGTATATACATTTTGTTCGTTAGATATACGTCTTGTTCATTAGTATTATATGTCTTATTCATTATCCTCATGTTACACGAAAAATAGGGGGTCTCACTGGAGCGCGCCTATATATATATATATATATATATATATATATATATATATAAGGTAGTGCTATTCAATAGACTTCCCTTAGTCTATAATATAAGACTAAATTATAACCGTAGATTATACATGATCTACGGCTGGATTTCCATTTGAATGGGGTGTATAATGCATTTAATAAAAGAAATTGTGCATACGCGTTGGTGGCGTAAGGGTATAATTGCCCATATGAAATTGACCTTCCAAATCTTCTTTTTTGGTCATTTCGATTCTCAAGCAACAATTAAATAGGTAATTTAAGATCTGTAATCATTACATCTCGGTATATTCAAGGGATTGACGAAATTATAGTAGTAAATGCATGGATCTTTTTTTGTATGAATAATATGGTTGAATACATGAATATTTTAAGAGTAGTTAATGCATGTTTTGCTGTGTGTATTCGGCCGATTAATTTTTTTAGTTGTGGACTTTATTCTTCTTCATTCATGTATATGCACGAATTTGTATGAATTTTTTACGCGAACACTAAATATCTTGAACAATAAAATATTGATCTAAAAAAATATGAATTCAGGAATGTACTGTAAAATTATTATTATTAAGTGAGTACTCAGTACATGAATAATTAGATCTATTGTATGAATTTTTTGTGATGATATTTTAGTTGTATAAATGTGTTAGTACTAATTTTTCTGTAATTTATTGTTGATGTCGGCTCTCATGAATATTTTAGTTCAGCTGAATGAATTCTAAAAATCATATATAGTACATGAATTAATCAGTATGTAGTCACTCTATGAATAAATAGATTTAGTAGTATGATTTTTTTTTTTGTTTTATCTGAACAATAAAATTAGACTGAACATTAGACTGAATTTTTTTCATTCGGTTATCTTATGGGTTAGTGAAGAAAACTCACGATTTTTTCAATCTGTTATCAGACATGCGAAATATGGGTTAATAAAGATATGGAAAAAATTATGAATGACTGAAGATATGCAAACGTGATCCCCTAAATTGTGGGAATATATTAATTAAGGAAATGTAATTACATTATTAACCCCCTAATGCATTTCGGATAATTCATTCAAAACAAAATCTGGCCGTTGATATAATTGAGATCAAGCGTTGAGATTGGATCTTATTTTATAGCATAAGATTGAGTCTTATTTTAGCGCAACCCTATATATATATAGGGGGCGCTCCAATGAGACCCCCTAATTTTAGTGAGATCTAGGGCACGATCTGGTGCGTTTATTTTATCAATCATATGCTGATATTGTATCTGGAGGGTGATTTTTTTTCACAGGGTTCGAATCCTGGAGGGAGCAGAATATTTTAAATTTTGTTATTCATCAGCATATACTGCATTGTTCATCAGTATATACGACCCTGTTCATCAGTATATATGTCTTATTCATTACGAATTTTTTAAATTTTATTTTTCATCAGTATATACATCTTGTTCATTAGATATACGTTTTGTTCATTAGTATTATATGTCTTATTCATTGTCCTAGTGTTTCACGAAAATTATGGGGTCTCACTGGAGCGCGCCCCTATATATATATATATATATAGCGAGGCAAAATAGAGATCTGTGTGTTTGCTTCGGGGGGGACTTTAACTCGATTCGAAACCTGGCCGAAAGAAATGGAAGGGGCACGCAGGTGTCAGCTAGAGATATCCAGAGTTTCGACCTTTTCGTGAGAAGAAGTGAGATGGAAGAAATTAGACTTCAAGCAAGAACTTTCACGTGGTATCAACCACAAGGGAAGTGCAAATCTAAACTGGACAGATTTTTGGTGAATGAAGAATGGTTGTCAGTTTGGGCTTTCACAAAGGCGAGAGGGCTCCAACGATCGATTTCAGACCATTGCCCAATTCTCCTTGAAACGAATAAGGTGGACTGGGGACCGAAACCTTTCAGGTTCCTCAATGCTTGGACAACTCATCCGGATTTTGACACAGTGGTTCGAGACTCTTGGCAACGAATCGGAATTTCTGGAAGAAGTTGCTTTGTGTTTAAAGAGAAAATCAAAAGATTGAAAGAAGATCTCAAGGTTTGGAGTAAGGCGGGATTCGGGATTGTCGAGGAGAATATTTCAAAACTGAAGGAGGAAATACTCAAATGGGACTCTATTGATGATGTGTTCGGGTTGGAAGAGGAAGAGGCTGTTTTGAGATGTGAAGCGGAAGCAAATCTCCTTACTCAGTTGCAACATCGGGACAGTACTCTCGCTCAAAGGGCTTGTAATCGGTGGCTTAAGGATGGGGATTTGAATAGTAGCCTTTTCCACAAGGCTATTAATGGCAGAAGAGCGAGGAATAATGTTTCGGGGCTTAACATGGACGGGGTATGGATTCAGGAACCCAACGAAGTGAAAAGAATTGTCAAGGATCATTTTCATTCTCAATTCAGGAAAAGATCCAGAGCTTGCCTTAGGTTGCCAGATGATTGTGTTAACCGGAAAATTTCAGATTCAGCAAGAGAGTGGCTCGATCGTTCCTTTTCTGAAGAAGAGATCAAGGAGGCGGTGTGGAACTGTGACGGTGGTAAGAGCCCCGGGCCCGATGGCTTTAATTTCATCTTTATGAAGAGATGTTGGGATGTCATTAAAGGTGATCTTCTGTCGGTTTTGAGGGAGTTCCATACTAATGGAATTCTGGCGAAAGGAAGCAACCCATCCTTTGTGGTTTTAATTCCGAAAAAAACCACGGCCTCCGATCTTGGCGACTTCAGACCCATTTCACTTATTAGTTGTCTTTATAAGGTGATTGCTAAAATTCTTGCAGGGAGATTGAAGCAAGTACTGAAGGATATTATTTCGGAGCCCCAAAGTGCTTTTGTGGAAGGAAGGTACATCCTCGATGGCGTGGTGGTGCTGAATGAACTGATTGAGGCCGCAAAGAAAAAGAGAAGAGGTCTTGCCATGTTCAAAGCTGATTTCGCCAAAGCATACGATACGGTGGACTGGGATTTTTTGGACAATATGATGGAGATGATGAACTTCAGTCACAGATGGAGAAGGTGGATTTCAGGGTGTCTTCGCTCGGCGACTACTAATGTCCTTGTAAACGGGAGCCCCTCCGGGGAATTCCAGCTGGAACGTGGGATTCGTGGCAGAGGGGCTGAATATCCTCACGGAAAGAGCAGTGCAGAGGGGTTTACTCGAACCCTTCAAAGCCGGAAATGGGGAACTTCGCGTATCACATCTCCAATACGCTGATGACACCATTTTCCTCGTCTCAGAGAAGGTTGAAAATGCCCGAGCTATTAGGAGTATTCTCAAGATTTTTGAGGTGCTTTCGGGTTTGACAGTGAACTTTGACAAAAGTTGTTTTTTCGGAATCAACATCAAAAATGAAGAGAAATCAATTATGGCAGATCATCTTAAATGCCGTGTTAGCTCACTCCCAGTCAAGTACCTCGGAGTCAAGGTTGGAGGCCATCTCTCAAGGGCGACGAACTGGGCTTACGTGGTGGAAAAAGTGGAAAGAAAGATCAACGATTGGAAAACTAGGAAGATCTCGTTTGCCGAAAGGGTTACTCTCCTCCGGTCGGTGTTGCTCTCCATCCCTATCTACCACCTTTCTTTCTCAAAAATTCCGAAAAATGTGTTAACAGCAATTAGATCGCTGATGTGCAAGTTTCTTTGGGGGGGAGGAGAAGCGACTAAGAAGATTTGTTGGGTCAAATGGGAGGACCTGTGTTGGGAGCACGGGGAAGGGGGACTTGGTCTTAAAAATTTGGGATGGTTCAATTCGGCACTTTTGGCTAAATGGCTTTGGCGATTTCTAATGGAAAAAGAGTCACTTTGGGCGCGAGTGATTAGGAGTAACCATGGGGAAATCTGTTGGGATGACGGGGGTTTTCGTATGGAGGGGAGTGTCGATTCTAAAACTGGGTGGTGGATAAAGGTTCTTAGTTTGAGCTGGGGCCCGAACGGGAAATGGCTCAGGGAGAATCTGGAAATTCAAGTTGGAGACGGGGCAGGCTTTATCTTTTGGAACCACCTGTGGATTGGAGAAAGTAGACTCTCCGATCAATTCCCAAGACTCTATCGTCTTAGCAGCAACCAGAATGGATCAATCTCGAGCATGGGGGAGTGGAAGGAGGGAGAGTGGGTGTGGAGTTTCAGTTGGAACCGGGAGCTTTTAGAAAGAGAGAAGGAGCAGGTGCAGTGTCTAGTCAATATTATCAAACACGTCCGAATTTGTGAGGGGAAAGCTGATAAATGGAGATGGAAGGCCTCAAAAGATGACTCCTTTACAGTCAAATCCGCCTACAAAACTATAAGTGCAGCGGATGGCCGACATTCTATCAGGGGGAGTGATCTGGAACTTGCTATCATCTGGAAAGCCCCGGCACCACCAAAAGTGATCACTACAGCGTGGAAAGCTCTTAGAGGACGAATGGCTACGTGTGAAAATCTTTTGAAAAGGAAGGTGAATATCCAACATCAGGAGGCTTTATGTGTTTTCTGCAAGGCGACGATCGAGACGGCAGACCACCTGTTTTTGAGCTGTGATAAGGTATATCAACTGTGGAGCGAGGTCGTGGCTTGGCTTGGCAAGCAAACGGTTCTGCCGTGCAAGGTAAAAAACCACTTTAACGCCTTCATCAATCTTGGTTGTAAGAAAGAAAAACGTTTCCTACTTAGTGTGTGGTCTGGAGTTATTTGGAGTATCTGGAAAGTGAGAAATGAGTGTAAATTCCAACTTGGCGAGTGGAATTCGTACAAGATGATTGTTGAGCTTAAGTCGAGATTGTGGAGTTGGATGACGATCCATAATGTGCAGAAATCATCAGAGGAGTTCAGGAGTTGGTACACCGCAGCTTTGCCTGGAGAGTCTTGAGCGGATGTTTTTGTTTGTCTTCTGTTCTCCCTTTCTCATCTTTTTCTCTCCCCTTTGTATTTCTTTGGTACTGCTGGTACCGGATCAATAAAGTTGCTCCATTTTCTGCTAAATATATATATATATATATATATATATAGGGGAGGGCTACAGTGAAAACACTTCTTAAAATATAAATATAAACGTTTTTTAATGTACGAATTTTATCCAACATGGTTACGAATTCATCCAACATGGTTACGAATTGTGAAAAATAAATTTTTGCTACCTTTGGGATTCGAACCCAAGACCACGAATTCATCCAAAAGGGTTACGAATCAACCGTAGATCTTGATGATCTAAGAGCTGAAAATTGTTTATATTTTATATTTTAAGAAGTGTTTTTATTTTAGCTCTCCCATATATATATATATATATATATATAGGGGCGCGCTCCAGTGAGACCCCCTATTTTTCGTGTAACATGAGTACAATGAATAAGACATATAATACTAATGAACAAAACGTATATCTAATGAACAAGATGTATATACTGATGAATTTTTTTTAAAAAAAAATTCGTAATGAATAAGACATATATACTAATGAACAATGCAGTATATACTGATGAACAATATAGTATACACTGATCAATAACAAATTTTAAAATATTCTGCTCCCTCCAGGATTCGAACCCTGCGAAAAAAAATCACCCTCCAGATACAATATCAACCATAGGATTGATGAAATAAATGCACCAGATCATGCCCTAGATCTCACTAAAATTAGGGGGTCTCATTGGAGCGCCCCCCTATATATATATATATATAGGGAAGAGTTCAATGGGGACCACTAAATATTCAAAGAACAGAGACCAAATCTCAGCCATTGATCTTATCTAATCTAACGGTCACCACTACAAAAAAATTGGTAATTACCGACGACAAAATGCCGTCGGTGAAAAAAAGACGGCTGCCGGTAAATAGTATTACCGGCGGCGATACCGGCGGCAAGCTGCCGCCGCTAATCGACTCGTCGGTAACGACAATACCGGCGGCGATCGGCCGCCGTCGGCAATTAACGGCGGCGTTGCCGCCGGAATGTCCGCCGTTAAACGGCAGAGCAATGCCAGAGAATTAGCGGCGGCAACCACCGCCGCTAATTACCGAGGGCATAAATACCGTCGGTAATTTCACCGGAGACCGGCGGAGCCATGCCGGAAAATTAGCGACGACGTTTGTCGCCGCTAATTGGCGGCGGCACAACGTCGTCGGTAATAAGCCACCGCCGGCCGGTGGCGCTTCGCCGGAGGGGGCCGGGTTTTTACCGAGGGCAAAACGCCGTCGGTAATTACCGACGGCGTTTTGCCCTCGGTAATATTTTTTATTTTATTTTATTTTATTTATTTATTTATTTTATTGTATATCCACAATTTATTTCCGTATTTATACAAATGGGGCATAACCATTTGTAGAGAGGCCAAATCTCACATTTCTGATCTCCTCGGCGAATCCAGGAAAGACTGAATTCAAATGTTTCCATGCCGGAGAGTCGGCCGGGTGGCGCATTATCCCATCGTCTGTGGAGGTCGCATGCCACTGCATATGTTCAGCAGTTGCAGGAGATGCAAACAATCTCTGCAATCGGGGCGTCAAGGGAAAATAGTGCATCTGTTTGGCGGACACTTATTTCTTTCGGCGATTCCCAGATGCACGCAAGCTGTCCTAATATCGTGATTGGTCACAGAACATACAACTATGTAGCTCACTAGTTTCCCCCCAATACAACATGCAGTTATTAACACAGCAATCGATCTTCTCTACTGGCAAACCCAAACCACGTAGATTTCTTTTCGTACTATAGAAGTCTTCTGGACAGTTGTTACCCTCTGGTAAAGCAGCTTTCATCATCGAAGACATCTGATTGTAAGTCCTCTCTGACATGTGGCTTTCAGTCTTTATGCTCATGAATTGAGTCATCCAGCTTAATTGTGTGTACGTGTCACATCCTGCGTACAATGGAGTATCCTCTGCATCCAACATGTTATAAATCTGTTGAGCGTCATTATTGGGCGGCTGCTTCAGATTTGGAGGATCTTGATAATTACTAGGTCCAGCATGGTCATGCACCATCCTTTCGTAGTTATTGTATAATCCATCATCCTCATTCATTATAGCATGTTCTCTCGGCATATACAGCGGTGCTTCCCCGTGAGAAACCCAAACTTTGTAATTCAGGACAAATCCACGCCTACTAACATGTTTTCTGACCGTAGGTACATCTAAATACGCTTGATTCTTGCACTTCTTACACGGGCACCTAATGTTACCTTGTCCATCTGTGTACGCCGTTTGATTTCTTGCCCACTCAAGGAAAAACTCAAGCCCTGTTTCAAATGCAGTACGATCATTGTATCTCGCGTACATCCACATACGATTATCACACATTCTTGCAAATTCTAATTGAAAAAAACAAATAAAATATAATAAATTACTTGAAATCAAACAAAATTTCGACAGCATAACCCCACTATCCTAACTACCAAGTGCTCGACTCTACCAGCAACTATAGTGACCATAGTGGTCCTAATTTACTAAGCCTATACTAGGTCTACCGGCCCCCCAATGTCGAAGCAATAATACAATACAAATAAAAGCAATAAAAATCAGGGTAATTAAATTAAAAACAATCATTTGTTAGGAGAAGATCCTTAAGAAATAATCAATTTCTATCCCAAAGGGAGAAGATCCTTAAGAAATTGATTAAATCTATCCCACAATATATATAATAACATAACATTTCATAAACACATAGCACATAACATTTAATTTAACAAAATTATCCAACATATATAAATTATTCTAACAAACAACTTAAACTAATTGATTAAAATTAATATAATTTAAAATTAATCATGCTTCATAATTTAAAATTAAACTAACAACATATATTAATTGATTAATATAATTTAAAATTAATCATGCTTCATATAATTTATTTATAAACAAAGCCAATTATAAATTAATTAACTAGATCTAACAAATAAATCTATTTAATTAACATAAATACATAAATAAATTCATAAATAATTAAATAAATAAATACGAGAAGCGTACGGTGGTGATTTCCGGCTGGGTGTCGTGAAGAAGGCGGCGAAACGAGGTCGTCGAACTACAATGAAGAATATAAGTGAAAATTAAATAATTATATATATATAATTAAAATTAATTAAAGAGAGAGAGAGAGAGAGATTAAGAGAGCAAATTAAAGAGAGAGAGAGTTACCTGGGCGGCGGTCGGCGGCGGCGGCGGTCGGCGGAGGCGGGTGGAGACCGGAATCAGCAGCAGCAGGGGGGAGGGGGGGAGGGTTTTCTGTGTGCGGCGCAAAACTGAAAAAAGAAGGGATGAGTGTGCCCTATAATTAATTAATTTCCGACGGCAATTGCCGCCGCTAATTACCGGCGGCGATTTTGCCGTCGGTAATTGGCCGGTGATTGCGAAAGTTCGGGTCGCCTGAAATGCCGCCGCCGTGCCGCCGTTAATTACCGACGGCAAAATCGCCGCCGGTAATTTTCGCCGGTAATTACGCGTTTTTTTGTAGTGCACCATTTATTCATGCCGTGTACAATAGAATTTTTTTTGTTGAACATATACATGATCGAATCCCACAACCCCCCAAAAATCAGCATTTATTCACGCCATGTTCAACGAATTTGATGAACGTTCAATACAATTACTGACATGTTCAACGGATTTGATGAACATTCATGAAATCGGTTGAACATGGCGTGAATAAATGCTGATTTTTTGGGGGTTGTGGGATTCGACCTTGTATATATGTACAACAAAAAAATCTCGTTGAGCATGGCATGAATAAATGGTGACCGTTAGATTAGATAAGATCAACGACTGAGATTTGGTCTCTGTTCTTTGAATATTTAGTGGTCTCTATTGAATGCGACCCTCTACTATGAAGGTTCGAGATAATGCAAAGGTTCGATAGAAAGTCATTGTTTCTCTTTAGATAAGAGATCAGGTCTTTCCTTGATAGTTTCCGGTGCATTGAATAGTAACCAAAATAAGAAAATCTTTGATCAAGTTACCCCTTCAAGATCGGCGACTCCTTGGCTACAGATGGGATCCTCTGTCCCACTATTTTATGTGTACCACTCTTAATTTATCTATTTTATAATTATTTTTATAAAAATAAAAAATATTATTATATTATGAACTATAATTAATATTTATAACTAAATTTTAAAAAAAATTATATACCCTAACTTTGAATTAATGAACCCAAATAATTAATTATTAATTCAAATAAATAAAAAAAATAATTATAAACTCTAATTGGATGAGTGAACCCCTGTTAATTATATTTTTATAATATTAAAGCATAATAAATTAAAATTGAAGAAAATATAATTAAAAATTATAATAAATTAAGAGTGATACACGGTGATACACACAAAATAGTGGGACAGAGAATCCCATGTGCCTTGGATGAGGGGTTGAGGTCCAAAATCGGTTACAACAAGATAGCAAAATGCTTTTGTTGTATTTTTTTTTTTGTTTTTTTTTTTGTCTGTTTTTGTTTTCTAAGAATTTTCTTCCATTATTGTTTTTCGATTTTATTTTCTGATGGTGCGTTTATTTTGACTGTTAAATTTTTATTGAAAAAAGATGAATAAAAAATATGAGAAAATATTATCTTTTTTTTAATATATCTAGAAATAAAAAGATGAGAAAATGTTGAAAAATATTTTCACACCCCTGCTATAAGATAATATTATTCAATATTAAAGAGAAAATGAGTGAAAAAAAGCTGCTCAAAAAATATTTCATCATATTTAAAAAAACAAAATCATCATAATAAATATGTAAAAATGAAAAAAAATAAAAAACGAGTGAAAATATATTTTCTCTCTTTTTTCATCAAACTAACCTTAAGTTGTATTTGTGATTCAATGTGTGTTTATGCCTGTGTAACGAAGAATCCTGATTGTGTAATCCAGTGTGTGGATTGGTGGTGTTGGGTGTTGGCAGGCGGGTGGTAAATGGGTGGCGGACTTTGCGTGTTCTAGTGAGAGAAAGACGACAGCATTAGGGTGTGGGTTGGGGCCTGGGGGTGTACAGTGAGAAAAAAAACGAGAGCCTTAGGATTTGCGATCAAATTAAATAAGATTTAAATTTAATTTTGTTATACATGTCAAATAAGATTTGATTTTTTTTAGTTAGCAATTTTAATTTATATAAGGACATAATTATAATTTCTCACTTAATCTAAGGGGGTGTATTAGTTCAAGATTTATGTAGATTTTAAAAGTCCGTGTATTTTAAAAGTCTACAGAATTCACGCGGATTCTTCATGATTTCTAATGAATTCTTGGTCGGATTTTGAATGAATTACCAAGAGTTTGTCGTGATTTTCTCGGAGTTGAAATCCACAAAGCCAACGACCGTTGCTAGCACGCGAGCGCTGCAGGCCCCGCGAGCGTTGGGTTCATGCGAGCGTTGAAGAACCAGCGATCGCTGAAGCCCAGCGACCGCTGGCTTATTAAAATATTTGTCATAGGTTGCTTTGGAGTAAAATGAATTGTCGTTCCAGAGCTTTTTAACTATCATGATTGTTCTAGAGCTTTTTAGCTATCATGACCAGTTGTTAAAGGAGATTGAAATTCCTTTATCTGGAAATATCAAATAATATTAGTGACTATTGGTTAACAGTTGCTAGTGAGTCGTGACAACTTTGCTATATTTTGACAGTGGAATTATGCCGAATCACCCACAAGGTCTACACGCCCAGCGACCGCAGTGCCCCAGCAATCGTTGGTATCGTTGGCAACGACCGCTAGGGTCCAGCGGCCGCTGGCTTCTTGGCCGCGGACGCTAGGCACCCAGCGAGCGCGGGGTTTTGCCGGATTTGTGAATTCTCGTGGTCTGTGTCCGGATTTGTTCATGCCTATTTTTTCAACGAAATCAATGAAAGTTATTCCAACTTTAAAGGCCATAGATTAACGAACACACCCAAATTTTCATAGATTTTTAAAAGTTTTGAACGAATACACCCAGATTTTTATAGACTTTTAAAAGTCTTCAACGAATACACCTAGATTTTCATAGACTTTTAAAAGTCTTGAACTAATACACCTAGACTTTAATAGTATGCAGAAATCTATTAAAGTCTTGAACTAATACACCCCCTAAATTTTAATCTAGAACATTAAACACCCAATTGATCATGATATCTACATTCTATAATTTATCTACCAAACACACATTTATGATACCAATAACTTCTTATATATGATACATATCTTGACTTAAACTATCTCGATATATCTTAACATACCTATCAAATGAGCCCTTAATTTATTCCTCTATCTTGCGATATAATTAATCTTAAATAAGACTTAATTAATTCTAATTGAAAAAAATATTATTTCAGAAAAAACAACTCTTATAGGTATTGACACGTGGCGTACACATGCCAATTTTTAATTTAGGTTATTTGCATGTAAATACACAAACTTTCAGTATTTTCTAGTTTTTCCCACGAATTTACATTTTTTTTAATTTTGTCCACGAAATTCATTTTTTCCCAAAAAAATTATTTTCCTCATATTTCTCAATTAGTTTGTGTTGCAATATCGGTTATGGTTAAAATGTTAATTCAATTTTTTTATTGTGTCAAGAAATTAGAAAGCTTTAATATGATATTTGGATCCAAAAATTCTATCATGACATATTTCTCAACGAATTTGTGTCTAATTAGTTATAGTTAAAATGTTAATTCAAATTTTTAAGTGTGTCGAGATATTGGAAAGCTTTAATATGATATTTCGATCAAAAAATTCTATCATTGAGTGAGAAATATGTGGTAAATGAATTTTGTGGGAAAAATAAAAATAAAATATGAAGTTCGCGGGAAAAATTAATGCTAAAAATTCGTGTACTTACACGCAAATGACTCAAAATAATAATTAAGACCGTCGGCCAGTCATTCCATGTTGGCAACTTCGGCAAACACGTCAACATCAATTTAGGGGAAAATAAGTTTCATGGAAAAATCTGACGAGCATAAAGTTTGTGTATATAGATTCAAAAAATAAAATTCGTGGAAAAACTAGTATATGCCGAAAGTTCGTGTATTTGCACGCAAATAACCCTATTTTTTATATATGACTGGATCTGTGAATCGGATCTGGACTGGTGGTGGGTCTCAAAACTCTTACTCCAAAAATCTGAGAAATAATCCCAATTCATCAGGTCTTGTTCTTACAATGTCCAGATCCAAAGTAAAGGATTTGGATTCGCGGATGTAGACTGTAGTGGATAAAATTCGACTGACCAGAGGTCAGCGAAATCCTTGCCAGAGGAATCAGCGAAGTCCTCGCCAGAGGAATCAGCGAAGTCCTCACCAGAGGAATCAGCGAAACCCTCGCCAGAGGAATCAGCGAAGTCCTCGCCAGAGGAATCAGCGAAACTCTCGCCAGAGGAATCAGCGAAACCCTCGTCAGAGGAATCAGCGAAATGATCCCTCTGCTCTGGCAGAGGCGCGATCCCTTTGCTCTGGCATCGACATGATCCCTCTGCTCTGGCAGAGGCACGATCCCTATGCTCTGGCAGCGACATGATCCCTCTGCTCTGGCAGAGGCGCGATCCCTCTGCTCTGGCAGGGACATGATCCCTCTGCTCTGGCAGAGGCGCGATCCCTCTGCTCTGGCAGGGACATGATCCTTCTGCTCTGGCAGAGGCGGGATCCCTCTGCTTTGGCAGCGACACGATCCCTCTGCTCTGGCAGAGGCGCGATCCCTCTACTTTGGCAGCGGCATGATTCCTCTGCTCTGGCAGAGGCGCGATCCCTCTGCTTTGGCAGCGGCATGATCTCTCTGCTCCGGCAGTGGCGCGATCCCTCTGCTTTAGCAGCAGCGCCATAGTAAATATCTCAACACGAAAGTATACAAACTGGGTTATAAGCTTACGAAAACCTAGTCAAACATGGGTGACTAGGTCAAACGAAAGTCGCGGAAGATCGTTTCCTAAAAAATCGGAACCGCTAGGGTTTCAAAGAACATTCCAACAAACCCTAACCCTAGTCGCCTCCTCGCAGGACCATAACCTATATATACTACTTCATTAACACAATGAAAGGGGACGTCGTCATTGACATTCAATCTTATACTCACAATCTCTCAATCTGGTGCTCTCTCCGCTCTTCTGTTCCGCCTCCACGCTCACAACACTCTAGGGATCTGATCGCCCCGCTAGCCCGGACGTCCGTCGTCCCTTATTCCACACCGCTCATTAGCTTTCATTCAACTTTCGGGATATTCCGATCTCCCGGATACATCACTTATTACTACTATTTATTTATTTTGTTACGTTATTTACGCTTACTATTTCTATCAGTTTACTGACTTGAGCGTCGGAGGCCCTTCCATCGACACCCCCACCGGTGCTCTTCGGAGGGCTCTAACGTTGCTAGTGGTTTCAGGTTGCTAGTGCCCATCGATCCAGACGTTACTGACGTCGCTTTCGTGATTGTTGGATTCACCCCCTACAATTTGGCGCCCACCGTGGGGTCCTAGCAATCAAGCGAATCAACGTACTTTCCACAGAATCTCTACGAACATCAATCATGTCTGACGGTCACGAAGGATCCGAAACTCCCGACGCTCCCCACGTGACTGCTCAGGCTGACCTAGCCGCCCAGATCGCCGCCCTGACTGAACAGATGAATCAGGAGCGAGAGAGATGCAAAAAGTTGGAAAGGGAGAACGCCAACTTGTATGACCGTCTCGAAGCTATGGAACCTATCGAGATCATCGAACCTCTCAGCTTCCGAGCTCAAGTGTCTTCCATGCAGCCTCTGGGAGATACACCGATCACTCGCAAGGACGGATCCAACCACCTCATGACGGATCCGTCATCTTCGGTAAGAAACCGTAATGCAGTTGGTAACCAGACTGACCTTGGTCGTGTGACTCTGAATGCAGGTATTAACATGACAACATCCGCGCTGGAGCAAGTGCGGGAACCTGGGAAACCCAACCCGGACGCCAGAACGTCAGGGACACTCCGACAAGATGGAACAACCATCACCGGATGACAACATGCTCGAACCATCTTCACCACGCCGGGCGTAACAATGAGCAATACCGCCGTTGGAGGCCCACAACTCACTATGCTAGGGCTAAATCAGACGGCCACGCCGCCAACCCAGGTTAACCAACAGCCTGACGGACACGGTCCAAGGGAGTTCACCCAAGACCAGCTGTTCACCAATGAATTCACTCAACCAGCCACAACCGGCCCATACGCAGTCAGAGATGAAGACTTGGCAAGAAAGCTGGCGGAAATGGAGGCCTTGATCCAGCGAATTCCCGGTGTCCCGGCACCTATCCACAAAAGTTTAGAGAACTGCTATGTCGACTCGCTATTTGTGGATGAAATTGCCTTGGTGGAAATGCCCGTCAAGTTTAGCTTTCCGAGCATGCAAATGTTCGACGGCACGACGGATCCGACCGACCACATCGCTCAATATAAACAAAGGATGTTCACTGTCGCAATTCCTCGTGAATTGAGGCAGGCCTGCATGTGTAAGGGGTTCGGTTCTAGTCTGATAGGACCGGCCCTCCAGTGGTACACTAACCTTCCAAATTATTCTGTTTCAAGTTTTGCTCAACTAACAGATATATTTGTGCAGCAATATGCTAGTAGCAGGAAACTTGAAAAGATA
The DNA here is from genome assembly GCF_028751815.1 of Salvia miltiorrhiza. Classification (NCBI taxonomy): domain Eukaryota; kingdom Viridiplantae; phylum Streptophyta; class Magnoliopsida; order Lamiales; family Lamiaceae; genus Salvia; species Salvia miltiorrhiza. Next base: position 27,722,853 of record NC_080393.1, on the reverse strand, counting down.
TCGGAGGATCTTTACGTCGTGGTGCAACAGCGTGGCGAGCCTCTTCGAGACTATATCAGCCGATTCAACAAAGAAAAGGTGTCCATCACCAATTGCAACACCCAAACAGCGGTCACCGCCTTCCGAAAGGGCCTTCTACCCGACTCAGACCTCTACAAAGACCTCACCAAATACCCTTGTAGAACAATGGAGGACGTCCTTGCCAAGGCATGGGCACAAATCAAATGGGAGGAAGATCAATACAGCCACCACCGATCTTCACCAAGCGGAAACACTAGAAGAGTCCAGGGTGGATAGAAGGACAAATGATAGGCGGTCTGAGCCTTACCCATCTTCACGACACGAATACAGAAGGAGACAGTATGACCAACCTTACGAGACGCGACCACGTGAAAGGGCCAAGATCCCAGAGTACAACTTATCTATCTCGCCAGCCGAGGCGGTCTTAGCTCTCAAGAATCTAGGCAACAAAGTCAAATGGCCAGAAAGGATGAGGGCCCCAGCTGACCAGAGGGACAGATCCAAATGGTGTGAGTTCCATGCAGATCATGGGCATCGGACAGAGGATTGCATCGCCCTCAGATTTGAAGTGGTCCACTTACTAAATCAAGGCCACCTCACCGATTACCTGACCGAAAAGGGCAAGCTTACCCTACAACAAGGAAGGGATAAACAAGAGAAACACAGAGACGACAGCCCGTCAGACCCGCCACACCATGAGAGAACTGTGAACGTGATATCCGGAGGCTCCGAAGTCAGCGGAATCACCCATTCAGCCGCCAAGAGACACGCCAGACATGAGCTCACGACAGACGACGGGAATCAAGAGGCCATGTGCCATGAGTTAGATCTCCTCGATGAGAAACGGAACAAAGCGAATATCAGACTAGCTTCCTACCAACAAAGCATCGCCAGACACTACAACAAACATATCCGTACTCGCACATTTAAGCCGGGCGATTGGGTGCTGCAAAAAGTGTTCCAGAACACCAAGGAAACAAGTGCGGGTAAATTAGCCCCGAATTGGGAAGGACCATATCTGATCACCAAAGTGGTTGGACGTGGAGCATACAAGTTGCAATCGACAGACGGACGTGAAATCAACAATAGTTGGAACGCCCTACATCTCAAGCAGTACCACGCTTGACCCTAAACTCTACAAATTTCACTTTATTTCAATAAGGTCTTCCGAGACCCATGTCATCTACTACAATTACTGACCTTTGCATGCAGGTCAGAACTACATCCGGGCTTGATCCCTTAAATGGATATGTAGGCAGCTCTAAGGAGCGCAGCCCCCCTCCCCTCACCCTCCCCCTCCCCCTCCACACCTCGCTAGAGAAATGGCCCTCGCCAGAGAAACGACTCTCGCCAGAGGAATGACTCCACACCCAGGGGGGAAAAACTTTAAATGCAAAAGGCGCAAGCCCATTTCACCCCGCATACATTACATTTAGCCTTAAGTTTAAACAACTAAGTCTAAATGGGGGGGATAAATTTTTTTATGTCAAAGGCTCACGCCCATCTCGCCCCGAACACCTTGAATTTAGCCTTAAGTTTAAACAACTAAGTCTAAATGGGGGGAAGAAAACTTCATTTAAAAGACGCAAGCCCGTCCCACCCCGAACGTCTTGAATTTAGACTTAAGTTTCGACAACTAAGTCTAAATGGGGGGAAGAACTTACTTATACAAGGCACAAGCCCGTTTCACGAACCTGAGGTAAAAACCCATCGCGTCCATCAGCGCAAAGTGCGCCTCTCCCAAACTGAAAATTTTTCACTTCGCCAGAGAAACGACTCTCGCCAGATAAATGGCTCTTGCCAGAGGTATGGCCTTCGCTAGAGAAATGGCTCTTGCCAGAGAAATCGCACTCGCTAGAGGAATGGCTCGTGTCAGAGAAACGGCATTCGCCGGAAAGATCACCAAAAGAGCGGGGAAATCTCCCGCCTAGGGGCGAATTTACTCTTATGCCTTCGATCACGCGAGGCGCATGTTTTAGCAATGATTTTACTATCTTACCCCCAGCATGGGTTTATAAATAGCCATGTACGCGTAATTTGAAACCTACGCTATCTTTGCTTGCAACACTACAGCAATTTACTCTCGTGCTCTCAACAATCCAATTATCCTCTCTCACCTTTCCAATCAAACATTAGGTACAATTCGCGATTCAACAACAATTCACCGATTGATTCTATATCTATTCATTTATGATTCATCACCACCATAACATCCAACGCCATTGGATACATTTTGGGCCTTTGAAAGTGCCGCGGTTCTAGGACGCCCAGTGTTATGTCACCCCGACCATTTAATTCCACGTTTTTCCGGCTCACCTATTTCACGCGAACTGCCGGGAATCAAAGAAAAGGGCAACGCCCTGCTCACTACGCGCACCCTATACAAGTTAAATTGCACTCCACAGTTGAAAAAATTCCAACTATGGAGTGGGGGACAAACTGTAGTGGATAAAATCCGACTGACCAGAGGTCAGCGAAATCCTCGCCAGAGGAATCAGCGAAGTTCTCGCCAGAGGAATCAGCGAAACCCTCGCCAGAGGAATCAGCGAAACCCTCGTCAGAGGAATCAGCGAAATGATACCTCTTCTCTGGCAGAGGCGCGATCCCTTTGCTCTGGCATCGACATGATCCCTCTGCTCTGGCAGAGGCGCGATCCCTCTGCTCTGGCAGCGACATGATCCCTCTGCTCTGGCAGAGGCGCGATCCCTCTGCTCTGGCAGCGACATGATCCCTCTGCTCTGGCAGAGGCGCGATCCCTCTGCTTTGGCAGCGACACGATCCCTCTGCTCTGGCAGAGGCGCGATCCCTCTGCTTTGGCAGCGGCATGATTCCTCTGCTCTGGCAGAGGCGCGATCCCTCTGCTTTGGCAGCGGCATGATCTCTCTGCTCCGGCAGTGGCGCGATCCCTCTGCTTTAGCAGCAGCGCCATAGTAAATATCTCAACACGAAAGTATACAAACTGGATTATAAGCTTACGAAAACCTAGTCAAACATGGGTGACTAGGTCAAACGAAAGTCGCAGAAGATCGTTTCCTAAAAACTCGGAACCGCTAGGGTTTCAAAGAATATTCCAACAAACCCTAACCCTAGTCGCCTCCTCGCAGGACCATAACCTATATATACTACTTCATTAACACAATGAAAGGGGACGCCGTCATTGGCATTCAATCTTATACTCACAATCTCTCAATCTGGTGCTCTCTCCGCTCTTCTGTTCCGCCTCCACGCTCACAACACTCTAGGGATCCGATCGCCCCGCTAGCCCGGACGTCCGTCGTCCCTTATTCCACACCGCTCATTAGCTTTCATTCAACTTCCGGGATATTCCGATCTCCCGGGTACATCACTTATTACTACTATTTATTTATTTCGTTACGTTATTTACGCTTACTATTTCTATCAGTTTACTGACTTGAGCGTCGGAGGCCCTTCCATCGACACCCCCACCGGTGCTCTTCGGAGGGCTCTAACGTTGCTAGTGGTTTCAGGTTGCTAGTGCCCATCGATCCAGACGTTACTGACGTCGCTTCCGTGATTGTTGGATTCACCCCCTACATAGACCAAGTCCAGGATCCAATGTCCTCCTTAGTAGCCGATTATTGATTTATCTAGAAAAGAGTTGAAATAGTAAGAAATGTCAAATTCAAAAAATAGCACGATTTGGTAAATTGCCGCAAAATTCATGAAGTTTGGACGAATCAGCACCCTAGTCTAGCCAAAACCTTTGAGTCATAGGAAATTCTAGCCAAACAAATAAAAATATGAAAATAATTGCATTTATAACAGTATAAAATATACTTTTACACACTTTTCAGAAGCGAAAAAGTGTGTAATAGCGTAAAAACACTGTTACACACTTTTTCACAATCACACACTTTTACGTTATTTTACACTGTTACACACTTTTTCACAATAACGTAAAAGTGTGTGATTGTGAAAAAGTGTGTAACAGTGTAAAATACACTATTACACGATTTTCGTGATTATTACACGATTTTTGAAAAAGTGTGTAACAATGTATTTTACATTGTTACACACTTTTTTGCAATTACACACTTTTATGTTATTACACACTTTTGCGAAAAAGTGTGTAACAGTATTAAGGGTATAATTGTACATTTACGTTAGAAAAGACTATTTTTTAATATTTTTATTTGGGTGGACATTTTTTCCTTTTCTTATACAAGAAGGGCTAATTGAGCCCATTAACTCTTTTTAGTTTTACACACAATCACAAAATATGAAATTTGAAATAAAATATATCAAGTCTTAATTATTCTAATTTTTCCCTTAATTTTAAATTATCTCGAAATTTAAAAGAAGTTTACTATTACAACCTAACGCAAGAAACTTACAAGCAATCAAACATTAATCCACAAGAAAATAAAAATAAAAAATGTAACATATTAAAATTTAGAGTATTTTATTGCAAATTTCAAAGATTGTGTGCAAAGCTAAAATTTTATTTTATTTTTTTCTTGTGGATTTGTATGATTGCGAGGGAAAGTTTATTTTCATATTGAATTGCAGAGTTTATCAAATGCATTATATATACGAGATATATATGAGCTTCTTGTGTTAGCTTGAAGTTGTATTTTTTATGTAAAAAAAATAGGGGAAATTCTAAATTGGAGAAAAATTAGAAATAGTTAAAATTTTGTGTATTTTATTTCAAATTTCAAAGGTTGTGTGCAAAACCAGAATTCGTCCAAACTTAATGTATTATATGATAATTTTCCCTTCTATATATGATATTTTAGGTAGGATACATAATACAAAACATTATTATATATACTATATATATAGTAATATAATTTTTAATAGACTAAATTGTCATAATTATATATATTGCAAATAATTTAATATATATAACTAATCACAATCTTACATTCTTATACGTACACAAGGCATTTCAATCAAATACAACAAACATTATCTCTTATATATATTGCCCAATAAATAAACCCCAATAGTATCAAAAGTGACATTTGTTCAAGATAAATCAAGTCCACTATCAGGGCGCACTGTTAGACTTGCCATTGGTTCTTTAAATAATATCGATATCTCTTTATTTTTGTTAACTAACAACAATTGTGCACATTGGTCGTATTTTGTACTATGATGATGCTCTAAAGTCAATGAATTAAATTTATAAGAACCTAACTATTAAATGCTTTCATAACAATCAAATTCATAAATTCCCTCCATATATATATGTGCCTCTTAGCACACTTAGAAATCACAACAGAAAACCATGGCCTCTCTTCAATCTTCATGCATGGTGCTCACCCACAACCGCATTTGTCCTCTAGTCAAGCCATCCCACCACTTTCCCAATGCAAGGCTAACTTATCGCTTTCACGTCTCATGCAGCAGCAACGGCGGCGTAGACCGCAGAAACATGCTCCTTGGGCTTGGAGGTTTGTACGGTGCAGCCAACCTCATCTCTGATTCCAAAGCTTACGCCGACCCCATTCAACCGCCGGATATCAAGAGTTGCGGTGTTGCAGACGTCCACGGAGACCCTCTCGACGTCAACTGTTGCCCGCCAAACTCAGACACTATCATAGACTACGAGCTGCCGTCCGTGACGAGTCTGCGCGTGAGGCCTGCGGCGCACAAGCTTAACCACGGATACCTTACCAAGTATGAAAAAGCCATTCAGCTGATGCGGGAGTTAGACAAGAAAGACCCTAGCGATCCCCGCGGCTTCACTCAGCAGGCCAACGTCCATTGCGCTTACTGCAACGGCGCCTACGATCAGGTTGACTACGAAGGCACCGACATCTCAATCCACTACTCCTGGCTCTTCTTTCCATTCCACAGGTGGTACCTCTATTTCTACGAGAGGATTTTGGGGAGTCTCATCGGTGACCCCACATTTGCCTTGCCCTTCTGGAATTGGGACAACCCTAGGGGCATGCAGCTACCTGCGATATTTGACAACCCTCACTCGCCCCTATACGATATCAACCGCAACCCGAGCAATCGGCCCCCTGCCATCGTCGATCTTGCCCTAAGCGGCAAGACAGATGATGAACAGCTGGTGAGGAGCAATCTGAGCACTATGTACAAAGAAATGTTGAGCAGCGTGGATGATACAAATGGCTTCATGGGGCAGCCTTACTGCGCCGGCATGACGCCCCCCGGGTCCGCCAGCGGAGGGACGGTGGAGCGAGGGTCTCACACCAGCGTCCATAGGTGGGTCGGACACCCCGACAACAAGTACCACGAAGATCTCGGAAACTTCTACTCCGCCGGGAGGGACCCAGCCTTCTACTCCCATCACTCTAATGTCGATAGGATGTGGACTATATGGAAACATCTCAAAACCAAAGTTCCAAAGGATATCAACAAACCTGACTACCTCAACGCTTCATTCTTGTTTTACGACGAGAACCAGAAGCTCGTGCGTGTTAAGGTCGCCGATGCCTTGGACAACAGAAAAATGGGGTACGACTACGAGAAGGTCGAGATGCCGTGGATGTACTACCGGCCGCCGAGGAGGTCGGCCAGAGTCAGAATCCAGGATATATCCAAAGGAGCAGAGAATCCAGAAAAAGTGTTCCCCCTCAGCCTCAACAGGATTGTTAGGGTTTTGATTTCCAAAAGAAGCCCGGGAAAAGTCGATGAGGTGCTGGTGTTGGAGGACATACATACCGATCCCACCGAGTTCGTCAAGTTTGACATCTACGTCAATGACGAAGACGATGAGCCTAAGGATGTGGACAAGGCCGAGTATGCGGGAACCTTCTCGCAGCTGCCGCACAGGGTTCATCACTCTAACAGACACAAGGGGTCCATGAAGTTGAGCTTGAAGGAACTATACGAGGACATTGACATCCACGAGGATGATACTACAGTGGTTGTCACCTTGGTTCCTCGTGCCAACGGCCACCGTGTCACCATCGCTGGTATCAAAATTGTTAAGTCGCGCTCTTCTGCTTAATTACTTTCGGTGTTTACAATAATTTGAGTTTTAATTAATAACTTGTGATAACAAGTTGTCTCTTGTTTCGATGGTTATGGGATCAATGTGCCTTTGTAATATTTATAGCTTCCTATTAGCATAAATAATTGTGCATCATGCCAAGGAAATGTACTGCTCTTTGTAATAACTTTCTCTATTCGTATATTGAAATAGTGAAACTATATATCCATTAGTTTTTTCAAAGTGGTCATGTATGAGTTTCCACCATTTTATACATATATATAAAATTATTAATTAAGCATAATTAAGATGGCCGTATAGGTTCAGATAGTGATGGTTTACACCAAAAATACAAGTGTTAATGGTGGAAAATACACAAAATAGATAGTAAAAAATCAAATGTTAGTCACGGTCTTATTGTTGGTTGCTTATTTGATTATATTATAGCTACCTCTTGTAATTCTCAAAAAGAAATTGCGATTTTTATGAAGTGACATTTTAAATTTTAATTTAATAAAGAGGACATTTTTACCCATTAACACTTTAGATAATGAGAAACAACCTGCGAAGCTCAATACAATTTTTTGTAGAAAAGTTAATCTAGAATAATTCAATAGGAATCAAAAGAAGAGCATTGGACATCCAAACAGTACCTTACCGCAGTGGTTCAAAGGTGGTTGTGTAGTCGCTATAGTTACATTGTCGTTTAACGTACACACACGTTTCCTTAATTTTTAATGTGAAAATTTCAACTGTTGCGTTTATTACCTTTTAGACAACGTTTACTTTGATGGATAAATTTATCCATGGAAAATGATGGATAACAAAAATTTATACTTTTAAATATCTCATTTCTTTTCCAACATTTGACACAAAAACATTTTTCCTTTCGTATTTTCACTTTAAAGATGCATAATATTATCCACTCAAAAATGGAGGGATAATGTTATCCATCATTGAAGTGAAAATAAGGAATGAAAAATAGTGAACTTCTCTTTTGTGTAAAATGTGGGAAAAGAAATTAAACATTTAAAGGCATAAATTTTTGTTATTCATCATTTTCCATGGATAAATTTATCCATCAAAGTAAACGCAGCCTAATGTTTGAAAGTTCAAACAGGCCATCATTCCTTGATGAACTAACATTATATTCGTTATGATCAATCACGTAACTCATTTTAGTCATTTTATTTAATGGATTTATATTTTCAGTATGAAATATGACTTCAAATTATATATTAAATTGAAATACTATATGAAAATAGATAAATATGAATGAACTTGTACCTAACCCTAAATATAATCTTTGAGATTGATCAATATATATCTAATGTCTTTTAAATTATTATTAATAATTTATACTAAATAAAAATATATAATTGCAAAAAATATCCTTAGTCTATGAGTAGGAAAATATCCATAATTTAAGCTCACACATAACAAGGTTAATAATTAGTACTTCCTCTGTCCCACTTCAAGTGTCCTATTTCTTTTCGGCACTGTAATTTAAGAAAATGTTAATTAGATTATTAAGTGGTATAGTGTAAAGTTGAAAAGCTGATGTGAGCCTCAAAGATTATCACTTTTTGAGATTAAGTTTTTCCATAAAGGGAAGCAAAACATTTAAAGTGGGACAGCTCAAAAAGAACAAGATACTTGAAGTGTGACAGATGGAGTAATATATATTTTTTTTCAAATGTTAGATATATCATAGCTTTAATATTGTATATATACATTTTTTTCGAAGTATTGCATGTGCATGATAAAAGAAATTTTTAAATTTTGTAGTATTGAATTATATACATATGTATTGAATCCATTATTAATGCATTGAATGATTTTTTTTTTTTTTGAGCAAATGAATTTTTTGTTTTTAAATACATACAATACAAATCTGAATAAAAAATTATGAATGAAAAATGCGCATGGAAGAGAGAGAAAATGAGAGAAGAGAAAAAATATTGAATGAAAAAAGTCCATGAAAATATTATTGTAATTAATGTAGGAAATTTAAGTGGGAAAGGTTCAACTACTGATAAATTCCTCCAGGGCAGTAGGTAGCGTTTCTGAATTGCATCAGAAGTCAAGTATGTTCTTCTTTTAATTAATTGTCATTTATTTTTAGGCAAACTTTTAATTAATTGTCATTTATGCTTCAGAATAAATGAAAAGAGACACTTGTCAGAAGTTGAGTATTTTAACTTTATTTTAATATTTGTATATGGTTTAATATTGTTGGCGTGGACCAATCATATGTGCGTGTATATATGTATTATATTTAGGTCTCCCAAGGCCTTCTTCACCATGTGGATCGGGTCAATCCGCGTCAGTTTCACCCATCCTCTATTAATTTATTATACATAAATCATATTTTTAATGAGAATAAATGACACTTATTAATAATATATGATATTTTTATCAATTACAAATGAATTGTCACAATATAAAACAAGATACAAAGACAACGAAATGCAGTTCAGTTAATAAGAACTTCCCCATCAATCACTAGATCGAGGTTTGAATCAGGGGCGGATCTAGGATTCAATGTTAGGGGGGCTGAATCTATTGGACTACGGTGCTTGAAAATATTTACACGGGGGTTCGGGGGCGGGAGCCCCCGAAGCAATTTTTTTGAGCATTCCGTACACTCCATTTCATACATTTTTTCAACAATCACTTAATATAATAAGATAATTGTTCGCAATTCAATTAATTCAACATCAAGTAGATTGAAAGCATATAAAAACGTACTTTTATTCATTTTTCTTAAAAAAAAATTGTTTCATCTTCTAAACAAATAAACTAATTTTCATTGTTAGTAATTAGTAATTTTACTTTTACCTTTAGAATTGACTCAAATTTAACATTAAAAATTAACTAAGAAAGAAAAAATGATAAAAATAATACTATAAATGTAACAACTCAATGTGTTGAGCAATTAATATGGATAGTTGGATACTATAAATAATGTATTACTACATTTTTTCTTGTATTTTTTTATTTATATACACATATATATAGATATAAAACAAAATAATAAATATATATATCTATAATTTAAAAAAAAAAAAAAAACTCAAAATTGGGAGGGGGCTGAAGCCCCCCTAGCCCCCCCCCCCCCCCTGGATCCGCCACTGGTTTGAATGACCGCAGAGGGAAAATGAAGAATCATTATTAATCATTTTTTAAGATAGTATATATATTATATAATAATATATTGATTTTTTTTTCTTAACATTGATACTTCTTTTAAATACAAATAATACTTCAGAAAATGATATTCTATAAAAATAAATTACATTTTGAATAAAAATAAATGATATTTTTACAAATAATATTGTTAATAAATAGAAATGACACTTTGAATAATAAAAATATATTAATTTATAAGTTGAACCGAGAGACAAGCACGAGTTGCGAAATGCACGGTACGGCCATGATGGGAGAAAATTTGTGTTTAAAAATATGAATAATTATGCATAAATACATGAACTTTCACCTAAATTTAATTTTGTACATAAATTCAAAATTTTTGTCTCTAAATTATTGTATTTAAACGAAATTATTCTTTTAGAATGTGATATACTATTATAATATTATGTTTCTCTTGTTTTTTTTGGAGCTCGGAAACAGGAGGTTGAACCTAAATCTTTATGTTAACATAGAAGTATGTTACTTAATATTATGTTTCTCTTTAAATAACATTACATTTGTATAAGATTAATATTACATTACATATTACTGATTTTAGCATTGCATATGCTATGTTTTAACACTACTTTTCTAATGTTTCAGACTTTTTTGCAACCATCATATTCGCAAAAATACGACCATACTTCAAGATGTTATTCATAGGGTTAATTACGCTAAAACACGCGAACTTTGGCCCGATTTTCAAATTTTCCATATACTTTAAATTTTGTCTGGATTTCCCTGAATTTAGGCCCGCGTTCAATTTTTCCACAATTTTTGCTCCGACCAAGTGCCGAACTGACTTGTCTCTGACGTGTCTCCTACCTGGCAGTATAGACGACGACGTCGTTTTGCGAGCAATATTAAAAGACGTCGTTTACATAGTAAATAACCTAAATGACGTCATTTCAGGCTAGGGTATGAAAAGTCTTGGTTTACCTTAAACTTATTATTGTTCCCGTTGTAAATTCCATTTCACCATTGTTTGACTTGCACTGTGGAGACGATTTTGACGCGGAGAAGACGACGATAGCTTTGACGAAAGGAGACGTTGACGAGAAGTTGTTGTTGCGCTGAGAAGCAAATTTTGACGAGAAGAACCGCGAGTTGAAGGCTCGAAAATCTCGCGTTTGGTATTTCGATTTTGGAGGAAAAAATGGACGATAGGTACGAGCTTCACTCATTTCATTTGTTTCTTCGCTTTCATCGCCTATTGCTTAGTCCATGAGAGCTTCTAGGGTTTAGTTGAGTTTCGAAGTTCCGAAATCTGTAAGTCCATTTCGACCTAAATCCTCTTTTTTGTGTTTCTTTGGCAATGCAGCGATGAATTTGGGTTGTGTATATATCACGGAGGGAAGTTCGTTACGATAGGAACCAGCAGCAGATTGTATTCTGGTGGTGAATTGACATGTAGATATGGCTTAGATAGAGATAGGTTTGGCTATCTTGATTTGGAGGAGGAAGTACAGAAATTAGGATACGTATCTTGGAAGTGTCTAGCATATAAGGTCCCTAGAACTCTTGTTTATATGGAATTGATTGAGGATAAGCATGTGATGCAAATGTTGAAGCACATCTCCAGGTCTTGCCGATCTATCTCTGTTTATGTAGATGATGGGAAGAGGGAAGTGGTTAAGGCTATGACTGAAGTGGTTACTAAGACAGTGACAAAGACAATCACTACTACTAAGAGGAGTGTTGGCAAGGAAGGGGGGAAGTCTGAGAAGGTTAAGGAGAAGGTAGATGTGGGAGGGCAGAAAGTAGACAAGGGAAAGGGTAAAGTAGAACAGGGAGGGGAAAAGGGAGAAGTGGGAGATGATGTTGTGTCACAATATTCCCAATTGACAGATGCATCAGAATGGAGCACTGATGAGGATGATGATGATTATTGCCCAGGGGAGGAAGATGAGGAGTTAGTGGAATCTGAAGACAGTCTAGGAGATATGGAATTAGGTTCTGATGATGATGAATATGAACAAGCTAGGGTGAATCTGAGAGAGGGTTTAGGTGTCTTGGGAGATAATATGTCAGATAATGAATTGTCACTTGAGGCTGAGAACTCAGATAGACAATTAGTTAGGAGTAAGCAGCCTAAGGTGGTATATGATCCCAAAATGGATATTGCAGATTTGCAATTGGTACTAGGAATGAGATTTGAGGATGGTTTTCAATGCAAAAATGCATTAGTTAGTTGGAGCATAGTGAAAGGGCATCCTATCCATTTCAGGAGGGTCAACAAAGAGCAATGTGAGGCCTACTGTGAAGAGCCTTGTATGTGGAGGGTATTTGCAAGCACTGTTCAGAAGGAAAAGAGTCTTGTAGTTAAAGTGCTTGGTGATGATCACACTTGCACATTTGCTGTCCAGAATAGACAAGCAAGCTACAAGTGGATTGGTGAGCAGTACATTGAGGTGTTTAGAGTAAGGCCTCAAATGATGGTGGAGGAGTTCAGAAATGATGTCAAGAGAAGGTTCAATATTGCTATTCCTAATGGCAGATTATATAGGGCTAAGGCTTACGCTCTAGAGACACTGAGAGGATCAGTGACTGGCCACTATGCAAAGCTAAGGAGTTATATATCTGAGCTTATGAGAGTTGACAGAGAAGGGAGATTTGAATTACTGGTAGGTGATGGTACAATATTTAAAGGGTTGTATATAGGTTTTAGTGCTCTGAAAAAGGGATTTGTGGAGGGATGTAGACCCATCATAGGCCTAGATGGTTGTTTCCTGAAGACTCATCTAGGAGGGCAGCTTCTTTGTGCTATTGGAAATGATGGAAATAATCAGATGTATCCAATTGCTTGGGCGGTTGTTGAAGTGGAAAATGAGGCATGTTGGGCATGGTTTATCTCTATGTTGCTTGAAGAACTTGGTGTTACAGATGGTTCAGGTTACACGTTCATATCGGATCAACAAAAGGTAAATAATTCTACATATACTGAATTTGTTGAATTTACATATACAGATGTTACATTTACTTACATTACAGTGTTATTGAATTTGTTGTAGGGTTTGACAAATGCTATAAAGGACTTAGCTCCTTTTGCTGAGCATTGGAACTGCGCACGCCATGTTTATATGAATTGGAAAAAGCAGTTCAAAGGAGTAACACTAAAGCACATGTTCTGGGAAGGTGTTAGAAGTTCATACAAGGAGGAGTGGGATGCAGCAATGGACAAGTTGAAGGCAGAGAACATGATGGCTTATGAGAATTTCATTGAGAGAGACCCATCCAGGTTCTGTAAAGCCTTTATATCTACTGCATGTGTGAGTGATATGGTAGATAATAATGTGTCTGAAACCTTTAATGGGTACATACTAAATGCTAGAGGGAAGCATCTAATACATATGTTGGAAGCAATTAGAAGTGGCCTTAGGGAGAGACAATTTCAGAAGTTAAAACATGTTGAAAGTGTGGCTGATGTGTTAACACCTGCTGTTAGAAAAAAAGTTGAAAAATTGAAGAGTTTGGCTAGGTTCTGTACAGCTCACCCTGGGCTAGGGGGTAAGTTTGAGGTTGAGAACAAGGATGATAGATTCATAGTTTCTTTACCTGAAAGAAACTGCAGCTGTAGAGTTTGGGAGCTCACTGGCATTCCATGTATCCATGCCATTTCTGCTATCCATTTCATGAAGGAAGATCCATTGGAGCCAATAAATGGTGAAAGACAATGGCCCAAGGCAGTAGGCTATCCAGTTCAACCTCCACAAGTGAGGGTTATGCCTGGGAGGCCAAAGAAGAAAAGGAGAAGGGATAAGGATGAGAAGGATCCCAAAAATCTTTCTAGACTGACTAGGGCAGGAACTGTTATGACATGCCAAAATTGTTTTCAGTTAGGTCACAATTCCAGAGGGTGCAAGAATGAGACTGTGGAGAAAGAGAAGCCAGAAAAGAGAAAGCCAAGAAGACCAAGGAAACACCCTAGGCCAGATGATGATGTGAACTCAGGTGGAGCAAGTAAGAGTAAGAAGAAGAGTAAGAGTAAGACCCTAGCTATGGAACGAGCACAGGTACAAGCATCATTTTCATATTTTCCAGTCATGTAGAATTTGTTTGATTCAATGTTGATTCTAACTATGTTTCTAATGCTTGTTGTAGGCATCAAAGGGTGTAGGGCACTTTGTGGGAGAGGAGACAGGAAACTCTTACATTTGCTCTGGGAGTATAGTGCATCAAGTACCAAGAGGGGAAGAACTATCATCTCAAGTGCCAACCCAACAATCCCAAACTAAGAACTGACTATTGAAGCTGTCCTTATTTTGAAGTGGTTTTAAATGTCCAAAGTTAGCTCAGAAACTTGTTTTTGAAGTTCAAACTTATGAGACTCCTATTACTATGTATTTTGTATTTTCTTTTGCTGATGTCTACAAATTCCATATTATATGAATGGAGCCATATTTTATTTTGAAGATGCCAATGTGTCTAATACAAAATGCCAATGCAGATTTCCATATTTTCATTACCAACAATTCAATGTCCATTGCACTTGAAAATTGGACAATACAATATGTATCTGAAAATAGGATACTAAACAACAAGTTGAAGCACTAACATGTTCAATCACTAACCATAGCTTAATCTAGTAATCATTTCTAGAAAATGAGTGACATCGAAACTGCATAAACCAACACTCCAAAACAAGCACCATACATGAATTGCTTCATGTTGACGAATAGCTTCTTGTTGTCTTTCTTTTTCTTTTTTAGATGCTTAATCTCAGCCTCCAACTGTCGGATTCTCATCATGTCCGCTTCAAGATACTGTTGTTGTCGGTAGTATTCGCCAATCCAGAAAGTTAGTTTCGATTCACCATCATCTTCTTCTTCTGCCTCTCCTATCGGAGTCTCGGGATTAACCCAATCGAAAAATCGACACTGAGCCTTAATCTGCAGAATAGGGTTATACATTGTGAAAATCGACACTTAAACTAAACCCATTAACGAAAATCGACACTTACATCTTTCTTCGGACAACATATGAACCTCCGTCCAGGGTTTTGTTGTGTTTGTGACGTCCTAAGCACGACGCGGCTTCCGCAGTAACACTTTGTGGTCATGTCGGCCATGGCCGAACCGCCGGAGGAGGAAGATTTAGCACAAGCCATGGTAATTGTTGTGAGAGGAAAATGATCGAGAGAACCGTAATTCTCACAATTTCATTTGATTTGGAATTCAAAAACATAATCTCACGAAATAGATGGTAAAACAACACAAAACGACGCCGTTCGTGTCTTTTAGAACGACGTCGTATAATATCCCGTCCGGCGTGTCCACGTCAACTTTTCGTTCAAGCAAAATATGCCATGTCAGCTTTATAATAAGGCCGGAGCGAAAATTGTGGAAAAATTGAACGCGGGCCTAAATTCAGGGAAATCCAGACAAAATTTAAAGTATATGGAAAATTTGAAAATCGGGCCAAAGTTCGTGTGTTTTAGCGTAATTAACCCTTATTCATAGTAATATCACTGCTAATTCTGTCAATTATCAACGAGTCGTGTCCGGTGAGACCAGTCTCATTCATGAGATCGGTTCTCACCAGAAGATTATAAATAAAAAGTATACGCTATCAAATACATAAGATTGTAGGTTTGATTCTGAATAGCACCAATATTATTTTATATTATTTTAACATTATGATATCTATTGAAACTTTACCTTTCTTTATATTAATGGTTATTTTTTCATACGATAATATTTACATGACCAAATAAACAAAAAGTATATGTTCTTGTGAGTTAAAATAATAATTGTTGTGAAGAAAAGTAACATTTTACAAACATTACTTTTCTTTATATTGATTATTAATTTTCATCATAACAATAATTACTTTGAATTATCAATGTTTTTAACCAGCTGTGACCTGCAACCCGCACCCAGCCCGACCCGATCCGACCTGCGGTCTGTCCCGCCCCTACCTGCGCCCAGACCCGTCCAGACTCGTGCCTCACCCCCGACCCGACCCGACCTGTCTGATGTATACATTTGGTATCACAGGAGAATTGGGGATTATCAATTATCCAGTTTATGTCATCGAATGATTGAAATGGCTGCATAACTAATACATTAAGCAAATTTCTAGTGCAATCGACCCCAAAAGCACCTGCACCGCGGCTCTTATTTGTGAATCGGGTTGCAGTCGTTAGTGCTGGGCGGCGATACCACGCCTCGGGACTTGAGTGTCGGCCCTTGCCTCCGCCCCGGGTGCATACGTTGAAAAGTAAGGCGTGTGCTATGCACACGCCAATAATAATAATAATAATAATAATAATAATAATAATAATAATAATAATAATAATAATAATAATAATAATAATAATAATAATAATAAATTATTTGATTTTTCAACTGCTAACTAAGCCGAACTTCGCATTTAAAAAAAAATAGCCGTTATGAAATTGCTCTTTCCTTTTTTAAAAAAAAATCTTTATAAATACTACTTCATTCCTTTCATTTTTCACATCAAATTTAATTCTTATTCCTCAGTTCTCCTCAAAAAACGTCTTATTCTTCTCATTCCTCTTCCAACTCTTCCTCCGATTCAAACACCAATGAGGTTCTGACCGTCCCGGAACGTTCCTCTCGCTGCTCAATTCATGCAACTTGTTAATCAATTTTTAGAAACAGCGAGTCTTGTAGAGTCGGATAGCCCTTCGAAAAAATAGGGAAGAAGAAAGCATACATTCATCGTATCGTGAAGCCGGTGATGGATGACTTTATTGGGATTACTTTGCCCTTAATCCGATATTTGACGAAGCATTTTTCCGATGATGTTTTCATATGCGCTGATCCTTGTTCTTGCGCATGGTCAATGCGGTGAAGTCCGATCCTTACTTCCAATAGCGTGAAGACGCTATTGGGAGAGCCGACTTCACAGCAATACATAAATTTACGGTTGCAATTCGGCAACTCGCAAATGAAGGTATTGTAGATTCTTACAACGACTTCAGAGGTTGCTTGTCATGCACGGGTGAAGCATGGGTTCCCCAAAATGCTGGAGAGCCTCAATTGTATGCACTGGACGTGGAAAAATTGTCCGATGACGTGGTAAGGAACTTTTACCTGAGGTGACCATGGCGAGCCGACGATCATCCTCGAAGAGGTTGCATCCCAAGATCTTTAAATCTAGTGCCTTTTTTTGGGGTCACCAACTCAAACAACAACATCAATGTGCTCAACCAGTTATTGTTGTTTAACGATATTCTAGCGGGAAGGTCTCCGTCGGTGCAATTCAAAGCCAACGACTCGTTCTA
Organism: Salvia miltiorrhiza; assembly: GCF_028751815.1. Classification (NCBI taxonomy): domain Eukaryota; kingdom Viridiplantae; phylum Streptophyta; class Magnoliopsida; order Lamiales; family Lamiaceae; genus Salvia; species Salvia miltiorrhiza. The sequence continues at coordinate 27,705,457 of NC_080393.1, read as the reverse complement.
CTCTATGAGTTACTACTTAACTGACGGCATTTATCCAGATTGGCTCGCATTCGTCAAGAATCATCCATTCTTGTCGAATGAAAAAAAGATGATGTTCAAATTGATGCAAGAAGTGGCTCAGAAGAACATAGAATGAGCTTTTGGTGTCCTTCAATCTCGTTGGGCTATTATAAAAGGACATGCTCGTCTGTGAAAGAAGGAGCATCTGAGTGATATCATGTTTGCGTGCGTTATAATGCATAACACGATAATGGAAGATGACGGAGAATATGCGACGGAATAGGAAGATGAAAGGAACAACGAGGCGTTGAGTAGCACTGCTCCATCTTATACTCGCACCGAAGCTCTGCCGGAATTCTAAGTGTATTTGGCCCGCGAGTCCTTCCTTCGTGACCGTCGACTCTAGAACTACCTCAACGAAGATTTAATTGAGCACTATTTGGCTCAATTTGGTCTGATCCAGCCATGGTTAATTTTTTGTAATTTTATTTTAATTTTGTAACATTTTTTATTGTACTTTATTTAATTAATGTAATGTTGAATTTTTAAATTTAATGAAATGTTGATTTTTAAATTGAAAAGATTATTTTAAATGAATTGAAAATGAAATTTTTAGAGCCCACTTTAGAGCCCCCAATATATAGAGAAGAGGCTCTTAAGTGGGGACCACACTCTTAGAGCTCCCAAAGGGGCTCTGGCGGTGCGGATGCTCTTATACTCTATAGTTTTGATTGCTTCAGTATGAAATAACGTTAGATATATTTGATTGAGATGTCTTATCTTGTACTCCCCTCGTCTCACAAAAACATGAGCATTTTATTATTTTACACCGCCTCACAAAAACATAAACATTTCTATTTTTGTACGCTACCTCACCACAATCTCTTTACTTTTTATTTCTACTTTTCATAAAGTGGAACTCATTTTCCACTAACAATACACGTTTATCTAATATTTCTTTTAACTCGTGTGACTTACAAATGTTCATGTTTTTTTTAGACGAATGGAGTATAAGGTATCCATATTATATTTGGTTCGATGTATTAAATTATCTTCTTTATTTATAAATAAATTATGATAGAAAAGTGAAATTTTAGTAATTTAATATACTCCATCCGTATGATAAAATTTCTTAGGATAGAAGCACGAGTTTTACGACGAGGTTGTTGAGTGTTTTGAGAGTGGTGAAAAGATGTCGTAATTAATATTAGAAGTGGTAAAAAAGTAAATGTAAATGAGATATTATAGACGGTGGAGTATAGTTAAAAAATAAAATACTAAGAAGTTTTTTTATGAACGTCCAGAAAAAGAAAAATAGAAAATTTTATAATGAACAAAAAGAGTATTAATTTATAGTAAAAGAGTGAAATTATGATAATTTAATTTATTATTCCCCCGTCCCACTCTAATAAGTTTGTTTTTTTTTAGATGTCCCACTAAAATAGGCTCGTCTTTCTTTTTGAATAAAAAAAATGTACTTAATTAGTGTGGACCACACCAGTTTCTTCCTAAAAAATAAATTTCTTAATTTTCGTATTTAAAAGAAATGAGCCTATTACAGTGGAACGGGGAGTAATAAATTAATAAACCATACAATTACAATTTGTATTACATATTACACCTAGAATGTTGTATACTAGCAAACAAACCCTATGTATACACGTATAAAACATACTTATTTCAGTATAAAAAGTCCAGTGATTTACCGAGATTTAAGTAATTTTTCAGAGTCGCTCACAACAACAAAAGTCATGACCAAAGTAGAAATGAAGATAAAGCATTTGTGACCTGGAATTACCTCCCGATAATTACGGTAAGATCCCATGATTATATGGGTGAAAAGGTAGAAAAAAGCAAATGGAAAACGAAAACTAGAACCCAACAAAAACAAGGAACCTACCGAATTTGCCAAAAAATCAAATTTGCTTCCAAGAAGAGAAGATAAAGTTCGATTTATTACGATCATGGATTCTTAATATTCCCAAAAGTGACAACAAATTAGTAATCGATGCAAGCGACACTTATGACTTATGAGACCGACACATCATTAAAGCATGAACAAAATCGAGGGCGGAAATTGTCGATTTCTTCAAATGCATCTGTTATTAAAGAGTTCATCCTTAAAATACAACCCCATTACAAGCTTTGTCGAACAGAGGAAAAGAGTTGCCACAATTAAATTTCAGCAAGAGGTTATATTCCCAGCGCTAACCCATCCAACTTGTCCCCAAATAAAATAAAATTAATTAAAAAAAAAAAAAAACCCACCAAGGCCACAAAAATGGAGAGTTGCAGATGGGACTTACCGTCCCCCTCCTAACTAGAAGAATTCCTTCTTGCAGAATAAACCCGGTAAACACCCAACCCAACGACAGCAACTGCAGCTCCAACTGTAAGACAAATAGAAAATTCAACGTTATGTTGAAGAAAACATGCACCAATAGAATAGCATCCAAGACATGCATTTTAAACAAGCATTACAGCCTTTCATCGGAATATGCTATTCATACTCACCAGATATAAACACTAGGGAGCGGTTAAGCAGCCTGTGGTACTGCTTACGGCTTTTCCCAGCTGACGTCTCAGGAATGCTCAAGTGAGGGTGCTCTGCAGCCCTCACAATCCTATGGAATATGTTACTGAAATCTCCGAGCTTTGTGCTGAGAGGGATAGGAGCCTCTATCCCCATGTCCTGGCTTACCTGTTTTATTTCACAACACTATCAGCTTTTGGAAAGACCCAATACTGGAATTGCCAAAGAAGAATACATATAATAAAATCACCGAGCTCACAAGTGTAAATTGTATAGCTCAGCTTCCTAAATCCACATAAAATACACAATTGACACCGTTAATTACAGCATACAATTGTACAACTCTATGAATACAGTTTAAATGGTATATTTAGTGAGGCACAACCATAACCAATCTTTTTGTAGCAGTTCCATAACTATATGGCTGGAATAGTTTCTTTTTTAATGACAAGTGGGACACAGACCCGCAATAGAAATGAAGAAAAAAAGACAACCTAATGAATGTGTTCAGAATCTGATAAGCCAGTTTTCCATGGTAATTGATAAAATATTTCCAATTTCATGAGCTCTAAATCAGATTTTCTCAATTTAGCAGGAGATAGATTTCACATATGTGGAATTGTGGATTCAAGCTTAAAGGGTTCTTTTAGTAGACATAAAGATCTTGATTCATCAGTAGCACTAAGTGAAAAACCACACTGGTAAAGGGACCAAAAATATTCAAATGTGCCACCATAAAGAATTAGTACCCTTGTAGAATCCTGGATCTCTGTCAAGTAAGGGTCAAGATCATCCTTGGCAGCAACAATGAGGCAAGGCACCTCATAACCAGTGGCTTCCCCTTGACTTGCCACATCCACAAGCATCTCCGTTGCTTTCTCCCAAGAAGGTTCGCGAGAACTAAATTAGAAATAAATATTCAGTTATAAAGGAATAGTATTTCATTTTTATAACAAGCTCAGTGAAATTAAAGCAACAGTTTGAAAAAATCAGTTACCTGTCGTGAACAAACACTGCCACATCACATGCTGCCAAAGCATCCTTCTTTGACAGTAACTCTTTAACTCCTTCCTCAGGAATTTCTCGCAATACAAGAGTCTTCTTAAGTCCCTGTCAAAAGAACCCGCATATTCCACCAATAGAAATTGGACTAGGATCATTCAGCAACATTTGGCTATCTCATATTCAAAGCAACTTGCATTTAGCATATACTAAAAGTCGTTCTTACATTGTCCACAGATTTAGTATAAGTTTAGTCTCAGGTCTCTCTGAACATAACACGTTACATTTTTGTTTGTTCTTTTTTTAGTGAGAGAGAACACCAAGAGCGTCAATGGGGAAGAGATCAGATTATGTAATTAGGCAAGCATTTGCATATACTTGGATATATTCATATTTGTCAACTTATGCAAATTACATGACACAGTTGTTTATGCTTTGGCATGTCCCCATTTGAAAGCAATCAAAGAAGCGCACTTACTGCAGGTTGATTGATAAAATTAACAGCATATCTGTTGCCAGTTGTTGCGACGTATTCTTCAGGGAAAGGCCTGTTTGATAAGCATAGTTTTAGAGAATAGAATAAAATCTACGTAAATACATGAAACAAATCCCATTTGAAGATACTTTCTTGTGAATATCCCAAAACATACCTTCCAATAAAAGCATTAAGCAAAGCAGATTTTCCAGATTCTTTTGGCCCAAAAACAAAACACTGATATACAGTTCTTTCTGTTTGCTGCTTCTTGCGATCTAATCGTCTTCTTCGAGTGACACGAATAGCAGATGACGGATCACTACCGTATCCTATGTATATGAGGGTCTCAACGCTACGAATTGGGTCCAAAAGCGTCATAAGGGCCCACTGCAAAACATTTAATCCTCAGTTAAAAAATAAAAAGATGTTTTAGTACGCAAAACATGATCCTAGATTGGCAAACCACAATAACATCGCACGAATAAGATGCAAAAATATGGGTTAGCATCTAGACCTATAGCATCCAAATTGTTATCTTATCGACAAATTTTTGTGCCATGTCATATTCGTGTCAACCTATATGAAAAAAAGTAATTTGTCCATGTCATATTCGTGTCAACCTATATGAAAAAAAGTTAACAGATTAAACGACAATCTGCCAACAACTTTATAATTTGATATTATCAGGTAATGACATTCTTTGTGACACGATGATATGATAAAATTCATCATGAAATACATTTTAATCTTCAACATTTATAGAATTATTTTGTTATACCTTCATGCTGCTATGCCCTAAAAGAGAAAAAATAAGAATAATACCAAGAACAGCCTGAAATTCATAGTGTGTATTGATTAATTTTGACAATTTTGCTATCGAATCATGTCAACATGGAAAACTTCAGATTTATATTCATGTTGTGCAAGGCAGTTTTCAATTTTGTATATTGTTAATTTTTGTTACAAAATTGTGTATGTCATGCTCGGTGCCATTGAATGCCGTTATTGGGAGAACGCTAAACTAGTTTTATAATTCATTATCACGGATTAGGGCCTTTGCCCTCCTGTTATTTGGGATGCTATTGGGATCAGATTTGACAACTGATATTCAGGCAAAAGACCCAGTAGGTTTATGAGACACAGGGGACAGTGGGACAAATTGTAATTGGCCACCAAGTGAAACTGCAAAGAATGTTTGCTGAAGACACCAGCAGTTTGTACATAGTTGATAAGTAACGAATCATAGGTAAATTGATCGACTATAACAAAGAAACACAGCAGTTACCAGCGACAAAAATCCATCAAGGGATAGCCCTCCAAGAGCTGTCTTTTCTGCAGCATCCACATATGGAGCTTCATTCCAAGGACTAAATTTCAAGGAGTAAACCAACATGAGCCAAAAGTGGGGGGACAAAAAGCCAACTTCTTTAACAAATGAATCAAATACGAAAAGGGAGGCTTTTAATTTGGGAAATAGTTTACTTAAAGCTTAAATTTAGTGCAAAAAGATTGGTCCTAAGGATAATAACATACAAGACAACCTACAAATCTAAAGCAAAATAGATTACTTTTCAGGCGCTGTGGAAAACAAATCTTCAACCTCATGAGATCGAAGGGCTCCATCCTGAAGAGCATAAAAAACAATATTCAGCATTTGAGACTTCAAGAGATAATAAATCAATAAGAAAAAGTAATAGATCGAACATAATGATACAGGTAAAAGAGTAGTGTAATGTGGAGTAAAATAGATGGAAATGTTATCAATCAAAGTGAATATTCAACTGCTTCGTAGTTTTTTTAGGAACTTGCTTGGAATTGGCAGCATCACCAATGTTTATGGAAAAGAAATAGGTATCAATGTCTTACAGTTACACCAAAGAATTTTACTTAGAGCCAGTAAAGATGCACATAAAAGAGTAAAACAAACACCATTAATGCCACTGAGTACATATTCAGATAACAATGCTGCTTCAGACTAAGGTATTACTCCTTATGAGTAAGGTCAGAGCCATGATTGAGCATATTCAGCAACACTATGATTGTTTAAAACTAATCAAATGTTTAATTGAAAATGAATGAGCAAGATTATTTCTGAAACAATTTACAGAATGGTTATTTAACTTATTTATTATGCTAAGGAGATTGATAAATACATCAGCTTTTTCTGACTTGATACTGGTGACAAGTGACAACTACGGTATGCTATTTAGGTCCCCACATAAATACAGGAGATGGTTGGCATGTTCATGCTAAGAGCCATGGCAAGAAAATGGAAACAAATAGCTGGACTCTATAATTAACATGATTATCAATTCATTAAAAAAACAATACCATAAAAACGAATCTCTGCATTCTGGATTCCATATGATCTTCAATAAGAAAACCGTAACAGATCATACATTAAGTGCATGGAAATCCCATTCTTATTAGAATTAAGAAACCCAAGGTGATTTACCCAATTAAGAGATCCTATGGAAGGCAGTATTTGGTCCCATGATCTAATGAAATTCTTTTATCTAGTACAGTAAATAATGTGAGTCGCGATATCAATTAGAAATTGCAATCAGTAAAATAAAACAGAAATCTTGAGTAAAAAATGCTTATATGGGGGAGATGCATAATGGAATTAAGTGAATTGAAAGTAATCACACTGAAGAAGATTGCACAAGCAAAAAGATCTAACAAAATCAACTGGAAGAGATTTTACGTACACAATCAACATCATAGGTGAAGAAAATCTTTCTGAGAAACTCCATAGCTTCAGTAGTTAACTCCACACTCTACACAAATGAAAATTAGGTGTTAGAGATGTTTATACAATACATTGTCCTCGTAAAAATTACAAGCAATCCTAAAAGACAGAAGAACCCCAAACAGAAAAGAGTTGTTATTGCAACTAATCTCGAATGGACATCCGCACATATAGAAGTTTGATGATTGCATGAAAAAGGTAGAATTTAGAGAAGCTTAGTTAGTTCTGATCAGAAAGATGAAATGGGCTTAAAGCCACCATCAGGAAGTCTTCCAAACAGTATTATTTCAGGATATCTCTTTATTAGTTGTTTATACAAGGAAAATTACCTGGTCAGGATATCTCTTTATTGGAGGTGGCAACTGATCATCACGCAATCTGATCTCATTATTGTACCCGAATTTCCTTAGGACAGTCCATGTTGTCTCCAGACGCCCTTTCTCAATGAAAAGAGCATGCAGAAATAGAAAGCCTGTCAATGTAAGTCCACGATCATCGACACCTTCTCGCAATTTCTCTTGCACGACCCTTTTAACACCCACTATCTCTGATGCTTGAAGTGGAGCATTGAAACACTTGACCTGAATTTTTATTACTTAAGCATATCAGATTGTCCATCATCACGAAGAAACTATGTGTGGAACATGGAAAGTCATGGCTCCTACACCAGAAAAGACATAACATTGGGGAAAATGTAATTTGAAGAAATAACCTGAAAATCGTTCAACTCTGCATCACTGAGTGCTCCATCCCTATCGTGGTCGCAAAGAATAAATATCCTTTTTAATGCCCTCACACAACGTGGTTTCAAAACTTGTTGCTCCTGATCAAATAGTGGTGCAGTTGGATGGAGTACCGCCTTTTGAGCATAGTAGAAAACCTCAGGAATCTGCAAGATGAAACATCATTCAGTTAGAAAACTTGTAACGACTCCACAAACAATGACAACAAAAAGGATAAAAAATTCTTTTAAGACAATTCGATATGTAAAACCATATATAGCCACTAACATTATAACATGACATGAACATAAACAACACATTTAAAGTTGATATTATTTCCAGTATCAATAAGGCAAAAATAGATGGAACTATAATATACAAGAATGGTGATATATATGTTATAAAGTTTCCATAGGAAAGAAGATGCTGACATTATTACAAATGGAAATCCAAGACACTGACATATCCCAAGAATCTGTTTACAGACCTAATAGATGTTGGGTCTATACTACTTCACACATTGAATTGGAAACAAAGTAAACACTCAACCTGAATATGGTTTGACGCAGAGCATTCAATACACGTTTCGATCTCCCGGAACTGTTGCATTATAGGTGACATAACTTGCTCTAAACTAACTGGCTGTTGATCACCTCTCTTATCTAGCTTGCAACCCACCACTATAACAGGCACTTTGACCTGCAAAAGATAAATTGAACAAAAAATTTCAATGCAATTACAATCATGGATTCCAGCATGTCAAAGCTAATATGAAACCTTAAACAATAATTGTAGTAGTTAATCATCCAAGCTCAAGAAATCAGTGATGAAACTTCAATCCAATTTATAGAGGGTTTACAGTGGACACCTCTAGTCGGCGAAGCTCAGGAAGCCAGTGAGTACTTAATCTATCAAGAGTCTCAGGCCTATCACATGCGTAAGTAAGAACGACAGCATCAGCCCTTGTAAGGTCTTCAACTAGCCTGTCCCTATTTTCAGGACTGCATTCAAAGGGTGAAACAAGAATTAATCAAAATAAATTTAGAAGGACCATTGCGTATATAATTAAGCCAAATATATATAATCAGCAAAATCATGCCAGTGTCGTGCAATTCCAAAATTCATTAGTTGAACAGATTGTATCAGAGCCAATAGAGTAAATATGTAACAGTAAATTCATAATCACACTCACACACACCCACCACACACACTAATTTGATGGGTGGATTTACGAGGCTGAATATCAAAAACAAATTTACTAGCACTGATAATTTCAAATTTTAGCTATTTGTAAATGCATGCATTGACAGAGAAGTTTTCCACTATGGCTCGCATATAATCTTCAATCATACACAAAAGTCGATTGTGAACAAAAGGATAGCTCAAATGTTAGGCATAAAAGAGCAATAGAAATTGACAATCTCCAAGTACAACTTCCCCATAACATCAACAAACACACGCATTCCAGTTCGCACCGCGCCAAACTTGGACCTATATTTCTATCACCTCCCAATCGGAACACCGTGCACACAGATTAACAGAATGCACCAATACCTGGACGAAGTATCAATAATGGTGACAGGAACACGTTCCGGGTACAAGTCCACGGGGAGCCTCGTAGGCGGCAGCACCGGTGGGACATTGGTCGGAAAGTTTTCAGCAGCTGCCGTGACAATCAAACTCGATTTTCCCGACTTTGCGTCGCCGGCAACCACAATTCTTACACCATTCCCCGCCCCACCAGCAGCAGCCGGAGCACCTCCCGCCATTTACAATCACCGCTGCACGCACGGAATCGAATCAGAGACAGCGAATCGGAAATTAATTACTAATATACGCGCACGAAGCTGATTCTGACTAATTGAAGAACTCCCCCAAATTCAGAAAAATTAAACTAACAGTCGACGATAAAAGGGCAAACAGAAAGTGCATACAAGCGCACACTCACATATGTGTATATATAGATATATGAATACCTTGCAGTAGGGGAAACTGGAAGGAAGAGAGAGAAGAGAGGGTTTCTCTGTCTAGAACCTGTGCTCCAAGGGTTTAAGGTGGAGCTTAGGAATCGAGAAGGAGATGACGTCTCTGATTTGATCGGACGGCGGAGATGACAGCAAATAGGAACAGGTAAATTGAAACAATTTTTTTAGGTCGGGTTTCAGTCTAATGTTTGAACCTAAGCCCAATTAGTATATTATACGAATAGGGCAAAATTCACAAATTAGATGCAGAGATTTTGGGCTTTTCTAGTATTCGAGGACCCTAATAAAAGAATGAAAACATAATTTAAAAGTAGATGTTCTATTAATCCATAAATTAATCGAGTCAAATTGGTACATACAGGTAGAAATTATTTATTTTTATAAAGTAATAATTAAATAAGTATATTTTAAGATCGTTACGATGAACTCGAACCCAAGATTTTTGACATTAGATATTGATCACTCAATCGTTAGGCCAACTCATGCACAAAGTAAAAATTAAAATTCCAGTTCGGTGTTTAGTGTCTTATTTTATTATACTTCACGTCTACAAAAATTGTAGTCTGATTACTATTTTAGTTTGTCCATAAAAGTTATAGTCTTTTCTTTTTTGGAAACTACCCCTTATAATTTAAACCTCATTTACATTTAAGATTTACAAAATACACAACTATTTAACACATCAATTTTGGTGGGTCTCTTTCTCCACTCAATTTTAATGAACTCTCTTCAACACTTTATACACACATCTTTGAACTATTAATTAAAATTATATCCATAATCTTTGTGTTGATTCATCTATTAGAAGCAATTGCCTTAATTCATATAGATATAGAGGCTATTTTTGCACTAGTTATACAAAATATTGAAAACTAATAGTTGCAATTATAGCCAAAATTAAGTATTTTAGACAAAATTACCCCTATCTCTTTTCTCTTGTATGTAAAAATGCATGGGCTCTCTCTCATTTCATTACTTTCGCACTCTTTCTCTTTCTGAAACCTAGCGCCTCCACTGCTTTGAACTCTCTCTCTCTCTCTCTCTCTCTCTATATATATATATATATATATATATATAGGGGAGGGCTAAAATAAAAACACTTCTTAAAATATAAAATATAAACGTTTTTTAATGTACGAATTTTATCCAACAGGGTTACGAATTCATCCAACATGGTTACGAATTGTGAAAAATAAATTTTTGATATATATATATATATATATATATATATATTGATATCTGAAAGGTACCTCTAGACTTTGTCTGAAGGTTGGCGATAATCATATCCTACTATAAAGATATACGGATGCAGAGATAGCTTGTGACGTAGATTTTAGGAAATCAACATTTGAGTACCTAATGACACTTGCAATAGGAGCTATCTCGTGGCAATCGTAACTTAAAAAATGTGTGGCATTATCCACAATGGAATCTGAGTACATTAATCTGACATATGTTTGCAAATAGGTGTTGTGGTTGAATAAGTTTCTACAAGAGTTGGACTTGAAGCAAGAGAAGTATGTGCTTTACTACGACAGTCAAAGCACGATACACTTGAGTAAGAATTCGAGTTTTCACTCGAGATAGAAGCATGTTGATGTGAGATTTCATTGGATTCAAAATGCTCTTGAAAGAAAACAAATGTAGTTTGAAAAGGTCCACATTGATGAGAATGATGCTGATATGCTTACCAAGTCCTTACCTCGAGATAAGTTTGAGATCTGCAAAACAAAGCAGATTTGGTTGAATCTCCTCATGAGGTGGATGGAGAGAATTGTTGAGGTAAATCCATCTTAATGTGGAAGTCCTACAAACCTACACAAAATGACTATGCTTGTGATGAAGAGTGTTGCATTAATTGCAACATTTACTTTGAAGAAAACTGGCAGCAACATGCTGTTGTAGCCTACCTCAATTCTCGACAACGCGGTGAATTTGCTAGACTTCTCCTATGAGATCATTCTACAATTGTGGTTGTAGAATGGTTATAGGGGAAGACATTTGCAGCTCATTTCCTCTATAAGTTGAGCTGAATTCTGCCAAATAGAAGTGTACAATAAGTGCAAAAGTAGTGAGGTAAAAACATGAGAAAGTTTGGTGAGTGATATTGAGAGAAATAAAAAGTGAGGAAAAATCATAGGACGTTTTTTTATATCTTTTAAAATAATAACTCAGTTGTCTTGTGTTTTCCAAATTATTAAAACTTGATATTTGTGTTTCCCCTATTTTATGTAGGGAGAATTTTGTAAGTCTATTACTCCCTCCGTCCCACGAATCTTGACACGTTTTCCTTTTTGGGCCGTCCCACGAATCTTGACACGTTTCCTTTTTGGGCAATAATTATTACATTCTCTCTCCTACTTTATCACCTTTATTATATTCTCTCTCCTACTTTATCACTTTTATTACCTTCTCTCTCCTACTTTATCAATTTTATACTTTATTAATTACACACTTAAAACACTAATCTACAACTCCTTAATTCCCGTGCCAAACTCAAACGTGTCAAGACTCGCGGGACGGAGGGAGTATATACATAGTGGAAGATTTATAGACTACGATCTCATGACTTTACCCGATTTGAGTTTTTCACGTAAAATTCTTGTTTCACACTTTCTTATATTCAGCACCAATTTTTTTTTTTTCGTTTGGTCCCATTTGATAATCCAATAAGAGGAAAATGAATTATTCTAGTTCCGTACAAGTGTCAAGTGTCATTTATTTTGACACCATTAAATATTTATCCACCACTAGTTTTCCCAACATAATTTCCATATCAAGAAAATGAAATATCCTACTATTTATGTAATGCCCCCACGAAACTATAGTATTAATAGCAATAATAATAAACAAAAATGAATGAATAGTACCATCTACTTATATAATACTATATAGATAGATTTCCATAAATAGTAAGTTATGTTTTTTCCGCCAAAATCACCTTATTAATTATGGAAATAGTTTTTTTTTTTTTTTTTTTTTGGAATTTTATCTACCTCAGATCATGGGAATATTTATTTATTGTAATTTTTTCTATTGTTCAATTAAAGTATTAATTAAGTTTTTAATCTCTCAACTATATTATAAGTGTTAGTTATACGAATATATAATAATATGTGTTAACTGTCCACACATATTTAAATTTATAAATATAGTTTGTCATAGTAATTGATTATCCGTCTCAATAGAGACTCGAATATCACATAATAAATATTAATATATAAAAATAAGAGATTAATAAATTAGAAAAAAAATCACGTAGGCATGTTGATAAATGTTCCTGTCCGCCAAGAATATATGTTATTTATACCCAAATAATTTGAATAACAAAACACTTAAAATTAGAAAAAGTTCCACGAAGGCATGTCTATAAATGTTCATACCAATCTAAAATGTATATACTCGTAGCTATCCCAATTTTAATTAGGTACACGAACCCGTTTAATTTTATAAATATAATTTGTTACAAATTTATATATTTATTCCTATTTATAATTTATATACTCGTATTAATCCCATATTCCATTAAAAAGTGGTTTTTCTGCTCATTCATGTTTCAATCTCGTATAATAATTAATATCCGTTATGTAATATCTTAATAGTCTCAACATTTTCTACCACAAGATTTAAAATGTACTATAATGTTATATTAAGACAATATCAATTAAATAATATTATTATATATTATTAAATTGAGGTTTTTTATAAAAGAAAAAGTAAAAAGAATCCCTTGAGAGCACAAAACGCAGACTAAGGGCACGAAACTCGAAAAGAGATCGTTAAACAAAGAAACCTGAAGACACTAGCGATCCCATAAATCAAGATAGTCGTCCATCTCATCTGACCAACGTCTATGAACTATGTTATTCATTGCATTCATGCTATCACTATTGTTATAATCAACCACAAAGTTCCTCGGATTGTAGCCCATTTCCCCCGCACTCCTGAGGCGACCTTTTATGCTACCTTCCGGAACTGCTTGCATGGGCTCACTTCCCATGCCCTTTCCCGTGCCCTTTGGGCGGCCACGTCCCCGCTTGGTCGTCTTGTCCGAGAGTAATTGCATCCCCTGACTAACCTGCTCCTCTAACCGACTAATGCGACTAGTAATATTGTCCGGCCCAAGAGCGGCCAAATCCTTGTTACCTTCATGCGAAACACCCCCGCTTTTGTCCAAAGTTGGGTCACGTTCGAGAGCAACTGTTGTTTCGTCAATAATCGGTTTGTTCAAACCCGTGCCATCCGGAGCCTCCATCTCCAAAGTTTCCTCCACATCAGAGTCCTCCTCGTTAATGACCAAGTCACTATCTTTAATCACATCTTTATTCCCCTTAATCGGAACCAGTATTTTGTCCAACAAATCCGGCTCAGATAAATGAATCCCGAAAGACGGTCCAGAAATAGGATCCACGCCCGTATCCAAACAAGTCTCCGCATTATTCTCCAAGTCCAGAGCCTGAAATGCATTTCGTGTCTCGACAGCCTCTTTCTGAAGAATCGGAACAACAATCTGTTTTTTTACCGCCTGTTCGGCGATCTTTGACCAAGCCGCAGCAGGTTTAGCTGCCGATTCCGTCGGAGCAACCTGCTGCTGCTTCTTCAAAGTGGCAGCCTCCTGCTGGCCAAACTCTGGCTGCACCGGATTCCAAGTTAGTTGTTGTTGGACATTTATATTTGCAGCCTGTTCATTCGAGGTAATAGTCGCCTGCCAATGCGGCCCATTGTTAGCCTTGTCATTGACAGTGTCATTCTGCTCACCCATCCACCCAAACTTCGACTTGCGGCATCTATCGGGGGAGTGTCCCGTAATCTTGCAACGACCACAATAAAGAGGGAGATTTTCGAAAACAAACTCAATATGAAAAGAAAAATCCTCCATATCAATAAGAAGAGTATTAGGAAGAGGGTGAGACATATCTATTTCAACAAGAATACGGGCGAAATGTCCAAAATCTCTACCTGCCGAAGCACCATCGATCTTTAGAGGATGGCCCAAGTAACGACCAATTCCAGAGATAATTTGTGGATTCCAATACTCAATAGGAAGATAATGAATTCGCACCCAAACATTAGCCAAGGGAGAGTTTTCTTTGAATGGATCAAAGTTGCGAGTCCACTCTCGGAGCCGAAGAAGACCCTTTGACAGCTCCCAGATCACCTTTGCCTTTGCCGTAGCTTTATCAGTCGCTGTAGTAAAACGGAGCGTGTAAAATCCCTTTCCCAGCGGAATCAGTTGCCAGTCAGAATTTATACCCCAAATCTGTTGAAGCTCCGACTTCAACTCCATAGTTGAACGTGGCTTATCGCCTTTCCCCAGCAGAAGTCGTCCTGTTAGTGCATGCTCAAAAGCTTGGACCTCCTTTAAATATAAAGCCTTAGGAATTTTGAGAGAGAATTGATCTCCTTCCTTCGTTGGACGCAAATCATGAAAAACATGAGCAGCTAAATCTTGCCGTTTAACGGGTCGCTTAACAGTAGCACTAGCATAAGAAATCCTAGCGTTATCGGCCACGCTAGGATTTACAGAATTCCTATCAACTGCCGTGCAATCGGCATCACAAGGTTTTGTGACCGATGTCTTCCCAGCGGCATCCTGGGCCTCAGTAGTCTTCACCGCGCTGTTACCAACCGTGGCAGATATAGACCGAGCGGAAGAAGATGAAGGTTTAGGGTGTTCAAAATTCGCAGAAACAGAGGGGAGATTTAGGAATCCCTTATCTTGAGTTCCGGCTGACGAGGTGGCCCGAGCAGCCGAATGAGTCATCGAGTTAAAGCTTGAGGGAGGAGTTCTTGAAGTTCCCTTATCATGAGCTCCGGCCGGCGAGGCTGCCGGAGCAGCAGGATGATGATCCAGTCCGGTGGCGGCTAGGGTCGGCGCTGATGCTCGTTGGCGGCGGAGCTCAAGGAGGTGCGCAGCCGCCTCGCTTCTCAGGAGCAGTATGCTAGAAATGAAAAGGAGCCCTCATAATATTATTATATATTAATACATCAATTATGTAAAATTTTATATCCATGTTTCAATCTTGATAGTAATAACCGATATTTAAGTAATTTTATCTACCTCAGATCATGGGAATATATATTTATTGTAATTTTTTCTATTGTTCAATTAAAGTATTAATTAATTTTTTAATCTCTCAACTATATTATAAGTGTTAGTTATACGAATACATAAAATTATCACAAATGTTCAGTAAGTGTATATAAAATATTCATTAAACATAAATAAAATTCATAAAATTTTAATATTGATAATATTTATGATTATACACGGACTTTTAACATATTTATTTATTTATTTATTTATCCTTTTCACAAATATTTAGTGAGCAAATATAAGAGAAATTTAGAACATTGAAGATCAATTAAACCATTATAATTTTTTTATTTTCCAATTAAAATATTAGTTAGTTTTTTATCTCTTAAATATTTTATAGATGTTATAATATATATATATATATATATATATATATATATATATATATATATATATATATAGGAGAAGTTTAGAACATTTAAGATTAATCAAATCACTATAATTTTTTTTTTGTTTTCCAATTAAAATATTAGTTAGTTTTTTACTCCCTCTGTCCCACTCGAAATGTCTCATTTTCTATTTTGGGTTATCCCACTCTAAATGTCTCATTTCCTTTTTAGGCAATACACTCTTTCTCTATACCTAATATTTAAACAATTTTCATCAACTCACTTTATCTACTTTATACCTTATCTACTTTATACACATTTCTTAATCTTCGTGCCCAAAAGAAACGAGACATTTGGAGCGGGACGGAGGGAGTATCTCTTAAATATTGTATGTATATATATATATATATATATATATATATATATATAATTATCACATTACATAATTTTTTTTGAATGACATATGTAATACTCCCTCCGTCCGCCAAAAGTGGACCACTTTTACTATATCTGGCGTCCGCAAACAGTATACCACTTTCCTTTTATAGAAATGGTCCCACCATCCACTTTAATATTTGAACCTTACAAACACTCTTTATTTACAAAAAAGCCACCCCAAATTCAATCTCAACCACACATCTCATAAAGTGGTGGGACCCTTTCTCCACTACATCAAAATTATCACTAATTGTATTAAATCTCGTGCCCAGCCAAAGTGGTCCACTTTTGGCGGACGGAGGGGGTAATATATTTTTGTCTAAAATGGTCATACATGTTTAGTAAATATAAATAAAAATATTCAATAAACGTAAATAAAATTACTAAAACATTGATATTGATAAAATTTATGATTATACATGGACTTATAACATATTTTATATATTCATTCATTATTGAATATTTAGTCAGTATATATATGGCTCAATGGCACAGTGCTACGGTTGACTAAGAATATGAGGCTTCAAAATATGAGTCTAATGTGCTGAAAGAATTTTAATTGTGGATTGTGAGATAATATTCATTATGTATCTATTGATCTCTTTGAGAATGTATTACTTAAATCATTTGAAAATCTAATAATAGACATTGTTTCAAGTACTTACTTATTATACTCCAACAACATCAAAGATAATAAGTTTTAAAAAGGACGTGCAATAGTTGCTACACCTATATATTGTACAACCTAAATTTTTTGATACTCATATATTATTAATAAATAATTATTTTTTTTAAATATATATATATATATATAGTGGGTTTTTTCCTTTCTTTTGTTGTAACAATTTAAATATATATATATATATATATATATATATATATATATATATTGGGACGGAGCCAGGGGGCTAGAGCCCCCCCCCCCAAATTTTGAGTTTTTAAAAAAAAAATTATTTTATATTTTAAAATATATATGGATATATGTTTATACCTATTACTCCCTCCGTCCCATGAAGCGTGACCCATTTTTTTTCGGCACGAGAATTAAGAAATTGATATTTTGTGTGTTAAGTGTGGTAGGTGAAAAAGTGAAAAGGTGAATAAAGGGTAATTTTTTTGCTATTTTTATAAACAAGTCAAGCTTCGTGGGACAACTCAAAAAAGAAAGTGGGTCACGCTTCGCGGGACGGAGGGAGTATAAAATAATTTTGTTTTATAAAAGAGTATTTGGTTATTATATTATCTCATATATACTTAATTTAAGGATAATTCTGTTATTTAAAACTATATAATCTATGAAATATTGTTTGTTATTATTACTATTATACTTATCTTTTAATAAAAAAATGCCTAATATGTATGAAATGCTAAAACAAATTATAATGTATTGAAACTAATTTGTAATATATAGAAAATATATAATCTATGAACATGTTGTTTGTTATTATTATTATTATGCTTGCCTTTTAATAAAAAATGTCTTAAATATACGGAATGTCCAAAAAACATTTTGTGATATATTGAAACTATATAATCTATGAAAATATTGTTCGTTATTATTATTATTATTATTTTTTAAATTTGTTACAACCAAAGAAAGGAAAAAACTCACTCGCACTCTAGCTCCTAGGGTGACTCGAATCCCCGACCTATTGGTTGGAGGGGAAGCGTCTTACCAACAGACTGCGCTTCATCATCAAAAATATTGTTCGTTATTATTAGTATTATGCTCGTATTTTAATAAAAAAAAATCCCTTAAATATATAGAATGCCCAAAAAAAATTTCTCGGGGGCGCCCCCAAACTTAATTCCTGGCTCCGTCTCTGTATATATATATATATAGGGTGTGGTTCTAGAGAGAACTACATTATATGTGAGAACGTGAAAACCATCAAATCTAATGCATTCACTGTAAAAATTAATGCATTCGCTGTTAAAATTAATGCACTCAAAAAAACAAAAAAAATTGCTCCCTTCAGGATTTGAACCCAGGATCTGCATTCATCCAACAAGATGATACATCCACCGTAGATCTTGATGATCGAATGGCTGAAAATGGTTCTCCGTTCTTTTTTTATTTATGGTTCTTTCTTGAACCTCTCCCTATATATATATATATATATATATATATATAGAATGCAGAATGCATTAATTTTTTTTATTTTTCTTAGTGCATTAATTTTAACAGCGAATGCATTAATTTTTATAGTGAATGCATTAGATTTGATGGTTCTCACATTCTCACAAATAATGTAGTTCTCTCTAGAACCACACCCTATATATATATATATATATATATATATATATAGGGGAAGGCTAAAATAAGAACGCTTCTTAAAATATAAATTAGGAACCATTTTCAGTCCTTAGATCATCAAGATCTACGGTTGATTCATCACCTTATTTGATAAATTCATGGTCCTGAGTTCGAATCCCAAAGGTAGCAAAAAATTATTTTTCGCAATTCATGTCTTTATACAGTTTATTCATGCGTGTTATACATAAAATTCATGCATTTTTGCTGGTTCGTAATTCTTAAAATAAGGATGGTTTATTGAATAACCGCCCCCTATATATATATATATATATATATATATATATATATATATATATATATATATATATATAATATCTTCCGTGCATATTACACGGGGCGTAAATTTAGTTAATAATAATCAATTTCCATTTATTCGGAGATTGCCCGAAGAATGAATGAACACTAGTGTTTTACCCGTGCGATGCATGGGATTACATATGTTGTTAAAGTTTTATTATAACATTCTCGAAGATATTTTTGTATAATCTCTAAAATAAATGAGTTTTAAAAATATTTTATTATACAATTGTTATACCAATTATATTACTACTAAAATATATTTAAGACTATCATTTTTAATTACATAAAAATCAATGTAAAAATAATAATACATGAAAATACAATTGGAAACTTCTCATCTTATTATTATAATTATTATAAATTTTGGAAAACTTCTTTATATACAACATTTGTAGTAGACGAACATTCTACTTTGTCTTCATTACATATCAAGATTTCAGACCCCTTCAACTTGTCTTCCATCATTGCAAAGTACAGTTTTGACTACTTTGTGATAAACCACACCAATTACATCTACATATATAAATGCATACCAATTATATAGATATATCAAAATGTTGAGTTTATAAAAATATGAATTTTGAGATTATCAATTGAATATGCATGTATAAGGAAATAATGAAATAAACACATTACCAAATAGCATATTGTCATTGATAATATCAATGGAGGCAACTTCTTCAAAACTTTTAAAGTTAAATAGTTGGCGTGGAAAACCTTCTTCATAAATTTCAACTATATGATTACTATTAATAAATTTAATATAGTAGACATTTGTCGTTGTTTTATAATCCACGGTAGGGGACACAATAACTTACACAGTTGACTACATAGTACCATACACGATTGCGCACACAATTATATTTGCACTAATCTTACTTTGATTTCATAATCCCCAATTGATTTCCCACTAATCTTACTTCAATTTCAAAACCCCCAACTGATCTCCAACTAATCTTTACTATAATTTAGTAATCTTCAATTGATTTCCCAATAATCGAACTTTGATTTCATAAACTCCAATTGCATTTGCACTAATCTTATTTCGGTTTCAAAATCCCACTTGCATTCCCACTAATCTTATTTTAAAGTATGATTGTAATACCCCGTTTCCTCGAGCTAAGTTTAGAATAATTTTGAACTTAGAATTTAGATGATTCACGCCGGATTGAGAAAAAGAATTTATTTTAATTCCAACGATAATGATTTACAAAAGCATTTGTAAATTTAGTAATTAAATTTATATGTTTTGCATATTTATTTAATTAAACATTCAAGCATTTATGTGTTTTGAGTTTTATTTATTTTTCTTTTGGGCCTTATGTTTATTTACCTTTGGTTGATAAATGAGAGCCCAAACCAATCTTGACAAAGCCCAACCCATCTTGATTCCTAGATATTTTTCTCCATCTCCACCGCCTCACTATTCCCCCTCTTCAAATATATCTATCTCCTCCGCTGCTCACGTAAATCATCTCCTCTCTTTCACTTATTTCTCTCTCGTTCCAACACGTCGGACGGAGCTGCAAGAACAACAGCCCATCGATTTCAGGCAGACGAGTTTTTGATCAAACCTCTAAAGGTTCCACCTTTAACTCCCTTGTTTCTTCCCTTTACTTTTCAATTTAGAAATCCAAATTCATGTTCTTGTTTTTGTGTGTTTATATGTCTTTATTTTTGCTGCATAAGTTTTAAATGAATAAGGATAAAGGTAGAGTTTTGATTTAAGTTACTGAAAATCGATCTTCGAGTGTGTTGTTTTGTGGAGTTTTGGGTGGTTCAGTCGAGTTTTGGATGTGAGTTGAGGGTGGCGGCCGTAGCTCGCTGCGGTCGCCGGAAACAGAGGGAGGTGACGGTGCTTCACCGTTGCCAAGAAGGTGATCGGCATGAACTGACTTGGTGGGTTGAGAAAGAAGGAGTCGTGAGCTGTACTGAATTTGGGAGAGAAGAGCAAGGAGATGAGTGCAGAGCAGAGTAGACGAGAGAGAGAGCTGGAAAGGGCAGAGCAGAGCTGGAAGTCAGAGCTGGAGGCCAGAGCTGAAATACCAGAGCTGGAGGCCAGAGCTGAAATACCAGAGCTGGAGGCCAGAGCTGAAATACCAGAGCTGAAGCCAGAGCTGGGAGGCCAGAGCTGAACGCCAGAGCTGAAGGCCAGAGCTGAAAGACAGGGCTGAACGCCAGAGCTGAAAGACAGAGCTGATTGCCAGAGCTGAAGGCCAGAGCTGAAGGCCAGAGCTGAAAGACAGAGCTGAACGCCAGAGCTCGAGGCCAGAGCTGGCAAGCCAGAGCTGGTAGAGACCAGAGCTGGTTAACGTAACAGAGCATAACGAACTAGAATTTTTGTGTTTTTTTTTTTTTTTTACACTTCTTATATGCTTAAGTATGAAATGAGCCATGCATTGCATCATGTTTTAATTGGTTTTATTTATAATTCCAATTACAAAAGAAGGATGAGTAAGAATATTGTTGGTGTTCTTAACTCAAGAGAAATGTTTTCAATTATTTTTTCTATAAATTTTGAAAACCCGGCTAAGTGAATCATAGAATGTTAAGTACTTTACCGTGACTTGAGTTTAGATTTAAGAGACCTATTAAGAATAGATTTCTTGTAGGTTTTGAACGTCAGGAGGATTAGCACTGCTATTCTGATTCAGAGATAAAGTTTAAACGACAGGCTTTGCCTAAACAGGTGGGCTTATTTTTCCAAATGTATGATTTAGCTATTGAGCTTAAATGTTCGTGAAATATAAACTGTTTATCCAATAAAATGTTTTTGTGCACTCTGCTCTGTTTAATGCTCGCCACAACGAATCAATTGAGGTTCTCTTATAGCCTAACACGTTATTTGAGAATTGTGTACACCGTTAGCTGACTCGGTGGGTTGATCTCCATTCGGGCACTAACTAAGAGGCGTTATAAGGGTGCTTGCTGGATGTGTTCCGAAGCATGTAATGAAAGGGCCTGCCTGGGTAGCGTCCCGAGGTCAAAAGTAAACTTGTCTGGGTTACGCCCTCAGTTCAAGTAAATAGGAGAAATGGATCCGTCGGTGGCTAAAAGGTCCGGGATCATAGCGAGTAACAGAAATGAGTGTGACAACTGCGCGCAAAATGAAGTATATATATATATATATATATATATATATATATATATATATATATATATAGGGGAGGGCTATTCAGAAAACTCCTCTTAGTCTATAAAATAAGAACCAATCCGGACCATAGATCTTTCATATTGTACGGTCCTGATTTTGTATATTTATGATTCCCAAATTCGTGGATCGTGTATGTGCAATTCATATGTTATTAACTATTAAGGGCAAAATTGGCATTCCAAATTTGATCTTCCATCTGCAATCATGCGGCTTCCGATATTCGAGCATTGAATATGGAGAAAAAAGATTTGCTATTAATGCACAAGATTATCTTAACAGAAGCGCAGGAATATTGTGAACCAAAATTAATTTGCCATCAAATCATTCAATTTAATTTAAAATGTAATAGCATTAAAATCGAAATGCACATATGAACAATCACTGGTAGGGTTCTTCACTGTTTGTATTGCACGCCGACGAGATAATACATCTATTTTCCAGCGCCGATGAAACTATTCTGGAGGTCGTCGGCTCGATTAATGGCGAGAACTCTACGCCGAGTGGGTTAATTTTAGAGATATTTGATATAATTTGTTTTAATTAAGCTATGATTTTGTATGTTTCTGACTCAATGTTCTCTTGAAGTGTTGAAAAATCGATTATATTGTTTAGATTTGTATGAAATTTAATAATTTTAACACTAATTTCGTACATGGTTGGTTTTTTTCTTTCTCATGGCTATAATCGTGTGCTCAATTCTTTTCTAATGGATTGAGATCTACTGAGTTTGTAGGTCCTAGTTTTTTTTTCGATTAATGTAATGGTGTTCTTTTATATGGACTGGATTGAAGTGTATGAAATTCGATCCATATGCGTATGAATCACAGTTTGTTTGTCCATGAATTATATACCCTTTATGTTATATATTTTGGATTTTATGATTTATCTGCATCATAATATATTTTTCAATAACTTTCGTCCAAAATATAAACCAATTTGATCAGCTTTCACATGAACAAAAAACGCATCCACTCGTGAATTGCACCCGCCACCGTTATGAACAAAATATAAACCAATTTTCAATAAAACTGAAATGCGTCTTTTGTAGATTTCAATAATGGCGCATTTAGTATGGAAATAAAACGCATCTGTTATAGAAATTTAGAATGGACATGAACCATCACTGTGGGGTTTCTTCTCTGTCTTCTATTGTTGCGCCGACAAGTTAAACTCTCTGTCACACTGCTCCTGTGAATCGCGCTTAGGAGGTCATCGCCAGCAATGGCGAGAACGAAGGGTACTACGGCCATATTCATGCGCATACAATGAATTATTCATGTGCCAATGCATCCTATTCATGTCGAGCTACAAAGATTATACATATCGAGCTACAAAAATTATACATGGAACTATTAAAATTATTAGTGGCATCCTGTTCATGCGCTTACACTGTATTATTCACATGCTGATGATTCATATTCATGTGCATACACTGAATTATTCATGTGCCAATGCATCCTATTCATGCGCATACAATGAATTATTCATGTGCCAATGCATAATATTCATGTCGAGCTACAAAGATTATACATATCGATCTACAAAAATTATACATGGAACTATTAAAATTATTAGTGGCATCCTATTCATGCGCATACAATGTATTATTCACATACTAATGCATCATATTCATGCGCATACACTGAATTATTCACGTGTCAATGTATCATATTCATGTCGAACTGTAAAGACTATACATTGAAATTCATGATAATCAAATAATTCATACATAAAAATAATAGCTTAACTTTTTTTTTTTGGCCAAAATTCATGATAATCAAATAATTTATACATAAACGATTGTGAATTCATATTATAATATACTGAATTCGTCGAAGTTTGATAGAATATAAAATACGAGAAGAAAAATAGTTAAACAAACTATTACTCCACAAAATAATAAAAACATGATGAACAAAAAAAAAAGATCATAAATTACGAAAAAAAAAATCTAAATTCAAGGTAAAATGAAAGTTACTTTCTGACAATTCTTTTAAAATATAAGAAATTAAAATTCAAAACTTAACTATTCCTAGAATTAATCACCTTATCCCTTAATTCATGGAATAGTTGATTTCGTCAAAACCATAAGTACTAAAATGACCCTTTACAAAACATGCGAATATGAATATTTAGTAATATGGGCGAAAAACTGACCATTGATTCATTTCAATCCAACGGCTTATAAGTGTTCCTATTTTATAGCCTAAGATGTGTTTTTATTTTAGCCTCTCCCTATATATATATATGTAACGAATTGTTTTAACATGCTTAGAAGTTCTTTCACTTTAAAACCTTCTAAGTCATGTCAAGTATGATTGGATAAACTGTTCTTCAGATTATGAAATGTTTCAAAAGCTGCAGCCCACTAAGTACATTAGTACTTAGCCCAAAAATCTTCAAATGTTTTTCAGGTTAACGGCTGGTGCTGACGGGGCGAGCTGAGGCTAGGGTTCAACTCCGTATTTTTTTGTCTTCCGCTGTTACACTAGCTCTTTTATCTTTTGTTTCTCTAAACATAAGACCTTTATGTAAATCCTGAATTATGTTTCTTATCGAGCTTAGACTCTCAACTTCTATATATATTTTGTTGAGCCGAGACTATTATTTCACAAGTATTTCATTCTAAATGTTGGTTATCAGAAGCATGACACTAAACTTGTGATCCAAAGGGGACTAGCCCGACTTGTTATTTTATTCGGGTTTTAACAAGGTTGTTCCTTGTTTATTTCTATGAATTAGTTGCACCTCGATTATAGTTTATTCATTCAAGAATTGGGGTGTGACAATGATTCTCATATTATATAACTTAGAATTAAGATGAATTAACTTTGTAGATGTCACATGACCGTGTAACTAACTGTGTAGATGTCACATGACCGTGTAGTCAACTGTGTAACTAAGAACACCAACCTTTAGAGTTCTTTATAAAAAATAATTTTTGATGAAATATTCAATACACACCTTAGACCATGTTAATCAATATGTTGGAAGTTGTAATTTTACCACTTAATTATATTTCATGTTCTAACAAATCAATAATTAACGATTATTTGAAGTTGTAAGTATCTGAAAGAATTATATTGTTTCAAGAAATATCTTCAATATATTAGTGGAGACATAGGTAATAGCCTAATTATTAATAGGTGATGCAAAATTCATACTTGTAATTGTTTATCAGAATAATCAAATTTACTGATGTATACTTATTATTGTTTTAGTGTATCCATATGCACGTCAATTGTATAAACGAATCAAACAGCTATACGAGACATACACAGTAGGGGACACAGTAATTTACACAGTTGACTACACAGTACCATACACAATTGACTACACAGTAAGATCATACAAAAAATCCCATTGATCATGCATACCAATCCCTTTGTTTAGCGTGTAAATCCGTAAGAATTAATACGAGATATTGCCAGAGTTCGTAAATAATTTTTTATTCTCTTGAATTGAAAAACAATCTATAGTAAAAAATTGCGTGTAAATGAAAAATAATATTCACTTTTGCAAATGACTACAAGATCCCATGCAATTTATATGTATTTATATTATGAATTTAAATATTGGATGTTTTTCACAAAAGATTTAATTGAAATTGATAATTTTTCACAAAACTATAAATTTATATTGGATATTTCAATATAAATTTATCTAAAAATATATAAATTCACAAGAAAAGGATATTTTTCAAAAAAATATAAATTCTAAGTATAAATTCATAAATTTACTATTGGTGATTTTAAATTTTAAATATTGGATATTTAAATTCACAATATATATATATATATATATATATATATATATATCAAAATTTATATAAATTCACACTGAAAAATATTGGTGACTTTAAATTTTAAATATTGGATATTTATATAAATTTATCTAAAAAAATATAAATTCACAAAAATAAAGGATATTTTTCACAAAACTATAAATTGCATGATACAAAAGAGCACTGTATAGATTGTAGCAAGTGGGCCCCGCAACTATATATATCATCCTATGAATTAGTGAACTTTCTAAATATAAATCAACTTTCCAAAAGTAGATGGAGTAAAAGAGCGGGAATTTTTTTTGGCTAGATGGACCAGCTTTTATATATGTATAGATTAATCAAAACATATAGAATCAAGTAAAAAGAGCAAATTAGGTGAATAATTGAGCAATGAAATGATTCAACATCGCGTAAGAGATCAGAGTTCGTGTTTGGAGTTGGAATGGTGGGAGAAAGAAGGGAACTCGACACGGGACCCACATCCTCTTCCATGTGGCAGAATAGGGCAGTTGATGAATTTTGAAGCAGATTTATCCACACACATATACACTTGGTAGACTTGGTGATTCCCCTGTGTATCAACGTTGCACTCTATGTACGCCTCATACCCCACCCCTTCTTTAATTGCCCTTTTTATGCTTTCCATACTAAAAAATTTCCCAGGATAAATCCCTACAAACAAAAATTTCAATTTGGGGAGAGTTTAATTTGTTTGAAAAATGTGAGGAGAATTAATATATATACCTGCGTGTTTAAGGAGTTGAAGCAAGTTGGCTTTGTTCTTGAGCTCAAGCGCAGATTGAAAATAAGCGTGCTGATGGAGTGATGTGCAAGTTCCATGTTTCTCCCATTCATGTCCCCAAAATTTCACCCCATCGCCAGATGGGCAGGCTAGGGTTGGCCAATCTTTCTCCATTCTCTTCACCAGATCTGAGATCTGTGTCATAAATTTGAAATTACCTAGCTTTCTTATAGACTCATCAACTACTAACTAGACATATGCATGCTTAATTTAAATCAAATTTAGTATCCATTGTGATGATTCGTGTGCTAAAAATCAATTTATGGACATTATATGGATATGGAGTAAAGTCTAATATATATGAAATAATAGTCAAAGCAATGATTATTTGGAACCTCATCAATTAATTAATGTGCATGAATGCAAGGAAGCATTATAAATTGATGGAAATTAATTAATGTGTTGAATTAGGTTACCTGAGATATGTCTAAGGAGCTTGAGGTGTCACAGTTTTGTGGCCATTTACCGTCGTTGTAATTCGGCCATAGCCCATGAATGCTGAAATCTTCATTGGGTTTTCCGGTAGTGGGATAGCAGCAGCTTCTCCTCGTGTCACAATACGAAGCAGGCCACTACAATTAATAGTATTACAATTTTGTTAATTAATTTTTCAAAACTACATAAATACTTGTTGCATTACTAACCTGCTGAACAAAGTAGAAGAAATCGAAATCTTGAGAAGAACACAAAAATGATTGACAATGCAAAACGAATAGGATCACCAATATCGAAGCCTTTCCTTTCATATTATGAGACTGGATTAATCTCAATACAACAGAATTAGATGGCTGTATTTATAGTATAAATTCTAAGAATGGGGAATCAATATCCAACATTACACGTAAATTTTACATGAACAACTCGTTTGTGAAGCAAGTCTTATAGGAGTCTTTACAATAAATATATATGCTGTTACGTTTTAATGTCTTTGTCATTTGCATCCTTTAATTTTCAGAATATGTGTTTTAATGTTACATATATGTTTCGTTAGGTTTAATTCATTGCTAACAATTTACTTCTTATTTATTTTCTTTGAAGCTAAGATTTGATCAAGTAATTTACAATTATTATTGGTGGTCAACTTTAGTCGTAGGGAATTCACGTTTTTGATGTGAGAATGAGTGTTTGGGAGTAAGCCATATTTAGTTAGGGACTTGAATTGAATCTCCGATCCGTGCAAGGCAACACAAATTTTATTAGATTTAAAAGTTTTAGTAAACTCTCCTAAGACATTTGATTCGTCTTTTTGAATGAATGAATTAAATAGTATGAAATTTGGTTCGCCATTTTAAAGTTTAGTAAACTCTTTTAAGACAAGATAGCGACTGCGTGCACGGCTGTACTAACTTTTGATGTATACGATATAACCAATTTCTCCTACTGTTTACATGCATTTATTTTCAAACAAGACTTCTTTTATTTATATATATACGTACTCTACAACTGTAGTAACCCGCTCTTTTAAATTATAAAAATCAGTAATGCAATAATTAATTATTGCATCTTTCAGTGTTGATTTTTGATTAATTTCGACTTATGACTTTGAGTTATATAGTACTTGAAGCAGAGTTATTATTTTATTTCATGTGAGAAACTACGATAAGGATTATTGAGCAGTCAATAATTATTATTTCAGATTATAACTGACTTAGCAAAGTCATGTTATTTAATTGTAACAATAAAAATATTATTGTTATTATTATTATCATTATTTTACTTAAGTCGTGGATTATACCGACTTGTGAGGAAAATTAAATCTTCGGATTTAATTTAGATATTAGATGAGCAGATGAATTAAATCTACGGATTTAATTTAGATTATTATACAGTATATCGACATTAGAAAGACAAGAATATCGAGATCCGAGATTTATTTAAATAAACAGTATCAAGCAGATACGAGCACGCAATTAGTATTACAAATACAAAATGAGGATTTTATTCATCACATCACAACTTTACAACTTATTATTCTCTGCATTTCTATTTCCTAACTACTACATCAAGAAAGCAAACCAGAGAAAGGGAAAGAAAGGGGACGTGTGCTATGTGTGTGCAGAATAGCTGCAACAACAGCCTTTAAGCCACTCTCTTATTCCTTTAACCATGCCAAGGCACACATAGGTGTCAATGACAGCCACCCTATGACAGTGACAGCCACCACAACCACCCTATGACAGTGACAGCCACTCTATGACAGCCATCTCTTCAATCACCCACCACCTCCACTATTTTCGATTCTTTAAGACTACTAGCCAACACTCCTTGCCTTCATTCTCTGATCCTTCAGCCACCAAAGTAAGGAAAATTCAATAAGCTGATGCTCTGCCAACTTGAAGAGTCCCTATCATCTGCATTCAATATCGATAATAGCAGCCACCAACACCAAATATTTGCAGGTAAATACTAAGCTCAACTTATTCAAATCCAGTGCATACATCATACCATCAATCACATGTTTGAGTAGGAATATAGAGGTTTAAACGGGTATATATGCTCATGGAGCCAGCAAGTCACACATTCAGTATACAGAAATCAATTTACATATTTACATTTCTTCACATGAGTCAGACGATGAGAGTTCTTATGACATTAGCAAACCACAGTTCCTAGTTTAATCTCTAGCTATATCAAAATAGGCACACAAAAGAGACCCCTTTAACTTCAAACCACACACCATTGTTTGCATAATAGACTTATATAAAAGAAGAAGAGGGAGATCGAATAAAGACTTAGCTTTTAAAAGGCACCTGACATTCGGTCTGTTCCGTCGAACCGAAAGACGAACGACGAGCCTCGCCAATTTTAGATCAAGTAGCGACATCTCACTGGTTCTTCAACGAGGGCAGCGGCCATTCACGAGCTTCCCAGAGATAGAAGACTTTCCACTGCTCGTCGGAAACCTTACATCCGAAAAAGGAGAAGCTCTCGTCGGAGCTTTCACCAGGGAGGAGGAGCGTTAGCGTCGGAGGGACGCAAGAGCAGCAGCGCCGCTCACCGGTTCCGCGGCGGCGGCGGATCGAAGCAGCGGCGGCATGGCGTGGCTCAAACCTTCGACCCCGGAGATAGCAACAACGACGGACCCTCCTCTGTTCGGCGGAAATCGCGCAGCAGCAGCGGACGCTCGACCACGGTGTTTTTCCCTTCTCTGAGATCTAGAGCTCGACGCCGGAGAGGGACAGGAGTTGGACGGCGCCGCTCCCAGACGACAGCCGCTCGCCGGATTCCTGACAGAGGTGCGGCCGCGACGAGGAATTCCAAAGTTAGGGCTCGTTTGAATTCAGCGTGAGAAAGGAAGAAGAAGGAGAGATCGCTGGGGTTCGACACGTCGACGCCGCCGGAGCAGGCGGTAACTTGAACAGCCGGAGGAAGAAGCGGCGGCATCGAATACATCGACTGATTTTGAGAGGGAGCCGACTGGTGCTGATTTGAGAGAGAGCTCGACTGATTGTCGAGAAATAAGAGAACCGACAGTTTCAATTAAGAGAGAGAGAGAGTAATTCTTTTGGGCCTCCCCCATTTAGATGCAATTGGGCCTTTATTTTAATTTCACTTGGGCCGAAAGCTGGGCCTTTTAAATTTTCGAAATGGGCTGAAATTTTATTAATTGAATTGCCTTGCATATTTAATTGATGATGGGCCGATTTTAATTAAGTTGGGCCAAATTTTTGGGCTTTATTTATTTTAATATTTGGGCCGATTTTAATTAAAGTTTGGGCCTTGGTTATATTATTTCATTTGGGCCTTATTTATTTTACTCAGATGAGCCTCTATTACATTATTTCTTTGGGCCGAATTTATTTAAATTGAAGCTCATCTATTTTATATTAATTGGGTTGTTATATTATCTTCGTTGGGCCTCGTTGGATTTATTTAATTGAGCTCAGCTAATCAAATTATTTATTTATTAGGCCAAGATTTATTTAATTACATGAGCCGATGAATTATTTCAATCGGGCCTTTTATGTTAATTATTCAAGCCCACTTCTACTTAATTAATTATTAGGCTGCCTTATGTTGAGCCTTTTAATTATTTAATCTTATAACATTACTTGTTCCTATTTATTAAGCCGAATAATTATGAGGTTATAAAGCGAATAAGCTGAAGTATTTATTTATTTTCTATTGACTACGAGGAGCGGGGTTTATTTAATTGACGGATTAGAACACCCGAAGAGAACGAATTAATTTTAGTTAATTATCCGGTTCCATGAGACGAGACTTAGCTTCTGTTTAAATCCGATAGCCTGGATTAACAATAGAAATTCCCTGATTATTATCTCAGAATAATAGTTCATGCATACAAGATTCATGCATAGTTAAATTACGCATTCTCATTTAATTGAGAATTTTTCCTCGATTTAAAGTCTTATTTATATTCTCGTAATAAAGGTCAAGCGCGAGATTATTAATCAGTCAAGGAGCTACTGTACCACATAAAGTTGCTATCAGGTGGGTTACTTTCATATATATCAAATGAGTTTAACGTTATGTTTGAACAGTAATTTCATTGCAAAATCTTTGAACTGAAAATTATTTCAACTGTTGTCTTGCCATAAATGTTTCAATGTTTGGTATGATATCTATCTGATGTGGCTTTGCCAAGTTATATAATCGAATTCGGGTCCTGAGCAGTTGATAGCTATCCTGCCAGGGCTAGTGTACACCAGTGACCGTGAGTCATCTAGCGGGTTGGCCGGTCAAGTGACCGTGAGAGGTGGCCACCTCCAGATATGATAGATTACAAGAGAACTTAGTCTGATCAGACGAACTTTAAGAATCACAAATGAATTTAGTAAGCTTGGGCCTTTAGCGAAAAACTCCCTTGCTGTACTGTTTATGATGGCATGACAATTTACAACTTTACGAAGCATGTTATATTTCATAGTAGGCATATGTGCCCATTGAGTACCTTTGTACTCAGCCCTGCATGTATTTCTAAATGTGCAGGTTGAGCAGTAGCCGATGGTGATGAAGTGACGAGAAGGAACTTCTTTTGTCTCGACATTATATATATATTTTGAAAAAAAAAACTCTTGGGTACATGTCTTCATACATGTAATCAGAAACCTTATTACTTCCGCTGCGTACTCAAAGAAGTCTTATGTTATTTTGGCTAAGTCGGAGTTATCTGAACTTACTAGTTATTTGAGTCTATACGACTAAACCTCCGTTATATTATAGATATCCCTTTTGTTAAGAATGATGAAATGCGATCCTTTCTTGTTTGATTATTCCCCTTTCTACACCGCTTCTAATCTCCCTCCATTAGTCACGGTTTCCCCGGCTTAATTATCCTTAATTAAGGCCGGTCGTGACAACAACAAAAGGTTATAATAGTAACATCATTTTTTTTTTTGGATTTAATACTAACATATTTTTGAATTGTAAGATTTATAAATGCCACTATAACTAATTAGTTATATTTCTTTTCAGATAAATTACATAGGTAAATAAAGAAATTCAAACACCGCGCGACGAAGGACTCGAACACAAGACCTTAGGGTCTGAACATTAACCTCACTACAAGAAAACATGGAATTCGCTACTAAATTTAACGACGAAAATAATTTCGTCGTTAATTTCTCGGCTTTATCGACGGTTTACCAACGGAAGTACATTAATTTTATTTTATTTTGAATTTTAAATATTTTGTTATTAAACCGTCATTAATATTAATATATTATTTCATTATTTAATATTTCTGTAGTTAAATAGTCGTTATAATATACTAAATATTTTTTATTTTTTAAATTAAAATTCCGTAGTTAAATAGTCGCAGTTAATATTTATTGAATTTTTTTACTTTATTTATTAAAATTAGCATTACGTAGTTAAATAGTCGTTGAAATATACTGAAATTTTTTTATTTATAAAATTAGCTTTCCATAGTATAATGGTTGTTAAAATATATTGAATTTTTTATTTTATTTTGTTAAATTAACTTTTCGTAGTTAAATAGTCGTTAAAAGTTAATGAATAATTTATTTTATTTATTAAATTAAAATTTCATAGTTAAATAGTCGTTAATATTTATTGAATTTTTAATTTTATTTATTAAAATTAATATTCCGTAGTTAAATAGTCATTAAAATATACCGATTTTTTTTTAAATTAGCTTTCCGTGGTCAAATAGTCGTTAAAAGTTAATGAATTATTTATTTAATTTATCAAATTAAAATTTAATAGTTAAATAGTCGTTAATATTTATTGAATTTTTAATTTTGTTTATTAAAATTAATATTCTGTAGTTAAATAATTATACTGGTTTTTTTTAAATTAGCTTTCTGTAGTTAAATAGTCGTTAAAAATTAATGAGTTATTTATTTTGTTTGTTAAATTAAAATTCCGTAGTCGTTAATATTTTGTATATATCGCTACGGATTTACAATGGAATATTATATATATATATATATATATATATATTCATATAGCTACGACTTTACGACGGAATGTTAAAAAAATAAAAATAAAATAAATTTATGGCTACGACTTTACCACGGATTATTAAAAAAGAAAAAAAAAACTGAAAAAGTCAGTTAATGACTATATTTTCCATCGTTAAAAGATTGTTAAATTTAACGACTACATTTTCCGTCATAGATGAACAGTACAATCAAGCACAACGCGATTCATATCATTCCGTCGCGAAATTTGAAATTTCGGTCGTTAATGTTGTCTACGACTTAGCTAAGGAAATGTTCATCATTAATTTTAATTTTTTTTCTAGTGCCTCCTACCCTTAGGACATGAATTGTGAGACTTATAAATGTCACTAAATATGTAGTAGCCCGCTATTTTATTTTATGATTAAGATTAGTAAATGCGATATTTAAATTATTGCATCCTCAGTTATTTTTAATCCAGTGATTAATTTCCTGTTAACTTAGCCTAGATATTTGAATTTAATGCAATTGCATGTTATGATCGCAATCGAATTATTGAGCCAGTCAATAATTTATAATTTTAGATTTATAACTGACTTAGTAAAGTCAAGTTATTTTTTTTTACTTGCAATAGAAATATCATTTCTATGTATTTACCTTTATCACTCGAGTCGTGGATTTATTTCAGCTTGTGAAGTGAATTAAATCTACGGATTTAATTTAGATTTATTCTACAAGTCACGATGTTAATAGATGAGAAGTCAGCGATCAAAATATGAGAATTTTTAGAGTATTTTGTAATTTTAGCAAGACCCGAGATTAATAACAGATATAGATTTACCAACAGAGAATGATTTATTTTATTCATCACATCACAACTTTACAACTTATTATTCCCTACATCCTTATTTCCTACCTACTACATCAAGAAAACAAACCAAACTTCCTACCTACTATATCAAGAAAAGAAAAGGAAAGGCATGCGTGTGGGAACAAAATCAGCCATTTTAGTAGACTACTCAAGTATAGCCATTAATGCACTCCTTCAAATAAACATATCAGCAGCAACTCTCTTCCATTTCACTTCTCATTTCCCCTCCATTCTGCACTAATAACCCACGTGAAGGAGGAACTCCATTCATTGCTCTTCTGCCAAACTTTGGAGTGTATCTATCAACTGATTCAATCACACAGCAGCCACCCAAACACAAGGATCCACAGGTATATACTAAGCTTCCCTATTCAATCCATTAGCATTTCATCCAACAAGCATGATCAGTTAATGAATACTAAGTATATAATGAGTATATGCATAAGGGGCTTAGCAATCACGAAGTCAGTAAGAATTTCTATGATATAGAAACAACTACATGTTTAGTTTAATCTCTTGCATAATCAAATAGGAAACAAGATGATTTATGGGCTGCACCAACTGGAATAACACTAGAAACCAAACTGATGGATTTTCGTTTAGAACACCTTAAACCTGTGTGAGTGAGAGACTTGAAATCGGACGGAGGGGAGGCTGCCCTGTTCCGCCGAACCGAAGAGCGTCGACGGAGGCACAGCTCTGCTGCTCGCCGGACGCGGTCAGAGAAGAACCCCGACGACGACCACAACTCTGATCCCAGGGTCGGCAACGCGACGACGCGGCGACCTTCGCTGCTTCCAGAGCAACAGTCGCAGCGACAACGTTCACAAATGAGAAAATAGGTGGCGGCTTCGGCTTCGGCTTCGCTTCCTGGGAGAGAAGGGGACGACGATGGCCTCATCGGACTTCAGAAACAGCGACAGCAACGGCGAAACTTCGACGATTGATGACCGGAGAAACTAGACTGTAACCATTCCAGATTTGGGGAATTAGGACTCAATCTTTGAGTGGCCTCTCCTAAATCTGAGAGACAGCAGCAGAAGTTCGTGCCGACGACACGAAGACGCCGGATTATCAGGAGCTGCGACGGCGGCTGGAACAGTCAAGAGGCGCGGCTTCGTCGGTTCCGCGGCGGTGGCGGATCGAAGCAGTGGCGGCGAATCTCCCGGCCTTCCAGTTGCGGCGGCGGCGGGCGCCTCGGCTGGAGACGGATCGAGAGAGAGAGAGAACCGAAGGGAACGGCTCCAAGAGAGAGAAAAAAAGAAGCATCGGCCTTGAGGAAGAGAGGGAGTGTCGGTTCTTTGAGAAAGAGAGAGTGACCGAGAGTTAGAAAATGAGAGAGAGGTTGATGAGTTGGGTTGGGCTCCAGCTTTGGGCCTTGTATTTTTTAAGTTGGGCCGAAAATTTTGAGCTTGTGTTTTAAAGATTTGGGCTTGATTTTATTGTAATGACTTGGGCTTCATTATTATTTACTTTGGGCCTCTTTTATTAATTCAATTGGGCTTTAGTAATTTAATTTAAGTTGGGCCTAATTTATTTTATTCTACAATTGGGCCTTCGATTTTTAATTCTTTGGGCTGCTGTACCATGTCAGCTGGGCCGAGTTTTATTTAATTTTAAGCTCAGAATAATTCATTCTATTCTTGGGCTAATTTTAAATTATGGACTGAAATTATTTATTTATTGGGCCAAGATTTATTTAATTACTTGAGCCGATGAATTATTTCAATTGGGCCTCTCATGTTAATTATTCAAGCCACTTCTACTTAATTAATTATTAGGCTATCTTATGTTGGGCCTTTTAATTATTCGAACTTATAACATTACTTTTCCTCATTATTAAGCCGATTAATTATGAGGTTATAAAGCGAATAAGCCTAAGTATTTATTTCTTTTCTATCGACTACAAAGAGCAGGATTTATTTAATGGGCATATTAGAACACCTTGTAGAAAACGGATTAATTTTAGTTAATTATCCGGCTTCATGAGATGAGACTTAATTTTTGTTTAAATCCGATAGCCTGGATTAATAATAGAATTTCCCGATTATTATTTCTGAATAATAATTCATAAGAGGATCATGCATCGTTAATTTCGTATTCTCATTATTTGAGGATTTTGCTCGAGCAGTATCTTATTTATATTCCCGTAATAAAGGTCAAGCACGAGATTTATAATCAGTCAAGGAGCTACTGTACCACAGAAAGTTTCTAACAGGTGGGCATTACTTTCATATATATCAAATGAGTTTAAATGTTACGTTCAAGCAAGTTATTTCATGATAAAATCTTTGAGTTAAAGTTATTTCAAGTATTGTCTTGCCATAAAATGTTTCAATTTTAGTATGATATCTATCTGCTTTGGCTTTGCCAATGATGCAATCGAATTCGGGTCCTGAGCAGTTGATAGCTATCCTGCCAGGGCTAGTGTACACCAGTGACCGTGAGTCATCTAGCGGGTTGGCCGGTCAAGTGACCGTGAGAGGTGGCCACCTCTCCGGCACATAGTTTCAGATATGATGGATTATGAGAACTTAGTCTGCAGACGAACTTTAAGAATCACAAATGAACTTAGTAAGCTTGGGCCTTTTTAGCGAAAAACTCCCTTGCTGTACTGTTTATGATGGCATGACAATTTACAGTTTTGAAGCATGTATTTTTATACTTAGGCATACGTGCCCACTGAGTACTTTTGTACTCAGCCCTGCATATATTTCTAAATGTGCAGGTTGAGTAGCTGCCGATGGTGATGAAGTGACGAGCGGGACTCTTTTATCTTATTATGTATTAATGAACTCTAGGGATACATGTCTTCATACATGTAATCAGAACCTTATTCCGCTGCGTACTCAGAAGTTTTATGTTATTTTGGCTAAGTCGGAGTTATCCGAACTTACTAGTTATTTGAGTCTATACGACTAAACCTCCGTTATATTATAAATATCCCTTTTGTTAACAATGATGAAATGCGATCCTTCCTTGTTTGATTATCCCCCTTTCTACCCCGCTTCTAATCTCCCTCCATTAGTCACGGTTTTTCCGGCTTAATTATCCTTAATTAGGGCCGGTTGTGACAAAATAATATTGTCATGTGTGAATGCAATTAAACAATTTGGTACATCTAGAAACGTTACAAATTATATGATACGTCATCTGGTGTCTCTAAAATTTTAAATTGTACTCCCTCCGTCCCGCGAGTCTTGACACGTTTGGGTTCGGCACGGGAATTAAGGAGTTGTAGATTAGTGTTTTAAGTGTGTAATTAATAAAGTATAAAATTGATAAAGTAGGAGAGAGAAGATAATAAAAGTGATAAAGTATGAGAGAGAATATAATAAAGGTGATAAAGTAGGAGAGAGAATGTAATAATTATTGCCCAAAAAGGAAACGTATCAAGATTCGTGGGACGGCCCAAAAAGGAAAACGTGTCAAGATTCGTGGGACGGAGGGAGTATCATTACTATTGAATAATAATTCTTGTTTGCATTTCGTTTTCTACTCATGATAATTTATTTTTTTAATAATCAATTATTTTTCAAGAAAATCATAAAGTGTCTAATAATGTAATACGTACACCTTCTCGACCAAGCTTAAACAGTCCAATCTAGTCGAACAGAAGCAGTCCAATACATAATCATTTAATTGTCGACAAACAAAATTCAATTCCAAAAACCTTGGGTAGTTTGATAAGAGTTTAATAGCACATCAACGAATTAAAATATTTATATGTTTGATCGTATTAAACATTTTCACAAAAAAGGAAACATGATAATAAAAAATGCATTCATGACAATGGAAACTTGTTACATACAATTAAATGGTGAATAGCAGTTATAAACACATCAACTGTAGTAGCAAAAGCAAATGCTGAAAAACCAAAAACAAGTGTCGAACATCAAAACGATGGAAACTGAATGGTAGATGCACATTGCCCATTTGGAAAAACAGGGCATTCAATTAAATTAGAGGCTGAGGTGTCGACACACAGGTAAATCTGGTACAGCTGTTTGTTGCCATCTGCATCGGAATTACACTCGATCCATGGACTGTAACCTATCGCATTACTTATTCTACTTTTTATGCTGCTCAAGCTGTAAGAACCCCCATCCGGATTTATCCCTGAAAACAATACTCGTTTTAGTAATTAAATCCTAATCGAATCTGGATATTTTATAGAATTACCTCCACTTTGTAGAATTTGGAGGAGATCGAATTTGGATTTAAGGTTGAGAGCCGCTTTGAAGTAGCCGTGCTGGTCCAAAATAGATTCGGAGCACGTGCCGTGTTTGTCCCATTCGTGTGACCAGAATGTGGAGCCGCTGTTGCTCGGACAAGCCAAAGTAGCCCAATCTTGTTGCATTCGGCTAATTAAGTCTGATATCTGCAAATCTCATAATAATTCCACGCTTTACAAACAATCTATAAGGCAAAAAATGAAAAAGAAAATCTACATTACTAAAATATATCTCTTTAATTTACAAAAATATGAGTATGTGTATAAAATATTTGAAATGAGTATCCAGAAACTTTACGTACAAAATCCAAAACTTTTAACCTTAGGTATTAATCCTTACCACTTGGCCAATACACGCACACTATATAATGTGAAGATCGCGCTAAAAAAAGAAAAGAATGTGAAGACAGTGACATATAATTGTGTGAATAGTGACATGACTAAGTTTTAGTGTGAAAGAAGGAACGTATTTGAAACCTACTATTGTCAAATTCCAACTGTTTTAAATATGAATAATGCACAATAATAATACCTTAGACTGATCATATGAATTGTTGGGATCGCAATTTGAAGGGTAAGTGCCGTCTTTATAATTGGGCCAGAGTCCATGGATGCCGAAATCTGCTGCAGGCTTTCCCGTCGTCGGATAGCAACAACTTTGTTTCGTATCACAGTACGATCCGGGCCACTGAAAATAATACTCATTTGTTATAATTCAAAAATATACAATTCACAAAATTTTCAAATAAGAATCATTACCTGTTGAACGAAATAAAAGAAATCAAAATCTTGAGCGATGGACAACACAAAAAGATATTGTAAGAGCAAGAGCTTAATAAGAATCAGTTTCTCCATTTTGAGAGGTGTTAAATCGAGTGGTGCAATTTTGTTATTTTTATAGGCAGAGGTAGAAATGTGAACGGTCGATGCCGGCAATGACAACTTAA
Organism: Salvia miltiorrhiza; assembly: GCF_028751815.1. Classification (NCBI taxonomy): domain Eukaryota; kingdom Viridiplantae; phylum Streptophyta; class Magnoliopsida; order Lamiales; family Lamiaceae; genus Salvia; species Salvia miltiorrhiza. The sequence goes on along the minus strand of NC_080393.1, from coordinate 27,666,326 downwards.
TCAATCTGCTACGGTTCTTCGAATGTGAACTCGCTAGAAATAAATGATTGGTACATTATATTTCTTGCATTTGATTGGGACCATTTATGATAAAAAAAAAATGTATGTGCATTGGATCATTTTTGGCATATTCCTTTAAGCCCATTTAAATTGGGAGTCATATATGATTTTTACTTACTGAATCTCAATAATTGATTGTGTGAAAATGTGAAAGCAATAAATATTTAGAGATTAGTATATATTTTTGCGTCTATCTAGCATTTCCAGAATTTCCTTGGTTTGTGGTAATAATTGGATGAGGTCAGAGCATATATTTCCTTTTAAACTAGCGTGTAACTCGTCGAAATTTAATGGATAATTATTTTAATTATGTTTATAGTTATAATAAAGATAATAATTTCTAAAATAACAATTTTACTATTCGTTCTCATAAAAAAATGTATAATAATATGTGTTAATTGTCCACACATATTTAAATTTATAAATATATTTTGTCGTAGTAATTGGTTATCCGTCTCAATAGGGACTCGAATATCACATAATAAATATTAATATATAAAAATAAAAGATTAATAATTAGAAAAAAAATCACGTACGCATGTTGATATATAAATGTTCCTATCCGTCAAGAATATATGTTATTCATATCCAAATAATTTGAATAACAAAACACTTAAAATTAGAAAAAGTTCCACGAAGGCATGTCTATAAATGTTCGTACCAATCTTAAATGTATATACTCGTAGTTATCTCAATTTTAATTAGTTACACGAACCCGTTTTATTTTATAAATATAAGTTGTTACAAATTTATATATTTGTTCCTATTTATAATTTATATAATCGTATTAATCCCAAATTCCATTAAAAAGTGATTTTTTTGCTCATTCATGTTTCAATCTCGTATAGTAATATCTGTTATGTAAATAATATCTTAATAGTCTCAACATTTTCTACCACAAGATAAAAAATGTAATATAATGTTATATTAAGATAATATCGATTAAATAATATATTATATATTATTACATCAATTATGTGATATCTTGACCTTCCCATAAGAAATTGATATAGATTAAAAGACCTTTAATTAGTATACTATCGATACATGCTCGATATTTGATAATCATATTATATCAAGGAAATTGATATAGATTTACATTCAATATTATTATTTTGATCGATCAAAATTTTGAGTCATTGCTAAATTATATGAGTAATATTACTATAAAGATTTTCCATCCTATTTAATTGTCTATTTATTTACTTATTAATTAAACTTTCTATTGGGCCTTAAACCCGTATATATATATATATATATATTCATGGGTTATGTTTTTTTTTGGGCTTTTGGCCTCCAGCATAAAAGCCGGTATAGTATTTACTGATAGGAATAGCGTGTGAGGCAGCAAAGTAGGTACTGAACGATTCATCTCCCCAATTTTTGTACAAAATCTACGTCACTCTCTTATTCCTTCAATATATCCCCCCGACCCACAATCTTTTTCACTGTCTCTGTACAATTACTCTCCAGGCAACTTCTTTCTTTTTCTCTCATCTCATTCACTTATTCAATAAACTTTTACTGTGCTTACTTTTCACAAGGCCATTTATTTGCTCCAACAAAATTTGCAGTAAATTAATGTTCCAGAGACTCAAGACAACAACAGTTCCAAATATTAAGGTTGTGCATTATTCTTTTTTTTTTTTTTTTTTTTTTTCAGATTCACCTACTCTTATTTTGTCACCTTCCTGGAACCAAAATTCTGCTTGTCTCGTTTTATTTCAGATATATCACAAATACATACGACAACACATTCAAAATCAGACACTGAACAAGGTTCGTTCCTTTCCAAGCTTTATTTCAGAACATATATTCCCCTTTATCACATCAGCAAGACAAGAACTAGACTTGGACCTCTCCCTTTAGACCTTGACAGAAAAGAAGACCTCCAGACCTGCGGAAGATGGGGTACCACGAGTCTTAGCGGCTCGATGACGTTCAATATTATTCGCTTCGGCTTTCTTCACCCAGTTCGGATTTGCAACCAAATTGTTAACAAGTCAAAACTCAACCTCTGGGGCAAGAACCTCGCAGCGGGGCATGAAGTGACAAAATTCACCCTCCCCCATCTCAATCCAACCAAACGCACACAATAGAAACAAAAGGGACCCCCCAGTGAGAAATTAAGCTAGAGGCGGATTAAGGATAAGAGAGTAAAGTATACCAATATCTTCAGCGGGAAACTCAAGAAATAGACCTGTTGCGGCCAGAGCACTATTGCTCCTACATATCTCTCTCATATTAAAATATCTACCATTCCCACACTGTAGTTTCAGTTGGTTTAGAGCATCTAGATCAGCAGAGGAGGGACTCCCCCCAATATATTTGTGATGGGGACATCTTATTATATGCCAGGACACTTCAGAGAGGTGATGATCAGCCCAAGATTTGTGGACCGATTCAAAAAAGAAAAATTTGTATTTGAATTCCACATCGGTGGAAGGGGGATCCGAAATGAATTTGATAGCGAAAGAAGGTTTAGAGGAAAAGGAATAGAAGTTATTCAGGCACTTTAGGGTCTGAGTTTGAATAAAGAGTTGTGCAGTGTTAGGCACTCCTTCTCGATAAAGGACTACATGCCAAGTAATTGCCCTGCAGATAGCGGAGGGCGATAATTGGAAAAAAGGGATTTGGAAAAAGTTGCAAATAGTCTGGAAAAAATGGAAAGGAGGAATTCGGAGACCCGCGAGAATCTGACTCCTCCATAGAGGAATGGTAATGTGAGTATGAATGATTTCTGGTATTTCAGGAGGTGCACCCTCGGGCATGAAAGGAAATCTAGCTTCATACTTTGCGGGATTCCCCATAAAGGCCATACATTGGTCTAGTTCCTCAGATAAAAGAGTAGAAATGAGGGGAGGGTTAGACCTCATATTGGGTCGAATGTTAGTTCTGGGCATTTCCACTTAAGATTCGAGGTTTTGAAGGAAGGGTGAAATGGAGAAAAATCTAAAGATGAAAGAACTAATCCTAAAAGGGGAATCACCTAAAGCCAAGAAATAAGGAAGGAATTAAAGGTAGGAGCAAAATACCTGGACTATTTCCTGACATGTTGAAGCTTAGCCTACGACGAGCCGTTGTCTCTAAGGAAGGTTGAAGAAAAAGAAGACGATGAAAGCAGGAAAGGAACGATTAGCAAAAAATGGGGGGAAAACTCTTCCCATTCGAATGGAAAAATTATATTTATAGAGAGGGAATTGATTTTATTAAGTCTACATGTATCTGAGAAATCTACCGTCGAATTCAAAAAGTCATGAATCAATGGTGAGGGATTAATAGGGATTCATGCCCTAAAATTGATGGGTTTTTGGATAAAGATTTGGAAAACCAAAAAGTTTCTCATTGGATAAGTCAAAAGAATATGACATCCGCCGTCAGTGACATCATCTAAAGGTCAAATCCACCAATCAAGAAATGATTACACAATATTTCCAGTATAAATAATAGTTAGTCTATTTTCTCTGAAAGGGGAATAAGATAAACCAGATTAGGGGGGAGTGGTTGATGAAGATGGAATTCGGGGCTCTAGTTTCTTACCTTTGGAAAGAAACCAGGACCCGAATCCCCTGTTCCATCTCGAAAAGGAAGGAGTACCCACCAGAGTGGAATTCGGAGAAAAGTCCGGAAAGGAACTCAGAGTGGAACACGAAAGTTCGGGAACCTGGCTCATAGAGCCTCATGAAGAGGGAGAACCTGAGGAAGTTACACCTAGGTACCAGGACTGGGCGGTACCAGGTCTTAACAGGATCAAATATCCGAGGTCCCACAAAGTATTCCTTAGGATCAGACCTGAGGCTCTCCAGAGTGAGAGAACACAGATAAAAAGTAAGTGTATACGGAAAAGAAAGGCGCACCTGCATGTATCCAGTGTAACTAACTTGCAGGCGGTCATTTTCTGCTTTTTGCAGAGAACGCCTCCATAACTAACAACTTGTCGGCTGATGTGAAAAATGCCCTAAAGTAGAAAAAGGCCAAATTACCCTTCCTCATAGTGAAGAAGATGAATAAAAGGTTGGAATTACCCCTCTGTATCTGAGCTATGGAAATTACTAGATTACACCTTTGGTCATGCATTCTATAAATAGCACGAGTATTAGTTTGCGAGAAGACAAGTTCAAATTATTATTCAATTCCGATAGAAAACGCTGAGAAAAAAAAATACTTTAATACTCCCATTCAAAATATCCAATTGTTGAAGGAGAGAAATAAAGGAAAGAAAAGAAGGATTGGGAGATTTTGGTTGGAATAATATAAGTTGAATTTTTGGTTGGCAAACAAAGGAAAAATAAATAGGAAAATAATGGGAAAATATGACTGAGCTGAATAAACTTAGCAATTTACCATTTTAAAACTATTATTTATAATCTAAAGAGATAAAATGAAAGGCATTTAGTGATGCCAATCAATTGACAATATTCAATAGAAGAATGTATCTCCAAGTGTTTATTTGAAATACAAAATCACAATACAATAATATTTTTAAAATGATTGTGGTATCCTAGGTAAGGTCTAAGTTAGATGTAGAAGAGTTCGACCTTACAATCAAAAAGTTAGGTGATTCAATTAAAGGAACCGTCATTTCAATAAACTATTATTAATCTAATAACATAGGTGTGTAGTTGCTCTCTCCTAACTTTCCCGAGATAGCTTCCTCAACATCGTTCTCAAGATATTCTTCCAATGCCATTACTCTTGGCTTGAGGCGCTTGGTCAACTGCGAAAAATTGTCGACCACTGATCTTGTGCTTGTTTTGATTGTCCCCGTCTTTCATCAATTCGAAGGTGTTACATGAGTCTCATTGATGATTTGATATCTAATACTATTTTGTTGCGTGCAGCCATTCAAAGCGTCGTAAATTTTCGTAGAAATTCTTCGAAGAAATTCTCTGGCTTCTTGTTGTAGTTATGGAATTTTTCTTCAGAGTGTTCTTGCAACTACATTGGAGTTCAATACTTGTAGAAATTTCTCGCCTTGTTTGTCCATCTAGAAAGAAGGACCAGTAACATTCTAACAGAAATAGCGCAAGGCTAGATCTGACTAAGTTTCTATTTTCTGCAAGCATCATAGGTTTTCTGTGAGCATTTTCTGTTCTTTAAGGTTCTACTCTTTATCGTTCTATAGAAGTCTAGGTCATATGTATCGAAATCCTCTCATAACTTTGGCTAATGCACCTCTAACTATTAGGTAAAGCATACTCATATAAGCTCATAGCTTTAGTTGATAATTGGGTCAACCTACTCACGATTGTCAAGTAAAAAATGATATCAATAACCTAAGTTGACAATATTGTTTATGCCATCTGGAATCTTTCTTGACATGGAGTTAAAACTCATAACATATCTTTAATCATAAATGATCCTTCCTCAACTCGTTCTCAGGATTTTATTTCGATGCCATTAGTCTTGGCTTGAGGCGTTTGGTCAGCTGCGAAAAATTGTGGACCACTGATATCATGCATGTGTTGGTTGTCCCTGTCTTTCATCAATTGGAAGGTGTCACACGAGTCCCATTAAAGATTTGATATCAAATCACTACAAGAAACTGGGCGATTAGCGACGAAATTTTCCGTCGCTAATCGCCAAATTTCCGTCGCTAATTTCAATCATCGACGGAGGCCGTCTGTGGCCGTAAAAGTGGTCGCTAAGTCTAATACCGACGGAATTTAATTTCCGTTGCAAATTTTCCGACGTTAAGTATAGAGGAGTACTTTCGTCATTACTCGGTCGTTATTCTGTGACGAAATTAATTCTGTCGGTGTCCGACAACTTTTCTTATAGTGAATACTATTTTTTTTGCATACAACCATTCAATGCGTCGTAAATTCTCGTAGAAATTCTTCGAGGAAATTCCTCTCCCCCACCCGCCGACGCCGGCGCTTGCAGCCGCCACATTGCCATCGTGTCTCCCTCCTCTCTCTCTCTCTCCCTCGCCTCTATGTCATATCTCTCTCTCTTTCTTTTATTTCAGCGCCGAGCCCGAGCCTCCTTCTGTTAATCGCCCTTCTTCCCACTCTTCTCTTCCCCGGCGGACATCAGCGGTGAGCCGTTGCTGACCGTGCCTCTTTCATCTCACTCCACGATCACCGACATAGCACACTCAAGTCAGCCACCGCCGCCCGTGTACCAAGCGACAACGCCATATCTCTCTCTTCCTCCGAATCTCCTCCCCTGCTCTGGACGGGACAACGGCAGAGCCGCCGCCGCCGTGCCCAAGATCCCCAATTCACCACCATACCCCTCTTTCTCTATTTCTACTTGAAGTCCGACGACTGCACAGCCAGAAGTCGTCACCGCTTGGACCCCCTCTCCTCTACTCAAATCAGCGCCCACAGACTCACAGTGTAGAAGGCGCGCCAGCTGCAGGCGCCGGCAGTGGTGGCGGTGGGAGAAGGGGAAATTAGGGTTTGGGGGTGGGGAAAGTTGGGGAAGATGATGGGTAGGGCGGTTTATTTTATATTTTATTTTTTACATGTCATAAATGTGTCTAAGTGTCAATTTTGGCTGCCATCGTGTCATTTTCGACGTCGGCGTAAGAAAAATCTGATCACCGGACAAATTTGAGACAAAAAAAGGTTATGAATTTAGAAGTCACCTTTCAAAATAGGTGCAAAAATCAAATACCGAAATATGTTATGGATTTACAGGCAATTAGCCTTCCCCAAAAAAAGTTTGTTTCTTTTGGGCTAGTGATAACGTGATTAATATTAGAGATTAAAAATCTCAAGTTCAAATTAATTATCACTCATTTTTTAAAAATATTTATTTCTCTTATTATTAAATTGCTTTAATTATTGAAAAAAGAAAATAAAAAACCTAATTAATCCTTAAAAACGAAGTGACGCTTACAAGGATCGAGCCTCATTAAAATCTTTTCAAAAAAATTTAGTGAAAATTTTTTTATAAGAGGAAAAAAGGTACTCATTTATATATTACAACGAGAAATAAGAAACAACACACAAAAGACGAAGCAAAATCGTCAAAGAAAGACGAACTTGGACAATTTTTTTTCTCTTATATATGTATATATACATAAGGTTTGGTCTTATATAACTTCGAATACATCATTATACAATATTTTAAAATATTTATTTCTCCTAAAAAAGAGTGTAAAAAAATTGTATATGTGATATTTGCCCTTTCCTCTATAAAGTTCGATTATTCGGAGCTCGGATGGTCATTATTTAAGAGTTGCAGACAAATTATAGAGAGCCTAGCTAATAATTTTTTCAATTTCAAACATGTTCCTTTTTGAGAAAAAATCATTAGCTTAATTATTTCTTTCTGTGGCTAGCCGTCTCATCATTTCTTTGCTCTTAATTTATTTTCTTTTGATTTCAAAAAGAAAAGGAAAAAAGAACTTGTGTATATTCTACTAAAAGAGTGAAACTGACATAAATGTTTTTCTTTTTTATTACTGAACTGTCACAATGAATTCATATAAAAGGAAGGTAGTAGTCATCAAATTCGTATGTTTGATTTATTTTCAGTTTATTAAAATGCCATTTCTTATGAACTATAATCATCTTGTATATTTAGTAGGTATAACGTACATTAGTCAACAATCAATTTTATCTATATTTTTAGACCAAATTTTATATATTTATATTCTTTATAATTAAATTGATATTTTCATTGGAATTTTAGAAAGACTTTTAATTAGCACTTATTTTTGAAACAATGCATTTTCTGAAGTTGTTAAATCCGTGCATCTCACATGCAGCAGAACATTTACATATGTTCATCTTTTTAGTCATTTAGAAAATAAATGGACGCATCACACGCATGAAACACCAATTTCATATAAAACTCCACTAATCATAGTAAAGTTAGGTTGTAATCGGGATAACGTTAGAAATTTTCCTATCCAAAATGTTGTTGGCAGAGCATTATGCAACATCATATGAACAAACCAAACAAACTAAAGTGCTTGGAAAGCGTATGGGCTCGTTTGGTTTTCAGTAAATGATTATATAGGATAATTTGTAACCAGAATATTTAGCGTGGATAATGACAGATTATTAATGCTGAGTTGGTGTTTGCTATCATGGCTAAATACAAAATATCCTGGTTTAAGTTAATCCTAGGGGGGAAGTGGTATTATTAATCCTAAGAAATCTGGATTAATAATACTGGGTCATGGGATTAAACCGGATCATCCACATTATTACTAAATAATACCAAACACTAGACTGATCTGTACTAAATTAGCTAATACAGTGTATTAGCCAATATCAAACACGCCCTATATATCACAAAAACGAAATCAACATCATACTCTTATTAAAATAAATTTTATTAAAGAAAAAAAAAACCTAAAAAACCCTTAAAATTGCACAAGAAAGCAGATTAAGGGCCGGAACTCATTAAAATCCCACTTAAAGAAAATTCAGCAAGAAAAATTTTAAAAAGGAAAAAGAGTGTGCGCCTAAAAACAAACCGAAGAAAAGACATAAAAAAAATAAAATTCAAAAAACTGAATGAAGAAAATAAGTAGCAATTATAGAGCTTCGAACTAGCCATCACCTTATAAATTTATAAGTGCCGCTATGCATGCCAAACATCATACTCTGAAAACATGTATATATATAAATACATTCATGCCACTTTTTTTTTTTGAGGAAATACATTCATGTCACTTTTATGAATGCGTATTATATATAAAATATATTCATGTCACTTTTACGGGTGCGTGATAACTATTTTACATACGCACACACAACCACACCAAACATGAGTTGCATTATGTCATAAACAAAAGGCAATTGTTCAATATAAATGGACCACTCCAAAACTCTTGCATCTGCGACTTTAATCAAGTTTTTGTTAATTACAATTTGGAGTATTAATTATAAACAAAGGCTTAATTTATAACCTTAAATTTCAATAAATTTCAATGCATAGTCTTAACTTTGAAAAAATTGTTTAATTATAACTACAACCACATCAAAATTGTGACAGTAGCTCTTTTTTTTAATTAAAATTACACATGAAACGGTGACTGATTGCCACGAAATCATATCCTAATAATGTATTCTACACTAAAGGAGATTTTCAACAATATATAGGTAGGCCATCGTTATCAGACCACCAGTGAAGTCGAAATCGCATATGCAAGTTGGCATCATTACACTAACTTTCAAACGCGATTCCTACTACACCGATGGTCCTATGAAGATGTGCTACCTACCTTTGGAAATCTCCTATCGTGTAAAATACACTAGGCTCTAGTTTCGTGACAATTTATCATCATTTTAGCTATAATTACGATAGAGAATAGACAATTAACATAATTTTTGTTCAATTGTGGTTATAATTAAATAATTTCTCAAAGATCAGGCCATACAAAAAATAAATTGAATTTGGGGCTATATAAATTAAAATTTGTTGAAAGTTCAGGCTATAAACTATAATTAACTCTAAATAATACTCTATCCGTTCTAAAAATAATATTCTTTTTATTTATTTATTTCCAACAGTATGACAATCTCATCTAAAATATGCCACGTATATTAGCAAAGTGAAAACCCGCCGAAACACATCAACTTTCAATCGCTGAATTTTTTTGTAGGTCACAAATAATGAAAAGTTGCAACGATAGGTATTGTCTTATAATTAATTTTTTGTTAGTGTTTTTTAAAGTCAATTAGAATTTATTAAACTTTAATTACAATTTATTAATATTTAATTAGAATTTATTAATTTCAATTAGAATTCATTAACCTTTAATCAAAATTTATTAATCCCTATTAGAATACAATAATCATAATTAAAATTGAATTAAAGTGGGTGCACCATGCATTCAAATACATGAGTTTGCTAAAATTGTCCTTACTTAAAATAATATATATATATATATATATATATATATATATATATATATTATAAAAATTATTTATTTTGAACTTAAAATGATAAAATTGTCCTTACTTAAAATTCAAATTTTGTTGAATCGTGAAACATGCTCGACCAATGCAAGTCGAACCTTAATTAGTGGTAAATGTACTAATGTTCGACCATTGTTGTCGAGTATATTGATCATTAGTATATTTGTGGTAAATACATTAATATTCAACATGATCAACCTCTGTGAATCGAACATTAGTGGTAAATACATCAATACTCGACATGCTCAACCATTGTGAGTCGAGCAATCGAGCATTATCTTAGAAATTGCACTAATGGTAGATATTTGTCGATTGCGAGTCGAGCATCGGTGCAAAATACATTAATGCTCGATAGAAAGAGTAAAAAAGTCCTAAATGAATATAATTTATATACTTTTTAAGTTTTAACAAAATGGGTATATACCCGCCCCTATCTCAAATATGCGTTATTGTATATAAAAATGGATTATACTTGTGTATAAGACATGTGCATGTTTTGGTTACAATCGTATTTCATACAACAATCAATAGTTTGTGTTATAAGACTTTACATACCGGTACGTAAGAAAAAGTTTATATTTACTTGCAAATTAATATTTATGATATATAAAGAAATAATGAATATTATATTATTTGGTAGCAACATGTTGGACGATGTCCCTAACAGAAACAAAAGTACCCGTGACGGCAACAAAAATTCCAAAGATAAGAATGATGAAAAGAAACATAAGCTCGAAGCCTAACTGTCGAGATGCTTTGTTGATCTTCAGATAGCAAAGGCATGCCTTGATCTTCAGATAGCAAAGCTCGAAGCCTAATGTATGGAGAAAATTTGATGTCACAAGTGACTCTGAATCTGCCCTTACAAAACATAAGCTCAAAAATCGCAATCTACACCACCCTTATCAATCCCATTACCAAATACGCTATCATTATATCTCCAATCGCTACGGCTCTTGAAGAAAAGCTTATAGTAAACAATAATAACAATAGCACGACGAGATTAAGCTTCTTAATCAGAACGATTTTAGTGGTGAGCAGTGTTGTGATTGCACTAATTGTGCCCTTTTTCGGATATGTGATGGCGTTTATTGGGGCATTTCTGAGCGTTAGTGCGTCAATATTGTTTCCTTGCGCAAGGAAACAATATTGACGCACTAACGCTCAGAAATGCCCCAATAAACGCCATCACATATCCGAAAAAGGGCACAATTAGTGCAATCACAACACTGCTCACCACTAAAATCGTTCTGATTAAGAAGCTTAATCTCCTATTATTATTTACTATAAGCTTTTCTTCAAGAGCCGTAGCGATTGGATATATAATGATAGCGTATTTGGCAATGAGATTGATAAGGGTGGTGTAGATTGCGATTTTTGAGCTTATGTTTTGTAAGGGCAGATTCAGAGTCACTTGTGACATCAAATTTTCTCCATACATTAGGTATCCCAACACCGCCATCGATCCATAGCTTATACTACTCAAAACAAAGCACACCAACAATACCTGAAAAACAAAATTCGTAAAACAAATTTTGTAAGTTCAAATATATGTTAGTACTTAGTAGTAGGCACAAAAAGAAGAGATGGATGAGTACCTTAGGAAATTGGGATTTATCTTTCATTGAAGTGCAGATAGTGGGGAAAACTGCATGACCACAATAACAGAATGTGAAGAAGCTGACAGCAGTTGGCATTCCACTATACCTCCAAAGAATCCCCTTTTCATCAAACCCCACTTTCTCAAACGCTCCAATCCAAAACACTGTGGCAAGCAGAATGAGAGACGCCAGAATCCCAGCTGCGGAGACATATGCAAGCAGAGACAGATCTCTGAGCCACGTGGTAGGCAGCATCACAAGCGCCGTGAGGATGATGAACAACGGCTTCCCCCCGATCGTCTTCCCCCACACCCCCACCTCTGTGTGAGGGAACAGCTTCTGCAAGTTGTCTCCTTCCAAGATCAGGAACTCCACTGCCAGCAGGAATAGCTCCACATACATGAACACCGATATTACAGCTCTCCCTTTCTTCCCGAATGCATGCTCCCCTATGTCCGGGTAGCTTTTGATCAAAGGGTTTGAATCCATGCATTTTTTCAGAAGTAAAGCTGTGTAGAAACAGATGATAGCTATCCCAACAAGTGTTGTCAGAGAAAGCCACCCTCCCTGTGATACTGCATATGGTATCGATAATAGTCCAATCCCTACAACAACAAAATACTACTATCAAATTTCAAACCCTACAAATCATTTTAATTCAAATATATATATATATATATATATATATATATATACATACCTGTTAGAGCATTGAGGCCATTGAAGCAAGTTGTGATGAAAGTAGCACCATTGTTTTGTGGGTGGGAATGGTTTTGGGATTCCAACTTTTCTATATTGCCCAACTCCATGCTTAATTGTGTATTCGGACCTGCAATTTTAGAAAGAGGTGTAATGTATTTATATTCTTGAAATTTGATTAGGTCACTTTAAAGTAATATATGCACGTGTTTCATGAGTTTGTCGTTGCAATAATTCACTAGTAAGCATCATAGATGCAATATTCTTTTTCTACTTCCAAAAAGATATAATTATATGTTTCACTTTTGGAATAAAATTGAGAGATTGAACTTATATAGTGTGCGTGTGGGTGTGGATCCCAAAGTAAATTAGGATCGTGGGGATGACTAGAGTACTCTAGACTACCAACATAGTTTGAAAATACAATAAATTTATGCAATTACATTTGTGGCCACCACACAAACTAGTTCAATTGAAAAAAGAATTAATTTATTTAATTTACTTTTTTAATAAAAATAAAATTTAATTATTTTATTGTATTCTTTATATTGTCCTTATTTTTTTATTTTTTTTTTGCAATTTTATTTTTTTAATAAAAAATTACAAAAAAATAATTATAATGTGGACAATACAATAAAATAATTAGATCTTTTTTATTTTAAAAAATAAATTAAAAATTTCTCAATTAAATTAATTTGTGGGTGAAAATAAGAGATCATGAAAGAAAATAATGAGAAAGCGTACACACGTAGATCTCTGGACATGTGATATTATTATTATTATTATTATTATTATTATTATTATTATTATTATTATTATTATTATTATTATTATTAAAGTTTTGTACATTGTAATATAATTTTGCTATGCTAAAAAATAACAACACTAAAAAAAATATGAGAAAGATGTGAATAATTAAGACTTTGTATATTGCTAGGTAAATCACAAATAGTTTATATGTAATGTGTCGATTACAATGAGAATATACATGTATTTATAGACCAAAATCATTAAGAATCTTAGTAGAAATAGGACTTTGCTTCTATTTCAATAGACTAGAACTGAGTCGATTTTCTTCTGTAAGCCGATCTCATATTTTACCTACGGATTTTTAATTTGTATTTAGCACATAAAACCAAGAATTGACAGATATCTGCCTCAACTGGGGAATGTGAAGGACACGAGATTCTCAAGGTACAGAAGCAGAGGCATAAACATACATTCAATAAAAAACAGAAAGATGCTCAATAATGCAGCAGCCTCAAATAGTAGACTGTCTAATATGGATACCTGAATATGATGGCGATTTGACCAGAAACTGTCTAATATAGAACCACAATAATATAGATGTACACAAGAAAAGAAATAGGTTGCCTCTTTAAGTATTGTTAGGGGAAAGGTCCCTTTTAGTGTGGTGGTCCAATTGTTAGATCATTCATACTAGAAGATAAATTTAGTCTCTAATATATTTTTTTTAAATTTTAGTTTTAGTAAATTATAAATGCGCATGCTCACGTAAATGTTAATAATGTAAAAATTTAGAGTAAATGTTACATTTGGTGATTATAGTATATATGCGATTTCTTTGTCTAGTGATGACACATTCTTTGCAAATCTACATTTAGCACACTTGCTGGCTGTTGTGGTTTCATTACACTGTTACATTCTTTGTCTAGTATTGACATTTAAAAAAAAGAAAAAGAAGATGCAATCTTATCTTTGTAGCGCTGCTATAATTAGTAAACTACATATCTGAACTTTCTGATATCCTTCATTTTAAAAATCTTGATATAAAAATGTTGAAGCCCAACACAGCGGAAAAGACGTTCATTTGTTGTAGAAATTGTCGGGCAAAGTTTGGGCATATATATGTAATATTTTATGATTTATGATGTGGTGTCTGCATCTCGTGAGTATTTTAGTTTATGTTATGGTTTGCAATTCTTTTTAATAAGTCACTAACTGCTCCATCAAGCAAAATATCTTTAATTCAATGCGGACTTAGCTAAGATATAGATATAGATATCTTTAATTTGAATATATATATAAGTAGAAGTTTTGGTTTGATTTAGGATTAGCAAAATATCTTTAATCCAATTGCCTGTTCAAGCACCAATTATAAGGATGACAGATATAAGCAACATGAGTATATCTCTGTATTATTCCCCACAAGATAAGAAATGTAAATGGTGCAAATACCTTGTCCACCTCCTGAATCAGCAGTCAACTCGGCCGTGACAGAAAAGGGTACACTATAAGTGATCTACAACAAAAGTTAAACACATCAATGGGAAACTGGGGCTGCCATCATGTCTTTTGAAATGGAGATGAGTAATTTAGAACCCATTCTCTCTAGCAAAAAAATGATTAAAAGTTGTCTCTGAACACTTACAGCAAGAGGAATACCAAGAATTGCAAAAACAACCAAAGATGCAATCTTAGTAGTTTCATTGGCACCTATGACATGCTGAACTCCATCAGAATATTGTCTCAGAGATACCAAGCTAATAAGTGCAGTGCCAGCCATGCACACAAACACAATAAAATTGCTAATAGCCCAGACTACTCTAGCTCCAAGCCACTAACACATTGGATCGATAAAGAAGGAGCAGATGCCCAGAACAACCTGCGGCGTGCAAAGAAAAGGGAAAGCGATTAAATACAGAGCCTCATAATAGTAACACAAGTATGTATCAACCGACTAGATATGAAGTACTATTCTTGCTGCTAGGATCTCTACAAAGTCCTAAAAATGGTCTACTGGTGCTTGATTTGAGTTCTTACAGAATTCAATAGCAAACCAAATGCACCTTCTCTGACACCTTGATTATAAGCTTCAACGTCATCAAGCTCTCCTCTTGGGTCACCATGGAAAACTTCTCTCCCCATCCAATCAGTGTCAAAGAGAAAAAAGGGAAACCAAGACAACTATTGGAATACATGGCGAAAATTAGAATAAGTTACAAGTGACTTTAAACAAGGCGATTCTAGAAGACTGAAAAGAGCACGTACCCAAGTCAAAGCCATGACGACCAGCACTGAGTGCATCGCTGGAGGCAAATGACGTAAGCTGGTTAGCAGATTCACCAAAACTGCCCCAGGGCTGTCACTGAAAGTATCCTCATTGTTATTCTGATCTTTTTGTTCTCCACCATCACCGGTCGTGTAATGCTTCTCAGACTTATTTTCTAACGTATGGTGATTGGATTCTGAATCAACTCTTGATTTTGAAAGGTCGGATCCATTTATCTGATGATCATCCAAGAGAGGAGCAGAATCTGATAAATGGTGTTGTATATGTGTCAATGGTACTTCTTTTGCAAAGTAGAGTGTCACAAGCGTACAAAGAGTAAGGAAGACCTGCAGAAACTTCGACTTTAGATGTGCATACAGCCGAAGAAAGAATAGCTGAATTTACAGCTCATAGGCATGTTTGAATTCCTTAGTACTACTTCATATAAATTGGGCACAGTTACAAAGTTCATCTAAAGAATAATTCTAACCAGTAATCAGACTGAGTTGTATCTAGACATATGGTCTTGTATTTAACAAGCTAATAATAAGAAAAACATTGCGAAAATTTGCTCATATATGGCCCTACAACCATAAACCCTAGTCATGCTGGAATTCCAAATGTGATGTAAATCCGAGAATTCTAATTTCAATTACAGAAACTGATAGAAGGATATACAAAATGTGAACTGCGCATAAATTCTCTTGTATTTCTTATATATGGCCCTACAACCATAAACCCTAGTCATGCTGGAATTCCAAATGTGATGTAAATCCGAGAATTCTAATTTCAATTACAGAAACTGATAGAAGGATATCCAAAATGTGAACTGCGCATAAATTCTCTTATATTTCTAAAACCCAGGTTGATCAAATAGCCCAATGATTTCAGGGTCATCACAACTCAAGTCAATTCACAACATCATAAGGAAAGCCTGCACTCCTAATCCCTCAACTACTCACCACTGCAACCAAAAATGCTGCTTTGAGATTTGCACATGGTTCACAACAAGCTCTGCTTGTCAAGAAAGGAAACCATCTGCTCACAAATACAAGATTGAATCCAATCAGTAAAAGACTAGCTCACAAATTAAGGACTGTGTGATGGAAGCATAATGCTGCAACATGGCACTTGCCAATCAGATACCATGTCACATTTGCTGACTCTACCATCTTATGATTGTAAGGGTAATCCTGGCTAGAAAATAGCATCCAAAAGCATAAGAAACACTTTTATGAAACATCACCTGTGCCAGTTTCCGCTAGAACCAGCAGAGAATCCTAGAATGTTTCCAACAGCCATCCAGGAGCAAAATATGGCATTCGCCGAATTTCTCTGATCTGGACCTACAAAAGGATGAAGACATTTCATGGTTACACAAGCAGAGAGAGCATGTAATTGGACGATATGTTTACAGGAAAATATTTATGAATGACTCAATGATTTGATAAAAATCAAAAGGATACTCTTTTCCCTTTCTTTCTTCAGAACATATCTACATAGTGGATGTTGTGGTGGTGAGAATTCAATAAGAAAAACAAAAGCAGTTATAGAATTTAGCATATTGGCCTGTTGTTGCGAATTTCTAGCTTCCTGTGCTTGACTATTCAATGGGATTATTGATGTTCTTTATACTTGGAAATTGAAGTTGATCACTTGATGCAAATATGGAGCACACTAATGAGGAAGACCAGAAAATAAGAAGCTATATCCACTAAAGTGGCAGTGAGCAGAATAATGATTTGATGGAAACAAAGAAGATAAAAAAGTAGAATGCAGTTCAGTTGCAGTTATTAATTCTTCAAATGCTGATATTCAAAGTTCAGAAAATGATCAATGAATTTGAAGTTACAGTGATACATATATGAGATAATTACCATTTAGTGCATGGCACTGAAAGATGTAACCTGTAACTACTCTCAAATACTATATTGTATTAACTGAGACGACATAACTTATTCTAGTTCCAATTTATCCAAATTAATTTTGTGGTAAAAAAATAAGCCTCCCTTTTCTATTAATGGCATGCAAGCACAGGGAGACCATCACCTGATAAATCAGCCAGGAGAGCTCAAGCAGGACCCTGCATACAATAAAAACAATTATTTTTGGGTTTATTCACCAAAAGAGTAGTAGGAAATCCGTCATATCCATATGCAATACATTCAGACAATCACCTGCACAGTGTTGTTCGCAAGGTCTAGCATCCAAAATCCAATTACAAAGATGAAAGCTGCCCTGGTGCGAGTACCTTTAAACGTGCTGCATTTTTTCATGAGTAGTTTATCCTCATTTTCTTTGGAGTTATGATAAAGAGAAAATAGAAGGCTAGGTTTGAGAACTCAAAAACCTGCAATGCTCTTTTGTATCCCCTAACATGTAACCAATGTCTGCGGAATACCCAATTATTACAACCTACAGTAGACAAGGTAGTTAGTAGTATGATAAATAGCCTAAACTAAACAATGGGATTCATGAGATACGTACGGCAACAGAGATCATCAGTGATCCAACTAAAATAAATGGCCTCCGTCTACCATACTTGGAAGAGCATTTATCGCTCCATATGCCAACACATGGTTGAACCTGTCCAGGAAAACTGTAGCTCAATTTTCTAACAGAAGACTAAATATAACAAGCTATTAGCACATCTCCTATGTCACTACACTACACCAAATTATTTTTCAATTATTGATGAGACCAAGCTACAATACTCAACTAGTCAGATGTTTGCAGACAAGTTGAAAAACAGTGCATTTGCTAGTTCAACTCAATAAGATCAATGGACAACTTGCAAAAACGCTTCTTGTCTGCATCAAGACATTTAGAAATAAAGGTGGAAATTAAATGGAAATAGATGTAGTTAACACATACCATGAGGCCTGTTATTGGACCACAAAGCCATATAAAAGAAGAAAATTCATGCCCTATACCAAGCGTCTGCAAGAAAACAGAGTGGAAATCAAGGAAATTAGAAAATACATATATAAACCACCTTCGAATCTATAATTTGGTACACAGAGGAGAAATGTCAAGTAAGCACAAGTTATTTCAGAAGACCTGCTTCAATCTTAATCATATAAGGAACAGATGATTAAAAGATCCACCACAGATGTTCATTGAAAAATGATCACTATGAGTTGGACACAGTAGAAACGAAATATGTGAATACAGAAAAGAAACAGAGGGAAATATGTGAAATTAAATGTTCAATCCACGTTATTGACCGCTAACAAATCAATAATTTAAGAATGTAAACAGAGAAAGCAATGAAACAAAATTAGGACACAATAATAATGAATACTCAATTAAAGACCATGATTTATGATTCAGAACTAATAGTCTCAGAGTTCACAAAATGTAAAGAGGAGATGAAGCAACAAGTAACAACTACCCAGCCTCAAGAACCTAATCTCTTGCTGAGAGCATCTCCAATGGGAGGTGCTTAATTTGGGTCTTAAATGGTGGTCCTCACCTTAAGCACCTCCCCTTCCAATGCAAAGTTCTTACCTTGGTGTTAAAATGTCATTTCCATCAAAATTTCAATTTCAACACTTTTTTGCTAAAATATTTAATTTTCATTGAAAATAAATTAAACATTATATTAAAACTAAAAATTACATAATTTAAATTACTTAAAAAATAACATAATTTAAAAATACTAAACTACATGATTCTCCGATGCTTGAGAAAATGGAGCAAACCCCATCATTGGTTGAGTAGTAGGCACACACGAACCTCTGCCGCATTGCTCTAGGTAATCGTCGAACTCACGATCCATTGCCAAAAAATTGAAGAAAAATATATAACTTGAGAAGAATGAGAGAATATGAAAATTGGTGGAGACAAATGGGGGTATTTATAGAGGTAGAAAGGAAAATTAAAAAAATATATATATAACCCCCACTAGCCGTTTTTTTCAAACTGTAACAACAATTAAAAAAAATGAAAAATGTGAGAAACGGTCGAAAAATTCAGGCTGCCACCTACCTCATCAATCGGCTGCCCACCCCATCACTCAAAGATATATCACCATTTCAAGCCTTGTTTCACACTATACCTAACTGTAAGTGGCTTAAGGTCTTTGGGTATGCGTGTTTTCCCTATCTTAAACCCTACAACCAACATAAGCTGTAGTACCGCTCTTCCAAGTGTATATTTCTTGGGTATAGTGAGTGTCACAAAGGGTATAAATGTCTTACTTCTTCCAAACGTATCTAAATAGCAGACACGGTCCACTTTAATGAGTCTGAATTTCCATATGCTTCTATCTTCTCTTCATCTCCTCTCTCTACTCCCACTCCCTATGCTCAAAACCCTCTACCCATACTGCCTTTACCAGATGAAATTCCTCACTCATCTTCCTCATCTCCCTCGTCATCATCATCTTCCTCAATTACTCCTCATCACTCACCTGCTCCCACTCTATCCTCTCCTGTGCAGTCACCATCCCCAACTCCATCTCCAATACTAACACCTTCATCACCACCTCCACCACCACCACCACCCTCTAACTCTCACACCATGATTACCAGATCCAAACAAGGGATATTCAAGCGTAAGAGTTATCATGTGCAATAGTCTTCTTCTGCAGGTTCTACTGATATATCGGGATGCTTTGCCATTCAAAACAATGAGGTGTATATTGTGCAGCATGTTCCATCTGCTGCCTCGGTCTCTGGCAACAAACTTCCTTCTCTTCCCACTTCTATTGATGATGCTCTGGCCCGCCCAGAATGGTGTGATTCCATGACCAAAGAGCTTGAGGCATTAAATAATAAAGGTACATGGATTCTTGTGCCTCCTTCGCCGTTATACAAAATTATCAACAATAAATGGGCCTTCCGAGTTAAAACTCTATCAAATGGTGATTTGGACAAGCTCAAAGCTCGTTTAGTAGCCCGTGGATTTGAACAATTAGCAGGTGTGGATTTTCTTGAAGTTTTCAGTCCAGCGATAAAGTCTTCCACCATTCGTCTTGTCTTTGCCTTAGCTTCTTCTCGTGGATGGTCAATCCACCAAATCGATGTTAACAACGTATTTTTGAATGGAGATCTAGAGGATAACATATATATGTCGCAACCTCTTGGTTTTGCAGATTCAGCTCACCCCGAGTATGTTTTCAAATTGTAGAAGTCTCTCTATGGGCTAAGGCACGGCCCAAGGGCGTGGTATGACAAGTTGCGCAGCTGCTTATACTCTCTTGGATTTCACCGCTCTGTGTCTGACTTCTCCTTGTTTTACAAAAATAATAATGGTGCTCGCATTCTTATTTTGATATATGTTGATGACATACTAATCACAGGTGATAGCAACACTAAAGTTTTGGAAATCATTGCTCTTCTTCATCAACAATTTGCTCTTACCTCACTCGGTGAAGTTCATTACTTTCTGGGCATCGAAGTAACAAAGGCCCAATCTACCTATTCTCTATATCAAATAAAGTACTTGAATGAGCTATTGAAGAAAACAAAAATGGAGCTTTGTCATCCATGCTCAACACCAATGACTCCAGCCACCAAGCTCTCCAAAAATGATGGTTTGCCTTTCTCTGATCCATCTCTCTACCGAAGTACTATCGGCGCTCTCCAGTACCTCACTCACAATCGGCCTGATATCGCGTTTGCTGTCAACAAACTGAGCCAGTTCTTGCACAATCCCACTACTTTACACTGGACAACATGTAAACGTGTGCTCCGATACCTCAAATGCACCACTACTTTAGGTGATCTGCTGGAAGTGCTCTTAGGCCCTTTCCTCTATAAAGTTCGATTATTCGGAGCTCGGATGGTCATTAAATAAGAGTTGCAGACAAATTATGGAGAGCCTAGCTAATAATTTTTTCAATTTCAAACATGTTCCTTTTTGAGAAAAATTCATTAGCTTAATTATTACCTCTTCTTTCTGTGGTTAGCCGTCTCATCATTTATTTGCTCTTAATTTATTTTCTTTTGATTTCAAAAAGAAAAGGAAAAAAGAACTTGTGTATATTCTACTAAAAGAGTGAAACCGACATAAATGTTTTTCTTTTTTATTACTGAACTGTCACAATGAATTCATATAAAAGGAAGGTAGTAGTCATCAAATTCGTATGTTTGATTCGAGATTTCGACTATTAACTGACTTATTTTCAGTTTATTAAAATGGCATTTCTTATGAACTATAATCATCTTGTATATTTAGCAGGTGTAACGTAGTCAACAATCAATTTTATCTATATCTTTAGACCAAATTTAATATATTTATATTCTTTATAATTAAATTGATATTTTCATTGGAATTTTAGAAATACTTTTAATTAGCTAGCACTTATTTTTGAAACAATGCATTTTCTGAAGTTGTTAAATCCGTGCATCTCACATGCTGCAGAACATTTACATATGTTCATCTTTTTAGTCATTTAGAAAATAAATCGACGCATCACACGCATGAAACACCAATTTCATATAAAACTCCACTAATCATAGTAAAGTTAGGTTGTAATCGGGATAACGTTAGAAATTTTCCTATCCAAAATGTTGTTGGCAGAGCATTATGCAACATCATATGAACAAACCAAACAAACTAAAGTGCTTGGAAAGCCTACATATCACAAAAACGAAATCAACATCATACTCTTATTAAAATACATTTTATTAAAGAAAAAAAACCTAAAAACTACTTAAAATTGCACTAGAAAGCAGATTAAAGACCGGAACTCATTAAAATCCCACTTAAAGAAAATTCAGCGAGAAAAATTTTAAAAAGGAAAAAAAGTGTGCGCCTAAAACCAAGCCGAAGAAACGACGTGAAAAAATAAAATCCAAAAAACTAAATGAAGAAAATAAGTAGCAATTATAGAGCTTCGAACTGGCCATCACCTTATAAATTTATAAGTGCCGCTATATATGCCAAACATCATACTATGAAAACATGTATATATATAAATACATTCATGTCACTTTTTTTTTGAGGAAATACATTCATGTCACTTTTATGAATGCGTATTATATATAAAATATATTCATGTCACTTTTATGGGTGCGTGATAACTATTTTACATACGCACACACAACCGCACCAAACATGAGTTGCATTATGTCATAAACAAAAGGCAATTGTTCAATATAAATGGACCACTCCAAAACTCTTGCGTCTGCGACTTTAATCAAGTTTTTGTTAATTACAATTTGGAGTATTAATTATAAATAAAGGGTTAATTTATAACCTTAAATTTCAATAAATTTCAATGCATAGTCTTTAACTTTGAAAACATTGTTTAATTATAACTACAACCACATCAAAATTGTGACAGTAGCTCTTTTTTTAAAATAAAATTACACATGAAACGGTGACTGATTGCCACGAAATCATATCCTAATAATGTATTCTACACTAAAGGAGATTTTCAACAATATATAGGTAGGCCATCGTTATCAGACCACCAGTGAAGTCGAAATCGCGTCTGCAAGTTGGCATCATTACACTAACTTTCAAACGAAATTCCTAATACACCGATGGTCCTATGAAGATGTGCTACCTACCTTTGAAAATCTCTTATCGTGTAAAATACACTAAGCTCTAGTTTTGTGACAATTGATCATCATTTTAGCTGTAATTACGATAGAGAATAGACAACTAACATAATTTTTGTTCAATTATGGTTATAATTAAATAATTTCTCAAAGATCAGGCCATACAAAAAATAAATTGAATTTGGAGCTATATAAATTAAAATTTGTTGAAAGTTCAGGCTATAAACTATAATTAACTCTAAATAATACTCCATCCGTCCTAAAAATAATATTCTTTTTATTTATTTATTTCCAGCAGTATGACCATCTCATCTAAAATATGCCATGTATATTAGCAATGTGAAAATCCGCCGAAACACGTCAACTTTCAATCGCTGAATTTTTTTGTAGGTCACAAATAATGAAAAGTTGTAACGATAGGTATTGTCTTATAATTAATTTTTGGTTAGTGTTTTTTAAAGTCAATTAGAATTTATTAAACTTTAATTACGATTTATTAATATTTAATTAGAATTTATTAATTTCAATTAGAATTCATTAACCTTTAATCAATATTTATTAATCCCTATTAGAATTCAATAATCATAATTAAAAATTGAATTAAAGTGGGTGCACCATGCATTCAAATACATGAGTTTGCTTATTATAATATATCAAATGCATGTAATATTTGAAAGGGTTGGTAATTGCTTTTATTCATTTAAATATATATATATATATATATATATATATATATATATATACTATAAAAAATTATAAAAATTGTTTATTTTGAACTTAAAATGATAAAATTGTCCTTACTTAAAATTCAAATTTTGCTGAATCGTGAAACATGCTCGACCAATGTAAGTCGAACCTTAGTGGTAAATGTACTAATGTTCGACCATTGCAAGTCGAGTATATTGATCATTAGTGTATTTGTGGTAAATACATTAATGTTCGACATGATCAACCTCTGTGAATCGAACATTAGTGGTAAATACATCAATACTTGACATGCTCAACCATTGTGAGTCGAGCAATCGAGCAAATCTTAATTAGAAATTGCATTAATGCTAGATATTTGTCGATTGCGAGTCGAGCATCGAAGCAAAATACATTAATGCTCGACAGGAGTAAAAAAGTCCTAAATGAATATAATTTATGTACTTTTTAAGTTTTAACAAAATGGGTATATACCCCTATCTCAAATATGCGTTATTGTATATAAAAATGCATTATCCTTGTGTATAAGACATGTGCATCTTTTGGTTACAATCGTATTTCATACAACAATCAATAGTTGGTGTTACAAGACTTTACATACCGGGTCCGGTACGTAAGAAAAAATTTATATGATATATAAAGAAATAATGAATATTATATTATTTGGTAGCAACATGTTGGACGATGTCCCTAACAGAAACAAAAGTACCCGTGACGGCAACAAAAATTCCAAAGATAAGAATGAAGTGTTGCTTGACTTGAGAGTGTTGATGGGTGTGGGTTTTGAGTCAAGTCGTGGTTAGATGTTATTTCTATCCCTACTCTCTCGTGGTCCATACAAATGTTGGCCCGACTGAGAAGAAGACAAAGACGAAGACGAAGACTTGAGGTTGAGACAAAGACGGAGACGGAGACGAAGACGAAGGTGAAGAGTTTGCAGCCCTGTGTCACTCATCACAATTTTGGTGCGCCACATGATAACGCAGCAACATTTTTCATTCGCTTTTACTTGTATATAATTTTTTTTTAAAAATGTATTGTCTTATAATTAATTTTTGGTTAGTGTTTTTTGAAGTCAATTAGAATTTATTAAACTTTAATTACGATTTATTAATATTTAATTAGAATTTATTAATTTCAATTAGAATTCATTAACCTTTAATCAAGATTTATTAATCCCTATTAGAATACAATAATCATAATCAAAATCAAAATTAATTGAATTAAAGTGGGTGCACCATGCATTCAAATACATGAGTTTGCTTATTATAATATATCAAATGCATGTAATATTTGAAAGGGTTGGTGATTGCTGTTATCCGTTTTAAAAAATAATATATATATATATATATATATATATATATATATATATTATAAAAATTATTTATTTTGAACTTAAAATGATAAAATTGTCCTTACTTAAAATTCAAATTTTGCTGAACCGTGAAACATGCTGGACCAATGCAAGTCGAACCTTAGTGGTAAATGTACTAATGTTCGACATGCTCGACCATTGCAAGTCGAGTATATTGAGCATTAGTATATTTGTGGTAAATACATTAATGTTCAACATGATCAACCTTTGTGAATCGAACATTAGTGGTAAATACATCAATACTCGACATGCTCAACCATTGTGAGTCGAGCAATCGAGCATTATCTTAGAAATTGCACTAAATGCTAGATATTTGTCGATTGCGAGTCGAGCATTGGTGCAAAATACATTAATGCTCGACAGAAAGAGTAAAAAAGTCATAAATGAATATAAATTATATACTTTTTAAGTTTTAACAAAATTGGTATATACCCCTATCTCAAATATGCGTTATTGTATATAAAAATGCATTACTTGTGTATAAGACATGTGCATGTTTTGGTTACAATCGTATTTCATACAACAATCAATAGTTGGTGTTATAAGACTTTACATACCGGTACGTAAGAAAAAGTTTATATTTACGTGCAAATTAATATTTATGATATATAAACAAATAATGAATATTATATTATTTGGTAGCAACATGTTGGACGATGTCCCTAACAGAAACAAAAGTACCCGTGACGGCAACAAAAATTCCAAAGATAAGAATGATGAAAAGAAACATAAGCTCGAAGCCTAACTGTCGAGATGCTTTGTTGATCTTCAGATAGCAAAGGCAAGGAAACAATATTGACGCACTAACGCTCAGAAATGCCCCAATAAACGCCATCACATATCCGAAAAAGGGCACAATTAGTGCAATCACAACACTGCTCACCACTAAAATCGTTCTGATTAATATGCTTAATCTCCTATTATTATTTACTATAAGCTTTTCTTCAAGAGCCGTAGCGATTGGAGATATAATGATAGCGTATTTGGTAATGGGATTGATAAGGGTGGTGTAGATTGCGATTTTTGAGCTTATGTTTTGTAAGGGCAGATTCAGAGTCACTTGTGACATCAAATTTTCTCCATACATTAGGTATCCCAACACCGCCATCGATCCATAGCTTATACTACTCAAAACAAAGCACACCAACAATACCTGAAAAACAAAATTCGTAAAACAAATTTTGTAAGTTCAAATATATGTTAGTAGTAGGCACAAAAAGAAGAGATGGATGAGCACCTTAGGAAATTGGGATTTATCTTTCATTGAAGTGCAGATAGTGGGGAAAACTGCATGACCACAGTAACAGAATGTGAAGAAGCTGACAGCAGTTGGCATTCCACTATACCTCCAAAGAATCCCCTTTTCATGAAACCCCACTTTCTCAAACGCTCCAATCCAAAACACTGTGGCAAGCAGAATGAGAGACGCCAGAATCCCAGCTGCGGAGACATATGCAAGCAGAGACAGATCTCTGAGCCACGTGGTGGGCAGCATCACAAGCGCCGTAAGGATGATGAACAACGACTTTCCCCCGATCGTCTTCCCCCACACCCCCACCTCTGTGTGAGGGAACAGCTTCTGCAAGTTGTCTCCTTCCAAGATCAGGAACTCCACTGCCAGCAGGAATAGCTCCACGTACATGAACACCGATATTACAGCTCTCCCTTTCTTCCCGAATGCATGCTCCCCTATGTCCGGGTAGCTTTTGATCAAAGGGTTTGAATCCATGCATTTTTTCAGAAGCAAAGCTGTGTAGAAACAGATAATGGCTATTCCAACAAGTGTTGTCAGAGAAAGCCACCCTCCCTGTGATACTGCATATGGTATCGATAATAGTCCAATCCCTACAACAACAAAATACTACTATCAAATTTCAAACCCTACAAATCATTTTAATTCAAATATATATATATATATATATATATATACATACCTGTTAGAGCATTGAGGCCATTGAAGCAAGTTGTGATGAAAGTAGCACCGTTGTTTTGTGGGTGGGAATGGTTTTGGGATTCCATCTTTTCTATATTGCCCAACTCCATGCTTAATTGTGTATTCGGACCTGCAATTTTAGAGAGAGGTATAATGTATTTATATATATTAGTTGGTGTTTGTCTATTCATGCTTCTAACTTTTTGTTTTATTTCCAACATTCTTGAAATTCAATTAGGTCATCACTTTAAAGTAATGCATGTGTTTCAGTTTTTCGTTGCAATAATTCACTAGTAAGCATCATAGATACAATATTCTTTTTCTACTTCCAAAAAGATATAATTATATGCTTCACTTTTGGAATAAAATTGAGAGATTGAACTTATTATAAGTGTGCGTGTGGGTGTGGATCCCAAAGTATATTAGGATCGTGGGGATGACTAGACTACCAACATAGTTTGAAAATACAATAAATTTATGCAATTACATTTGTGGCCACCACACAAACTAGTTCAATTGAAAAAAAAATAATTTATTTAATTTACTTTTTAAATAAAAATAAAATTTAATTATTTTATTGTATTGTTTATATTGTCCTTATTTTATATAATTTTTTGCATTTTTATTTTTTAATAAAAAATTACAAAAAAATAATTATAATGTGGACAATACAATAAAATAATTAGATCTTTTTTATTTTGAAAAAATAAATTAAAAATTTCTCAATTAAATTAATTTGTGGGTGAAAATAAGAGATCGGGAAAGAAAATAATGAGAAAGCGTACACACGTAGATCTGGACGTGTGATATTATTATTATTATTATTATTATTATTATTATTATTATTATTATTATTATTATTATTATTATTATTATTATTATTATTATTATTATTATTATTATTATTATATAAAGTTTTGTACATTGTAATATAATTTTGCTATGCTAAAAAATAACAACACTAAAAAAATATGAGAAAGATGTGAATATGGTTGAAACTTTAAGACTTTGTATATTGCTAGGTAAATCACAAATAGCTTATATGTAATGTGTCGATTACAATGAGAATATACATGTATTTATAGACCAAAATCATTAAGAATCTTAGTAGAAATAGGACTTTGCTTCTATTTCAATAGAACTAGAACTGAGTCGATTTTCTTCTGTAAGCCGATCTCCTATTTTATCGGATATGCTTTAAGATAACATCAAATCCCCCACAATTTACTTCATCAAGCCGATCTCCTATTTTATCGGATATGCTTTAAGATAACATCAAATCCCCCACAATTTACTTCATCAAGCCGATCTCCTATTTTATCGGATATGCGATAGTTTTAAGATAACACCAAATCCCGCACAATCAGAGCTGGGAAGATATCATTGCTGCTTCCGACCTATTAATTGACGAGTTAGTCTTCTGTGCGGCGGTCGCATAGGATGCGACGGGTCGAATCCAACCCGACCCGCATCAAAGATTTATATTTCAAATTTCGTTAATAAATTCAAAACTAGTCTTTGGTGTAGTGGTTGATGACTTGAAATGCGCCCCCTATCCAAAATGTCAATAATTCGAAACCCCCTTTTCCCATTTTCTTACTTTTTCGATTTTTTCCAACTTTTTTCCAGTTTTTTTTCCCAACTTTTTTGTCTTTTTTAATTTTCGCTTTTTTTTTCTTTTCTTTTTGTTAGCTTACTTATTTTCTTCTACTTTTTTGCTTAATTTTTTATTTTAAACACTTTTTAATTTTTTTAATATTATCTTTATTCACATCAATGATTATTTTTTCTTATAACTATAATTACTTAACTAAATAATTAAAATTATTAATTTTCGTGTGTAAAAATAATAATTTTGACAATAGTTACTTTTGTTAGCACAAATGTATATTTATTATTAAGACAGTAGTTATTTTTTCTTCGTATGCATA
The DNA here is from genome assembly GCF_028751815.1 of Salvia miltiorrhiza. Lineage (NCBI taxonomy): Eukaryota > Viridiplantae > Streptophyta > Magnoliopsida > Lamiales > Lamiaceae > Salvia > Salvia miltiorrhiza. The sequence goes on along the minus strand of NC_080393.1, from coordinate 27,637,608 downwards.
ATTACTTTTTAATAAGACAATATTTACTTTTAATAACCAACTTTTTTCCAGTTTTTTTTTCCAACTTTTTTGTCTTTTTTAATTTTCGCTTTTTTTTTTCTTTTCTTTTTGTTAGCTTACTTATTTTCTTCTATTTTTTTGCTTAATTTTTTATTTTAAACACTTTTTAATTTTTTTAATATTATCTTTATTCACATCAATGATTATTTTTTCTTACAACTATAATTACTTAACTAAATAATTAAAATTATTAATTTTCGTGTGTAAAAATAATAATTTTGACAATAGTTACTTTTGTTAGCACAAATGTATATTTATTATTAAGACAATAGTTATTTTTTCTTCGTATGCATAATTACTTTTTAATAAGACAATATTTACTTTTAATAAGTAGTATAAAATATATATTTGTTAGCACAAATGTGTACATATGTTAATATAAGTATTTACTTTCATTCAATATAAAGTACTACTTATATTTTCTAAACCCTAAACCCTCAACATGACTAAACCCTGAACGTTAAACCTTGAACACTAAATCATGAACCCTAATAGGAATATTTACTTTTAATAAACCTAAGATATACATTTGTTCGCACAAATATACACTTATGTTAATATAAATATTTAACTTAATTCAATATAAACTATTATATTTTCTAAACATTAAACCTTGAACATTACCTTGAACACTAAACCCTAATAGGAATATTTACGTTTAATAAGTATAAGGCTAACAAATGTATACTTATGTTAATATAAGTATTTACCTGCATTCAATACAAACTATTATATTTTTTAAACTCTAAACCCTAAACACTTTATCTTCAACCCTTATAGGAATATTTACTTTTAATAAATATAAGATATACATTTGCTCTTATAAATAAAAATAACAATTATCGCGAACAAGTGCAATAATTTAAAAACATTATATTTCATCATATCAATAATTATTTTTTCTTACCACAATGATTACTTGAATAATTATTTGATTATTATTTTTTTCTTTATTCTAGTATTGATTTCTAGATTATTCAAAATGGTTATTATTATAATAAAAAACTATTATTGCAATGAAGAAATATAATTACTTTTTGTTACCACAATGATTACTTGAATAATTCAATGATTACTTGAATAATTATTTGATTATTATTTTTTTCTTTATTCTAGTATTGATTTCTAGATTATTCAAAATAGTTATTATTATAATAAAAAACTATTATTGCAATGACGAAATGTAACGTTTATGAAACATAACTTTTCATCATATCAATAGTTACTTTTTATTACGACAATGATTACTTGACCAAATATACAAAATTACAAGTACTAACAAATAAAAATAACATTACTTTTATACATATCAACAATTACTTTTTCTTACAATAACAATTATTTGATTAAATGATTAAAAATATAAATTTTCAAAAATAAAAGTAACAATTATCGTGAATAAATGTAATAATTTAGAAATATTACATTTCATTGTAATAATAATTACTTTTGTTAACAATAATAATTACTTTTATTTACAAAAATAATTAATTGAGCAAATAATTAAAAGTAAATGTTCTTATAAATTAAAATAAACATTATTCTAAATAAATGTAATTATTCAAAAACATTACATTTGTTGGTATCAATGATTACTTTATCAAAGAAGTCGAAAAACAATCAAACCCATAATAAACAGAGCAAACCAAGAGTATGTAAACAAGAATTCAAACTGCCACAGAAGCAGGAAACAACCATGCTCCAATTCAACAAAAATCATGAGAAAAAGTTAACAAATTGAGCAAAATGATCCGACTCCCTCTGTACATTAATACAAAATTCGTCATTTTCACATTCTTGTTTAAGCTAAGTATACATCATATATATCACAATTAAATATCTAAACACATATATAACAACTCCTCTCCTAACTCAAAAGTAAAACCACAGTCCCCACTAAAAATTGGCCAGAACTGCTTGCACGCGAACCAGCTGCAAAAGTTGGCCTAATCAACTTGTGTTCTTTTATAGCATTAAATAGCTCTCTATTGCAAGCAATCACTTTGCATACAATGGCGTCAAAAGAAAGCAGCATACTCACAATAACAAGAATAGGCACCTCATGCCAAACTCTACCTCAGATCGCAATTAATCGTTGGAGTGGGGGCGAGGCTGACCTTCTCTACCTCAGATCGGGATTCAATGGTACCACGGTTTCTTGGAGAGACGGCGAGAGATAGAAGGGAGGGTGTGGGGATAGGCGGCGGCAGACGGAAAAAGCGGTAGAAGTGCAGGTGGACATGGCGGCGTGGAAGGAGTCGAGGGGAGAGAGGAAAAGAGAAAGGTTTGACCGTTTGAGGGAGAAAAGGAAAAAAGAGAGAGAAAAGAGAGTGCACCGAAAATTAAAGTTCAGGGTGGGGAAGAGTGCGGGCCGGGTTGGATCTCTATATGGGTCGGGTAAACCCGTCGCATGGTATGCACACAATAATTTGCGTTAATTGACACATTGGGTCAATTTCGTTTTTATTCTATAGCTTGAAACTCAGAGCCTAGGCAACGTAAATTTGTCCTCATCAAATTTTATGTCATATTTATATATATTATTAAAATTATAATAAGATGGAGCTAAATAAAATAAGAGGCTAATAATACATATATGCATACTCTTCTTCTCTTTGTTTCATATCACAATACAATCCAAGCCACCATATGAAAATGATGAAAATTCAAAATTATATTTGGGACGTTATTGCTTTAACGGTCTTGTTTCATATCACAATACAATCCAGGCCACTGAATAAAAATGATGGAAATTCTAAATCAAATTTAGATATGATTGTTCGTACTGTCAAAATCAATCAATGAAATGTAGTAAAAAAAATGTATTAGTTGATCGCAATTTATTTGATTGCAAATTTATTATAAGAAATTGAAGAACAAAAAAAGAGGAGAAATATTATATTTTATTGAACTCCACATTATAAGGGCAAAAAATACATATATCAAATAATTTATGATAATATTATTTTAAATTGGAGTGTAAACGAGGGAAAATTGGATGTTAATTTGTAAAAACTTATCCAACCGATGAAATATATAAAACTAATAAAAAAAATAAAAAATAGTATATATATTTTTCACAGAAAAAAACGTAGCCTTCAAGTAATAGCGCTACCTAACCGCATAAGACGAGCTAGGAAATTAGATGCCACTGCTAAAAATCACCATCGAATTTAGAATATTTGCTTTATCATCTTTTACAGGACGTACACCTTAAAAACGAGTGGAAACACACGATTCATGAATATCCGATAAACTATTCATGTATCTAGAAATTAGAATCTCACCACTATTAGTCTATAACACTATCAGATTCTTTATTTTATAACTCAGATACAATAATTAATTCTCAGTTGTTACCTACGGATTTTTAATTTATAAATAAATTGAAATGTTCAATCCACGTTATTGACCGCTAACAAGTAACAAATCAATAATTTAAGAATGTAAACAGAGAAAGCAATGAAATAAAATTAGGACACAATAATAATGAATACTAAAGACCATGATTTATGATTCAGAATTAATAGTCTCAGAGTTTACAAAATGTAAAGAGGAGATGAAGCAACAAGTAACAACTACCCAGCCTGAAGAATCTAATCTCTTACCGAGAGCATCTCCAATGGGAGGTGCTTAATTTGGGTCTTAAATGGTGGTCCTCACCTTAAGCACCTCCCTCTTCAATGCAAAGTTCTTACTTTGGTGCTAAAATGTCATTTCCACCAAAATTTCAATTTCAACACTTTTTTGTTAAAATGTTTAATTTTCATTGAAAATAAATTAAACATTATATTAAAACTAAAAATTACATAATTTAAATTACTTAAAAAATAACATAATTTAAAAATACTAAACTACATGATTCCCCGATGCTTGAGAAAATGGAGCAAACCCCATCATTGGTTGAGTAATAGGCACACACGAACCTCCGCCGCATAGCTCTAGGTAATCGTCGAACTCACGATCCATTGCCAAAAAATTGAAGAAAAATATATAACTTGAGAAGAATGAGAGAATATGAAAATTGGTGGAGACAAATGGGGGTATAAGGTAGAAAGGAAAATTAAAAAAATATATACCCCCCACTAGCCGTTTTTTTCAAACTGTAACAACAATTAAAAAAAATGAAAAAGGTGAGAAACGGTCGAAAAATTCAGGCTGCCACCTACCTCATCAATCGGTTGCCGCCCCATCACTCAAAGATATATCACCATTTCAAGCCTTGTTTCACACTATACCTAACTGTAAGTGCTTAAGGTCTTTGGGTGTGCGTGTTTTGCCCTATCTTAAACCCTACAACCAACATAAGTTGTAGTACCGCTCTTCTAAGTGTATATTTCTTGGGTATATTGAGTGTCACAAAGGGTATAAATGTCTTACTTCTTCCAAACGTATCTACATAGCAGATACGGTCCACTTTAATGAGTCTGAATTTCCACTTTGCCTTAGCTTCTTCTCGTGGATGGTCGATCCACTAACATATATATGTCGCAACCTCTTGGTTTTGCATATTCAGCTCACCCTGAGTATGTTTGCAAATTGTAGAAGTCCATCTATAGGCTAAGGCAGGCCCCAAGGGCGTGGTATGACAAGTTGCGCAGCTGCTTATACTCTCTTGGATTTCACCGCTCTGTGTCTGACTTCTCCTTGTTTTACAAAAATAATAATGGTGTTCGCATTCTTATTTTGATATATGTTGATGACATACTAATCACAGGTGATAGCAACACTAAAGTTTTGGAAATCATTGCTCTTCTTCATCAACAATTTACTCTTACCTCACTCGGTGAAGTTCATTACTTTCTGGGCATCGAAGTAACAAAGGCCCAATCTACCTATTCTCTATGTCAAACAAAGTACTTGAATGAGCTATTGAAGAAAACAAAAATGGAGCTTTGTCATCCATGCTCAACACCAATTACTCCAGCCACCAAGCTCTACTGAAGTACTATCGGCGCTCTCCAGTACCTCACTCACACTCGGCCTGATATCGCGTTTGCTGTCAACAAACTGAGCCAGTTCGTGCACAATCCCACTACTTTACACTGGACAGCATGTAAACGTGTGCTCTGATACCTCAAAGGCACCACTACTCTGGCTCTTCACTTTCAACCTTCTTCCTCCACACAACTTGTTGGTTTTGCAGAAGCTGATTATGCCAATTGTGTCGATGGTAGACGTTCAACTGGAGGGCATTGCATTTACTATAGAAATAACCTTATCAATTGGAGTTCTAAAAAGCAGTCTGTAGTCTCGCGCAACAGCACAGAATCTGAGTATCGTTTCTTAGCTAATGCTACAACGAAGTTAGTTTGGATGGATGCGTTATGTCATGAGCTCAATATTCCTCTTTCTTCTCCCTATCATTTGTGGTGTGACAACTCCAATACGGTTGACCTATCCTCAAATCCGGTATTCCATGCCCGCATCAAACACATCGAGGTTGACATTCATTACATCCAGGAAAAGGTGCAAGATAAGTTTGTTGAAATCGGTCACGTCCCAGCCCTTGATCAAGTTGCGGACTTGTTCACCAAGTCCCTTGCTGAACTACGATTTTGTCTTCTGCCAGATAAGCTTCATCTCATGCCTCTGCAGGATCCTGGTTGAAGAAATGAAGAACTTTTTTTTGGTGCATGTTTGAATATATATTTGTAAACGTTTGCTGAGTCAGCAAGTTAGAAGCAGTTAGTGGGTTAGTTTGTTAGATGGTTACAGAAGCTTTAGGAAGCTTTTCTCTCGTGTATATATACCTTTCTCTATCAGCTTTAGGGTTGTGCATCGGTCGGTTCAGCCCACCGACCGACCCAAAAAACACAAACCAATTGACCAACAGTTTGGATGATTTATAGACCGAACCGACCAAAGTTTTAAGATCAGCCAGTCGAAAACCGAGCCGTCGAAATATTCAGTTTTCAACCGACTGAACCGAGCCGAAAAGCTGGAGGCCGCGCGGTGGTGAAGAAGAGCGGGTTACAGGTGAGGCGATGGTGCAAGAGAGGCTGGAGGCCATGCGGCGGAGGGCGGGTTACAGGTGGGCGGCGACGCAAGGGAGGCTGGAGGCCGCGCGATGGTGAAGAAGGGCAGGTACAGGTGGTTGTGTGCGGCGGGTGGAGAGAGGAACTGCGGCTTGGAGCACGTCTCGCCGGAGGCGCTGATCACTATTTTCTTAGCAACAAAAACTGCAACTAACACAGGCAATTGTAGCAAATAATAAGCAATCGAGTATCGTATCCTCAGGGACTGACACAACGAAATAACTCTAGCTATCTCCTAAACAGACTATAACAGTAGACAGGCAACAAAAAGTAGGAAGGTTTGATTAGCACTAAATTCAGATAACAACAAATAAAATAAGGTAAAAACTCAAATAATAAAAAACTCTGACCCTAGGAATGTACTTTTACTAATTAATTACATGCATTTAATCTATTGATTCAATTACCAATTTAATCCAACCCTGATGAGAGATCACAGAACTATTCACAAGCTTCTCTAACGAACACCTATGAAAGTAGATTAATTTACCCCCCTTCACATTCAAGACTCCAAGGAATAAATTATCTCCCAAGCGTACATAAAGAATAGCTCCCTATAGTTTCACCTATCCCATTCAAGTGTCAAGGCTACTACTATAACATGCATTCCTGAATCGGCTGAACAATTATCGCATTCAAGACTCAAACTGAACAGCTAGACATGTAAATTATTGGCCAAATAATTCACAAGAAATTAAGCACCAGGAATCATGAATCACAAGTTGGAGGGCAAATTGATATCAATAAATCATACACACATAATTAATCAGCTATGTACAAACCCTAGGTTCAGATAAAAGAACTAGCCAAACATACTAAAATAAATCATAAACATAATTAATGAGAACGCAATTGAAAGAACTGAATTAAATAAAACTTTGAATAAAATAATTGTAGTGGCTTGAATCTTCAATCTTGTGGAAATCAAATCCAAGCTGTAAAAACTTGAAAGCAATAATAATCTAAAGCTATGAAACTGAGAAAATAAAGTTGGAAACTGAAAAAGGAACCTGAATAGGTCAAAAGAGGACCTATATATAGGCACAGGGGATAAATACAGTATAGAGCTCGAAAATACTGATAAAATCCGAAAATCCCGCAAAATCCCGAAAATTCGGAAATTCCCGTCGGGCACTATTTACTACTGCGCGCGACTTTCTTGTTTCGGCCATATCTTTCTCGTCCGAACTTGGATTTGCGAACCGTTTGCGCCTACAAACTCGTATCGAGACGAACTACAACTTTCATTAAGATCAACAGTCCAAATTCGAACTTCATATTTCTGTAAAATTCATCAAAGTACGAGCAAGTAACATATTTCACTATATAAAGCAATTTAAGCACAAAACAATCATCAAACACTCAATTTCCTATAAAATTAACATCATAAGAACATTAAAAACCATGGAAACATGAGTGTTATCAGGCGCCGCATGAGAGTAAGAGAAGTGAGATGATTAGGTTTTGGGGTGGGGATTGGGGAGGCGCCGCATGGAATAGGATTAGGAATTAAGTTTTGGGGTGGGGACTGGGGAGGCGCCGCATGGAATAGGCTTAGGAATTAGGAACTTAGGTTTAGGAATATATATATTATCGGTCGGTTCAATTTTCGACCGACCAAAATTAGGAAAACCGAACCGACCAAAAAAATTGAATTTCTAAAAAAAAAACGGCCGAGTCGACCGACTATAGCAAAAAAACCGACTGAAAACCGATCGGTTCAGCCTATTTTTGGTCGGTTTTTTCGGTCGGCTCGGTTTTTGCTCACCCGTAATCAGCTTTGCTAATTAATGAAGACACAATTTCTCACTCTAAAATTCTCTCTGCTTGTTACTCTAAATCTCTTCTTCATCCTCTCTTAGCTTACTTTCAACAACTCGCGACCTGCCCTAATCAAAACTTTTTTCCGTTTTCACGACTTCTGCACCACCTTTCCACCGGAGCGATCGTCGATCGAAGACATCGTCGACTTGAGCCGCCGTCGATCGAAGCTTCTATCAATCAGAGCAACCGTGTAAAATTTGCTTCATTTCTGTAGAATTAAAATTGTGAAATTCGTAGAAAAAAGAGAAAGAAAAATTCGATTGATTTTAAATTTTGAGCTGATTTCTAGTTAGAATTTTGTGAGTTTAGCTTTATTTTTTGTTAATCATTTTTCTTTGTTTGCATAAATATTACTCTATAGTTAATAATTTTGGTTCTATTGTGTAATTTTTAGGAAGGGGCAAAAATAGAGGAAGATAACAACGCCGCTGAGGAGATACCGGACGCCGCCGAAGGCGAGGGAGATGGGAAGTTGTTTTACATTGCTGCATTATTGGATCCGAGACAGAAGATCACACGTGTGGAAAAGTGCTTAAGTTTATGCTCCTCAGCGAGCGATTGAATTGTTAGGGGAGGGGCGCAACTCATTGAATGAGTTGTTTGAGCATTACAAGAAACAACTTACTTTAGTTGAGGAAGCACTTGCCAATAAAAGTTGATCACTAATTTTATAGCAACAAAAACTGCAACTAGCACAGTGTAATTGTAGCAAATAAACAGTAGCCGAGTATCGTATCCACAAGGACTGATAATCGAAATCTCTCTAAGTAATCCTAATAAAACTCTAACAATATCCAGGCAAACGAATAATGATTGATGAATTGAAATTTAAAATAACACAAAGCAATTAAAAACAGAGAACAAATCAAATAATAAACAACTCTGACCCTAGGGATGTACTATCGTTAATTAAACACATGCATTCAATCTATTGATTCAATTACCAATTTAATCCAGCTCTGATGAAAGATCATAACACTATTCATAAGCTTCTCTAACGAACACCTACGAACGTAGATTAATAAATCCCTTATCACATTTAAGACTCAAAGGAATAAATTAACTCCCAACAACACACAAAGAATAGCTTCATATAGCTTCACCTGTTGACTCAACCCAAAACACCTGTGGATTGACTCGCAATCGTACGAGGTCGTCCTAGTGTAGTAATCTAACCCAAGTTGTCTCTCAAGGAAAGCTAAACAGGGCTTTGATTATGCTACGCACAGGAAACATGAAATAAACCTAAACACTCTAATCAAAAGGTTGGGTCTGACACTCTCTCTCTGATTAACTAATACGTAACTAAGATAAAGCATATAAAGTTACCTAGGCAGTAGATAGGAAGCGAGTAAAATAACGCAGTGAAGACAAGCACAAAATCAAACACAATACAACCTTTAACAATTAACGAAAGGTTGAAGACTGATACTGAAAAACACTTTAGTAAAGATATCAGTTAAAGTCAAGACTTTAACTGATACACTCGTAGAGCTTTAGTCTTGGATTGAACAGAGAAGTCTTATGAATCTTACTGACTATCCGAAGAATGATCAATTAGACTAATAACACACGCAACAAAAAACTTTGTCTTTTGAAAAAGCCTTTTAGAGACACGTTGTCAGGTTAGTGTTTCACTTTGCGATTAGTTAATTTTAGTTGAGAACGTTTGTGCACAGATAAGAAAGTAAAACTGAAAGCGATAAACGACAAAGGGATTTTTACGTGGTTCGGAATCCAATTCCTACATCCACGGTCAGTAGATCACACTGACAAACACTCTGGGCTTATGCTTACGGGTGCACAGCAAATCTTGAACTGAAACCACACGTTTCAGCACCAACACACTGGGTTGGATTTCTCAAACACACTTAGCGCGCACTGGGCACTAAGATCTCTTTGGAGTCAGAACACTGGCCTGAACTCCACACAACTTCAAACACTCTTTTTGCTCAGTTGAAAGGAGGTTCAAAAATTACCAACTAGATCACAGAGAACATGCTCTCTGTAATCAGTAACTTAGGCTTTGGATAAACAATATTTGCCTAAGGTTCTAAGAGAATATATGTAATCAGCAATGGACTGATTTTGGCTTTGTGATTCTCTTCTTCGATTCAAACTTTGGAAGGCTTTGCTTTGCTGAGTTGTAATTTCGACAACGTTTCAGTTTGTGTATTTGAATCAGTGAAGATTAAAGTGATCCTCGAGCTCTATTTATAGGAGAGGTCTTGAATAGATCTGTTGGCGGAGATGGTCTTCAAAAATTCATCCGTTGGATAGTAATTCGAATTTTGTTGAGGCTTCAATCTTCGAGGTTCCTTGTTTGGTGAGAAATGGCTACTCAAGTACAGGAGGTAAGGCGTGACTCAACCTAAAACACCTCTAGATTGACTTGTAATAGGACAAGGACACTCTAGCAATGGTAAGTTGACCCAAAGTCATCTCTCAAGTAAGATCTTAAAGGGCTTCTAATTGTATCACAAGAAAGCGGTAAAGAACGGATTGAAAACAGTAAAATTAACTAAAGCTTGCAATTAAAACTTAACTTGAAATTAAACTTAAGAATTAACTAGGCGAAAAAGAATTAAACTAATGCTTGTAATTAAAACTCAAACTTAAAACTTAAACTTAAATTAACTAGGCGGAAATGAATTATTAACTTAGCAGAAAAGAACAAAGCATAAATAAATTACTAACCCTAGGCAGAATTAAACGGTAAAGTAAAAGCTACTAGAATTAAAGGTTACTACGCTAAGAATTTAAATAACTTTAATTAAAAGCTTCTAATCTAATTCGACATAAAAGAAATTGCATAATTGAAAGCTTAACATAATTTATAACGAGGCAAAGAAATTAACGTAAATATTAAATACCGAAATCGTCTCGAGAAGCAAATCTGTCACTTGATTACAACTCTCAACGAAGAACTAACTAAAACTGAATTGAATGCTAACTAAGAACTAACTAAAACTCGAAACTAAAGAACTATGAAAAATGAGAATTGAACTAAAGATTGTTTTGATTGCCTAAGGTCGAAGCTATTCTCGTTCCGAAGGCTAAATGATTATTTCTCATGTTGAACGTTCAGCCCTTTATATAGACTTCCCTTTCATCAAACCCTAATGACCATCAAGCACGGCCCAGCCAAACTGGGCTTAAGAGATAGACATCAAGGCAGTCGTGCGCGCATAGGAGATTGCACTGGATAACTTGCTCGGCAAGTCTTGGCAGCTCTGGCGAGTCATGACAGAGCTAGAAAGTCATGGCAGAGCTGGAAAGTCAGCTCTATAGAAGTAGTCAGCTCTGGATAAGGAGATTGCCAGCTCTGGAAAAGTGTTGGCGTAGGTAGCTCTGGAGTTTGTCAGCTCTGGAACTTTTGCTCTGTCGAGTTTTGGTCAGTTCTGTCGACTCTGGAATTCAGCTCTGCCGACTCTGGAATTCAGCTCTGGCTTGGAATTGTTAGCTCTGGCTCTGGCACGGGAAATCCACTCTGACGAATGGACTTCAGCTCTGTCAGCTCTGGCGAGGCAACAGAGTATGCGCCGTCAGCTCTGGACACCACTATGAGCCCAAAAAAGCCATTTCTGATCAAAAAACTCGAACAAAACATTCTTCCTCCTATTATATCAAAATCTCCTACAAAGCATTAAACAAACCCATAAACGCACCAACTTCCAGAATATTTAACTCAAAATTAGCACAATCAAACCCCGAAATTAAGAACAATTAAGCATAAATCAAGGCGCCTCTGAAAATGTAATCACCAAAAATGAATGTTCTGCAGAGAAAGGACGATCCTCTGTATCTATGCATTTAATGCGGCTATACTTTGATTGTGTGGCTTTCTTTTAACGTTTGAGGTTCAGTCCGAGGAAGAATGTCAATTGATACTTGACTTTAGTATCAGTCCGCTAATTCCACGTAGCCAACATTAGATGAATAAGTCATAACTGATTCTTCAGTTGAGAAACTCGTTCTAGTCAAATATCAGTATTTGACTTTTGCCTTTAATTGCGAATATCAGTCGAGTTCTTCAGTCTTCAGTCCTTCGTTCTTCATTGTTCATTCCTCCGGTCTTCAGTCTTCAATCTTCAGAATACTAGCTAAACTAGAAAAAGAACTCCAACACTTGAGTTCACAAAGTTCTAGCCTATTACAAAGAAAACTTAAGGATTTTGGTATCATCAAAACTAGGGTTAGGATATTTCATTAAGTTCCCAACAATACTTTTTTTATGTTCTAGTTCATTGTATTGAGCACTACTAGTTTATTGAATGATCACCGACTAGTATGTGTTTTTACTAGTTGCATGTGCTTTCTTTATGTTTGAGAATAAGTGTCTCACTCCTATCAAACATATTAATGTGAATGCTGCTTGTTCATCAATAGAAGGTGAGTTGCGACTATCTGAATTGAAGGGATGGTGATAGTACTAGCATTAGTTGATTACTAGGTAACTAAGGCTTTTGCAAATTAATCTTTTGGAGTTCCCTACTAAAACTTTGTAACTGGTATAAATTAGATGTGCTGCACTAAACTGACTATCAACCTTTTGAAATTTGATGTGTGATTACCTAGATGAGGTAGCTTAAACATGAAGGGCTAAATTTTAATTGCCAGGGTTGATTTTCACTAAGGTAAGATTGATTGAGCCCATCCCGAGTCTCTCTGGCTCTACACGCGTTCCAGCCGCCAGGTGGTGTAGTTGGATTTGTTGGATTGTTTAGCTATACCTGCAGTGGAAAATTTGACAATAAGCGATTTTGAAGTGTCGTCGGCATTTCTGAATGCTTTAATCCGGAGTTGTCGCCCCAAGTTCCTTAACATTCAAAGAAGATGTGTGAGAGGTATGGACAAAGAGATTGTGGAACAATTTCAACACTTGAGCTTTCTGCCATGGAACACATTGTTAGATGATTCATGGGATGATTGGATAAATTCATACGTGTTCTACATAAAATTCGTACATTAAAAAACGTTTATATTTTATACACTTAAGAGTGTTTTTATTCTAGTCCACCCCTATATATATATATATATATATATATATATATATATATATATATATATATACCACCCCTATATAGGGGAGAGCTATAATAAGTACATTTTTAAGTGCATAAAATAGGAACAAATCATGTCCATTAGATTTTGACTGATTTTGTGACTTGAAATTAGCCTAATGAGATTCCCTAAAATACACGCCTGATACTTTGAGGAGAAGCGTGTAATTTTGCAATTTCAGTATGGGTTATCAAGATTTGATTAATTTTGCAATTAATCAAATCTTTATTTCCATATCTTCTCAAATCAAATCTTTAATCTTTTAAAACAATTCTAACCTAGACGTCAAACATTTTTCTTAACCGTAAAACAATTCCCAACTCACTTTCTGTATCCTCAAACGTCAAACATATAATTCGTAACAAATGATAATAAAATTCGTTATGCACTTAATTAGACATATAATTCGTAATAGATACACATAAAAACACTTTGAAGTATAATAAGACATGATTCGTAACAAATGGTAATATAATTCATTATGCACTATTTCTAATAACATATAATTCGTAACAAATAAATATTAAATTCGTAACAAGTGGTAATAAAATTCGTTATGCACTATAATTAGACATATAATTCGTAACAGATACTCATAAAAACAGCGAAACAGAGAGAGAGAAAAACTCTTAAATGAAATAAAAAATCTTTCCATACTTAATTTTTCATTCAATCCATTACCTTTCTACCGATATCATTTTTGAAATGAAATAAAAAATCTTTCTATATCTCATAGCATCAGAATCGAAACAGAGAGAGAGAAACTCTTAAAAGTCAACCTTTCTATCCTTTCGAAAGTGTTAGTTACGAATCATTAGTGCAAATCTGAAGAACCACATATTTGATTTATTTTTAATTTGGAGCGTCGATAAGTTCGATTTTCGAAAAATTAAATTGACTGAAAAAATAAAAAATTTCCTAAAAATTTGGCTGAACCAATAAAAAAAAGCAATCGAAAATCGATCGATTTGGTCGACCGACTCGATTTTTGCACATCCTTAGAGCAACCACAACGGGCTACTCGATGCCCTTACTCGAGTGGCTATCGAGTAGCCCCATTGCAGAGCTTGCCTACTCGAGGTATACCCGAGAATCACCTTTTTTTTTCTTTGAAATTAGATATTTTAATGTTAGTTTTAAATATATTTTTTAGGATTTAAGTAATTTTTAATGTATGTCTTTAGGTGTTTTTTGATGTAATATTTAGGATCTTTATTTAATGCAATTTTAATTATTAGTAAATTATTTTATTTAAATTTGAGCAATTAAATTTAAATGAAAAACATAAAATCAAAACTAATGTTATCAAGTAGGCTATCAAGGAACCCCAATGCAGCACTACCTACTCAATAACACAACCACTATCAAGTAGGCTATCAATGAACCTCATTGCGGATGCTCTTACAGTACTCATGCATCACTGTCTCATTTGGCTGAAGTCCAATTTCCGGCTCCTAATTCTTATGAAAATTTAATTAATCTGCAATCAGAGATAATAATATAACCTAATAAAGCCTCTCTCTTTTTTTTGAGAATACAGAAATAACAAAGTTGAAACCTTTTAATATGGAATGAAATTCACCCACAGGAGAGCCAATGGATTAGCAGATTTGTCATATCTTGATTCGTGGAAGGCAGTTTCCTTCGTACGGAGCAGAAATATTAACTCGACAAATTTTAAAACTGAAAAAAAAAATAAAAAAAATTAAGATAAAAGGGGATTTCCTTCCCAATATTCAACTGTCAGAAACAGGAAAAACAGTTGCAGAAATAAACACGGAGGGGAGGGAGAGGGCTGCAAAATTCCATTGAAGGGCCCTCTCAAAACTCAACCTTTTTTCCAACAAAAAACAACGAAATTTCGTTTGTGAATCATAGGAATTTTGTTGCTGTTGATCAATTAACACATTCCTATGGTTCACAAAGTTCAATTATTTGATGCGCCGATTGAATGCCCGCACAGTAAACCCTAGTCCGGAAGAAGAGAAAAAAGATATGGATCCGATCAAACTCCAATTCCGGGCGGGCCGACCTGGATTTCGACCCCCCAATAACAAGCAGCCAAACCCCATATCAAAATGCTGTTTGTACACCACCATCTCAATTGCGATTCTGCTATTTTGCTACATTCTGTTGTTTGGGAACAGAATTAACGAAAACAAGAAATACGGCGTCGTGATCGACGGCGGGAGCACAGGGACCAGGATTCATGTGTTCAAGTACGACGTTAGGAATGGGAATTTGGCTCTCGATTTCTCCGAGAAGGGCCGGGCGTCGATGAGGGTGAATCCGGGTCTGTCAGCTTACGCGGAGGATCCTCAGGGGGCGGGCGCCGCTGTTGCGCAGCTGGTGGAATTTGCAAAGAGGAATGTGCCGAGCGAGCGTTGGGGCGAAACCGAGATTCGCCTAATGGCGACGGCTGGTTTGAGGTTGTTGGAGAAGGAAGATCAAGAGAAGATCTTGAATGCTTGTAGGAGGACTTTGGGAGCGTCTGGATTTAGGTTTCGTGATGATTGGGCTAGTGTTATTTCGGGTATGATAAAATTAGATGTCTTTACCTTTTCTCTATCATTACTGTTCTTGTGGGATATGGTGAATTTTTCTTCTTTTTTAATCCAATCCTTTGGAAACAAGCTTCTTGCTGATTAAGTTGAAATAGAAGAAAGTTTTTGAGGGAAGTTAGTTAAATTTTGCCGTTGCCAATGGTGCTTGTCTTGTGCAGTTTTTGTGTGAAAAAAATTGAGCTTTGAGCTTATATGTCTATTTGGTTCCTTGTATTGACGGCTTGATTAGTGAGGTTTAAGAATAAGTCAGG
Organism: Salvia miltiorrhiza; assembly: GCF_028751815.1. Lineage (NCBI taxonomy): Eukaryota > Viridiplantae > Streptophyta > Magnoliopsida > Lamiales > Lamiaceae > Salvia > Salvia miltiorrhiza. The sequence continues at coordinate 27,621,807 of NC_080393.1, read as the reverse complement.
CTTCTTCATGTCTGATGATTCGACTCTGTACATTCTCACGCCTATAGTTCCCTAAGTTTGCCACTCCACTTATAGAAATTCGAGAATTCTCTGCTCGCTCAATTTGTAATTTTTATATCAATCAGCATGTACGTAAGTTTGAATTATCTACTCTTCAGAGTGTTTAAATGTGTTTCACAATCTTTTGATGATTTCAATAATAATTTCTGAATTGTTTTAGGGTCCGACGAAGGCTTGTATGCTTGGGTTGTGGCTAACTATGCTCTTGGAACTCTTGGAGCCGAACCAACACAAACAACTGGTATCATTGAACTTGGTGGTGCTTCAGCTCAGGTTCTATTTCGGTTATTGATATGGTTGTTGGTTTTGTTTTGCTGCAAATGATTTCACAGTTAGAAACAATAATGTCACTGGTTCATGGGTTAATTTTTTACTCTTCTGAAAATGAACCTGCTAACTAGTTACTCCCTGATCTGTCTTTGCTATATAATATACATTTCCTTTTTCCTATTTTCATGTCTCTGTTTCTTATGTAGATTCGTATTGAGATTCTGAATTTCTACAGGTTACCTTTGTCTCAAATGAGCCCATGCCCCATGAGTTCTCTCGGCAAGTTAAATTTGGAAATTTCACTTACAACCTGTATAGCCACAGCTTGCTTCACTTTGGCCAGGTAACATTTCTTCTGAAAGCAAAGTCAGTGACATATCATCAGTGTTAATAGCATCCTTCCTGTGGCTGAGTTTCATTTATGTCTTCGGGGCTTGACTAGTAGAATTCTTGAATATGGGATCACCACTTTTGTAAGACTGTATACCTTCATTACTTGTGCCTGTTGAATGGTTGGCATTCTCTTGCATATAATTTGAATTTATAGAGTATTATCAGATAAATCAAATTCTGAAATAATCTTTCATCTTGCTTGTGTAATGAAGCTGTCATTTACTAGATTTTGCAGGAATATGCATGTAGTTACTGTTGTAAATATATTTTTGATATTCTGGCTTGTTCACTGTGTACTGAAAGACTTGACTGCTGATGCAATGCGATTATGCTATTAGCTGTGAAGTCTGCTGCATCTTCCAGGTTTTTTGACTATTACTTTTGCAGAATGTTGCCTTTGAGTTGTTGAAAGAATCTCTTCTATCGGGACACCAAGAATTGGGTACGTCCAGCTGAAGTATTCTATTTTTGGCTGGTTGTCTTTATAAAGCTGCTCTCTATTTTGGTGAACTTTTTTTGAATCAGAGTGGAAATGTATTGAAAACTATACTATGTATTCATTCATTTAGATAAATACTCTTAAGTTCATTCTTCATTTGGACTAGTTAGGGTCTCGATCTGGATGAGAACTAGCTGAATTAAGCTGTCTCGTTAACTCAGTTATATTGGTTGTTCATAATTTCTACTCCAGACACATGGAAGGTTAAATCCTTCGTTTGAAGTTTGTAAATTTGTTATTTGCTGCAGCTGCCAAATCTCTTCACATAGAGAAACCAATGGATCCTTGTACTCCTAGAGGATATGTCTCTGAAAAGGAGGCGCGGAAGCTCTCTCCTACTTCTTTGGTCGAAAAAAGGAGATACATGTCTACTTTGTCACCCAGTGGTAATTTCTCCGAATGCCGATCTGCTTCTTTGAAGCTGCTGCAGAAAGGGAAAGGTATTCTGTCTGATGACTTCGCATGCTTCTTGTTAATCATTTTACAGGATATTTTTAACAGACTATTTTATGCCGAATGCAGATAAATGCTCTTATCGCACTTGCTACATTGGGTCAACATTTATTCCGAAGCTGCAAGGGAAGTTTCTTGCGACAGAAAATTTCTTTCACACTTCTAAGGTGTCATTCAACCTTTGAATATTGAGTTTGACATTATGTTTATGTTTTGTAATTTCTAATCCGCTAAGCTTTTCTTTTCTCTTCCATCAAGTAGTTCTTTAGGTTGGGCCAAAGATCATTTTTATCTGGGCTGGTGGCTGCTGGGGAAGAATTCTGCAGCGATGATTGGTCAAGGTTGACGAAGAAATACTCATTTCTCGAGGAAGAGGACCTTATTCGCTATTGCTTCTCTTCTGCATATATCGTGGCCATGCTTCATGATAGTCTTGGAATTGCTTTGGATGATCAAAGGTATTACTTGTTAAACTATTTTCCAAGATACATTTCCAAATCATCGATCCTTAACTATTCACACAGATTAGATGTGCACACTTTTTTATTTTAAAAAAGTTATGTTGGAAGCAGATTTTTTCTTTCGGTTATATTGGATATCACTGGCATCTTAGGAGTTGGCAGGCGCGGATCTTGCTTTTCTGCCAAATTATGAAATTATATTCTATTTTTCTCTGAATAATCTTGGAGCAGGATTCAATACGCGAGTCAGGTTGACAGCGTCCCGCTCGACTGGGTGCTGGGAGCCTTCATCCTGCAGAGTGCAGCCGAGTTAGACGTAGAGAAGACAGATTGGTTGACCCCCGTTATAGGAGGTGAGTCTTCGCCCCTGCCCCTTCTCTTTGGAATCTTCCTTATGGCGGTGCTCGTGTCATGGTTCGTGTTGAGGAGGCGGAAGCCTCAGCTGAAGACGATCTATGATCTGGAAAAAGGTAAATACATAACCACGCGCATCAGTCGATACTCATAAAAGTAGCGGCGTTACAACTGTGCGTCCCTGAATTTACTCAGACGACGACCAAGTGCCTGAATATCTAGACTGCATGTGAAGAAGAAGTTGCTTGCTGCTGCACTCCCTCGATCTTGGTTCCCATCCGAACCCTCCTCTTTGGTGACGCCTCGCTCAAGAATCGAGAGGCTAGGAGGCCGATTATCGAGCAAGTTAAGGAGCGAGTTTTGCCCGGGGCGCACGGCTGCGTTACGGTGAGTACAGTTCTTGTTTGTCCATAAGTATAGAAGAAGAGACAGTATAGGATTCTGTTTACATAATCCAGTGATTGAGATTTGCACAAGGGGAGCTCTGCTCACTGCTTCCCTCGATAGTGTGTAACACGTCATTTTAACTTTAATCTTATTCTCTTTTTGGCTTTGTAAAAGTACACAAACGTTCAAGGTGAATGAATGCATTGATTTTTTTGTCAATGTATAATTTCATACCATGTCGAATTACCTTTTCTTTCCACTGATTAGAATGACAAATTTTGTTTTATTCTCTCATCCGTATGCATCTTCTTACGTTGGAGTGACATGAGTTTTAATAAAAATTAATTGTGTAATTGACGAGGGAAGGATGTGTTCCACAAAATTGTAAAGTAATAAACTAATAACGAGTGAAATTATTTTTAAAAATAAATTAAAAAGATATTTTGCGGACGGATCAAAATGAAAATATTGGAAAAAATTGTTGAGGTTTGGAGGGAGTACTATTTGTAAATATTCAAGTCAGTGGAGCCCACCTCCAACCAACACTATGACCAGCTTCCTTTTTCCTTTTTTTGTTAATAATGAACAAATTGAACCAATTAGAATTTACCAGTATATTCCAGAATGTTTGATTTTGCTTAATATCTCTTTGGTTGCAATTGCGAGATACAAAATACTCTTTGCGACTGCATCTCTACATCCTCTGTTTACAATAAAGCGGTGCCTAATTCGGTTAACTTATTATTACAAGCCTAGGAATGGCAATGGATCCTGGATTCGGTTCAAATTTGCGAATTCAGATCCTTTTTTTAAGATCTGGACCTTAGGAAAAATGGATCCAATGGATCTGGATTGGATCTGAGTTATTCCTATAATTTTCGGATCTGAATTTGGAGCAAAAAATCTGAGACCCAGATCCGATCCGTGGATCCATTTATATATAAATATACGAAAACACAATATTAGATGGAGAATGGAGTCGCAATTTGGTTCGTCAGATCAATCTTGATCAATGGCTGAGATTAGAAGTTAATATAATTAAAATTGGTGAGATTTATAATATCCCTTAATTTACTCATTTCTCTCTCCTCTCTCCTCTCTCCTCTCTCTATCTCCCGTCACCCCTCACCTCTCTCCTCTCTCTCTCTCGTCCCCTCTACCTCTTTCTCTCTCACGATTTTCCCCCATTAAACACCAGAAAACTTCACCATTCAAGACAAGTTCAACACAAGTTCAACACAAGTTCAGAAGTTCAATACCACAAATTCAAAAGTTCACAGAATTATACGTATAAGTTCAATAAAATTATTTACAAAATCTGCCGCCCCCTTCCTCTTCTCCGGCGAATGTTCAATGCACGGAGAAGGGGGCGGCGGCCGGAGTTCAGAAGGCGGCGGTGGTGGCTGAACTTGGGGCGTTCGAAGGCGGCGGTGGTGGCTGAACTTGAGGGCGTTCGAATGCGGCGGTGGCTGAACTTGGGCGGCGGTGGCTGAACTTGATGGGGTTCGAAGGCGGCGGTGGCTCTGAACTTGAGGGCGGCGGTGGCTCTGAACTTGTGGGCTGAACTTGGGGCGTTCGAAGGCGGCGGTGGTGGCTGAACTTGAGGGCGTTCGAAGGCGGCGGTGGCTCTGAACTTGAGGGCGGCGGTAGCTCTGAACTTGTGGGTTGAACTTGGGCGGCGCTGAGGAAGGAGGCAGCGCCACCTTTTGTGTGTGTTCTGTGTGTGTGTGTGTGTGTTCTGTGTTCTGTGTGAGAGACGAGAGAGATAGGGAAAAAGGGACAGGAGAGAGAGATATGAGAGAGGAGAGAAGGAAGTGGGAAAAAGTGACGGAAGAGAGAGAGATGAGAGAGGAGAGAGGGAAGTGAGTAATTTAAGGGATCTTACCAATTTTATTTTCAAAAATTATTATATTAATTATATTAGCTTTTAATCTCAGCCCTTGATTAATATCGATCTAACGAACGAGATTATGACTCTAGACTTTGCAAATATTTATGTTCTTGTTGAACTCTCCCCTATATATATATATATATATAATGTTATTTATTTTTATCTAACTCTAATCTAATATCTATGACTAATCTATATATCTCTTTTCATAAATAATATATAATGCAATTAAAGATAATATTTTACTTTTATTTTAATTTAAATTTTAGTTTTCATTATTATTATTATTATTATTATTATTATTATTATTATTTATATTGATAACATTAATTTTCTTTTTTCTATGTAAAATAGAGGACACATTGTTCCACTGTTATTTAGTACTCCTACTTGATTATTATATTCTTATTGTTATTAAACTTTGATAATATTTTATAGAATATGGTTAATTAATTTATTTTGAATAATTGTTGAAAATCTAGACAATAATTATAATTTTATTTGGGATTAATTTAAGATTGGGATTAATTTAAGATTTATAAATTTATTTTAAAAGACAAAAAGTATGGATTCGGGTCTGGACCCGAGACCCTGTGGATCTTATGGATCTGGACCTGAATCTCATTTTTTTGGATCCAATGGATCTGGACCGGATCTGGGCCTAAGTCAAAAAATCTGAATCTGGATCTGAACCAAGTAAGATCCAGTCCAAATCCGGCCCATTGTCATCCCTATACGAGCCCATGCACTTTTCAAACAAACTTTATACGACTGTACTTGTCTAATTTGAAACTCAATTCTCGAAAATAAAAGCATTTATATAATTCAGAACCAAATAAACCATTTATGGACATACACATCACTCCAAAATAGTATATGATGAGGATGGTACTCGGTCTTCACTTAGAGTAGAGAGAATCGACCCAAATAGCAGAGTATGAGGCTCAGAGGAGAATTCATTCTTAGATGCGTACATAAATTGAAATATCTTTGTCGACGAGACAGTGAACTAAGGAGGAAAGCGTGTTTCCTCAGAGCTGGTTGGAGAGGTTCAGAGAAGAAACACCGAGGGGGAAAGGTTTCAAAAGGAAAGAATGTTGAGAAAATAGATTAGAGAAAGCTTCTAAATACAACAGAGCTAGAGATGGATACAAAAAAACCTTTCCGTAGTCGGAAAAGAAGTGCACCTAGGAATGATTGTTGTAACTATTTTGCAGGTGATCGCTTTCCCTAAGCTATTTTCTCAACATTCTTTCCTTTGCCTTTTTTGCAGTTGCAGGAACGAGGGAAAGTCTGATTGTCGGTCGACGTGGAAGATGCAAAAGGGAAATGAACGAAGATGTCGATGGTGAAAAGGAAGGAGGACTCTGAAAAGACAAAGATGTCCTCCCTATACTCATAGTTGAATTTACTATTATGCCCTTGGTTGTAAGGATCTATAACTAGTGATAGGATACAAGTTGTAACACATGTTCACTTATGCAGTAATAAATTCATACTATTTTATTTAAGTTTAGGAGTTCTTTACATTTAAATTCAAATGGAATCGCATAGCCGTTATAAGAAGAATCCCTTTCATTAAATAAAGAAAATATCTCCAACCTCTTTCAACGTTAAGTAAGAAACAGAGATTTCTTAGTATTGAATAAAGAGTTTACTGAAGATTCATTGCTATTCTGCCCGTGTCCAGTCCGTGATTACCGAAGGTGGAAAGCTTCACTACTACAGGTTAGTCGTCTCTCTTTTATTATCAAGTGTTGGTCGGAACCACCTTCACTAGTATCTTTGTCCGCTGAGTGTATACTACTTTAAGTTCAGTACGAATTTTAATAAAATAATTTCTATGTTTCATAAGAGTGTGCGTAATTATAGTTCCTTCATCTACAAGAGTATATTTCTTTGAATTCAACATGAATTTTAATAAAATATTCGCTTCGTCCTATAAGAGTGTGCATGATTGTTAGTGACACCATTTTAATAAATATTAGGTAAGTGTGTTATGAATGGAAGAAATGATCGACTTTTAGAGATTAAAAAAAGAAAAGAAAAAAGTAAGCGATTTGTGGTGCATTATGTGTGGTAACGTTGTAAATAGATTGATAAAATAGATGAAGTAGTGTCCAAAAAAGAAAAGTGCACACTCTTGTGGGACATACTAAAGTGACAAAAAGTGCACACTTCAATGGGACGTGTAAAATACTCCCCCCCTCCCATTTGTATTGGCCCCTTACTTTTGGGCACAGAAATTAAAAAACCTTTTATTTATGAGTTAAGTAGGTGGAATGTTTTACTTTTGCCATTTATGAGTCCTTATTTTTGCTATTTTAAGAAATGGGCCAATACAATTGGGACAACCCAAAATAGCAAAGGGGCCAATACAAATGGGACGGAGGGAGTAATTGATAGATGTGTTTTTATAATGAATAAAAAGTTTCATCATGTAAAATGAGTCATTGTGTTTGAACTGAATTTGAAGTTATCTAAATTAAGTGAATGTTGTTAAACAAAAAAAATGAGATCGTATCCAAAAAAGAAAAATATTACTCTCTTCGTCCATTAAAAGTATGACACTTTTGATCGACACAAATTTTAATAAAAATGGTGGTGATTTTCATGTAATAGAGAAATGGTCCCACCAAATTTGAAATGAGTGATTGAAATTGAATTAAAGATGATTATTTTGTAAATAAGGCATGTTTGTAAGGATAAGAAATAAGAAAAAAGTAGTGGGGCCATTTCTTAAGAGGCACTCTCCCGTGCAACCGGTTGCACCGTGCAACTGGTTTCTGAATGATACTACTTCAACATACAAATGACACTTGAAGATCTTCAAGCTTCAAGTGTCATTTGTATGTTGAAGTAGTATCATTCGAAAATGTTCAAGTGTCATTTCTCGAATGAAGTAGTGTCATTCTGGAAACCAGTTGCACGGTGCAATCGGTTGCACAGAAGTATTTGTGTTTCTTAAAATGGAAAGTTCCATAATTTTTGTGGACACAAAAAATGGCAAAAATAACATACTTTTTGTGGACACGGGGAGTATATTTTTTGTGGACGTCAATCGAATAATTGTTGTATACTTTTAGTGGACGGAGGTAGTAGTTTTTTAGTTAATTTCGTTTACTTATTTAATATTTGAAGTATTAACAAAAATATTTATTCAGAAAATATATGTATAATTTATTAGAAAAAGAAATACATTTATTACCGTTGTTTATTCTTTAAATATTAGATTGTTAATTTGAAACTTGATTATAAAAAGAAAACGAAAACAAAACAAAAACATATAACCAATCGCCCTTCTTGGACGACAAAACAATACTTAGAATCCCATTCATTATTATTCATCTAGAAAGAGATAATAAAATTCAAACAAATTTTAAATTGCATTACTCCGTCTGAGCAACGTTGAACAAGCGAAACAATGCGAACTGACAAATTTGTCAATTTCCCATTAAATATCAGACCGTTGGTAACTACAAAATCCAAAATGTTTTTTTTTTAGGGGAACTTATAAAAGAATATTAATCATAAGAGCACCCATCTTGATCCTTTTTCAAGTTCAAACGAACAAAAGTATAGCTCGAATTATCGACTTAGAGCATCAACAACGTGGGGTGCGAAGGCCGGATCGAACCCGGCCTATCGCACCTGCCACGGTTGTTGCACCCAGGTGCAATGGAGGAGGGGCGTATGGACGCACCCGCTGCAAAGCTGGAGCGAAGGAAATGGGTGTATTGCACGCGCCCATTTCCGTAATTAAAAAAAATATATATTCGGATTAAAAAAAAAATTAAACTGTCATTTGTTGTTTTTTTTATTTGTAATTGGATGTTTTAAATATTTGTTGTTTTTTTCATTCAATTAAAAATATTTGTTTTTTTATTCATTCAATTAAAAAAAAATATTCGGATTAAAAAAAAACTTTAAATTTTTCGAAAATTGGATGTTTTAAATATTTGTTGTTTTTTTTATTTGTAATGTTTGGATTTTTAGTTGAATGAATTTTATGTTGTTAAAATTGAAGTTGTTTAATTTAAATTGAAAAAAGAATAAAAGTAAAGAGAAAATGAAATTAAAATCTGTTGGGGATGGATCCAACAATTACGGATAAGGACGTCGGGGTCGTCCGGTACGATGGGCACTAGCAACCTGAAACACGAACAACGTTAGAGCCCTCCTTGGAGCACCGGTGGGGGTGTCGATGGAAGGGCCTCCGACGCTCAAGTCAGTAAACAATATTAATAAAAATCGCAATTGAAAATACACGAAATAGTAAATCGGATCGATCTGGGCGACGGAGTTGAAGGCGATTGAGCAATGAGCGAGGGCCATTGGGTCGTCCCGGTTGATCTGATCACCGGAAAACCTAAGGCTGAGAGCGTGGAGGCGGAATAGTGCGAGATGGGAGAGAAGAGCGAGAGAACGTGTTGGAGTGCGAACGATTGTGTGGGTCGAATGACCTAGTAAGTTCTTATTTATACCGCGATGGCCTGACGGCTAGGGTTTTGCTGGCACGTCTCCTTAAACCCTAGTCGTTCCGATATTAGGGGGATCGTATCCCTGACCTCATTCCTTTCTTTCTCCCCAAGTCGCTGCCCTATCTAGGGTTTGGGTCGATGGGCCTTCACGACCTAAAGTACCGGGTTGGACTGAATTAATTGACACTAATTCAACTTTTCAGATTGGGCCTAACGTTTGGGCCGCGAATATTTGCTCGAATGGGCTTATACGAAATCTGCCCACTACAAAATCTATTGAACCCGGGCGGATGCAATACCATTGTTGGAGTGGGTGCAATAGAAGTGGGACCATGTCTATTGCACCTACTATAGGTGCAAGGGTTGTTGATGCTCTTATCTATAACACAAATAGTATTACTTCTCTCTATTACTTGAGAAAATTCAAGTATTCCTCAAACAACTTTATTTTTATATACTGAATTTTTTATTTACTTATTACATAATTTATTTTAAAAAATAATAATAAATCAGATCAATCTCGATTTTTTAAAAATTGGTCCCACCAGCAAATAATACTCACGCAGATGACAGATTTATATCTTTTGGTGCCTAAAAATATAAAAATCCAAGAGGTCCCTCCATTAACAACCTCATTAATAAAAACAAACTGCCTTCACCAAATCCAGAATCATCTACTAATCAACTCGGACTATACATACACAACCCGTGCATCTATACATGAAGAAACAAGATTATTTTATCTACACAAAAAATAATTTATTTATTAATAATAAATGAAAAGTAGAGGAAGCCGAGTCCTTATTTTTCAATTGAGTAAATCTTGGGCGATAAGTTGGAATTAGCCAAAGTCATCAAAACAAAAGCCAAAGTAAAACGCGTGAGCAATCAATAATTACATTACATATACATATATATTTATTATTATTGACTCTTATTGGATTTTGTTTTTCTTGGTTGTGCACCAAATTCGCGATTTCTTTCCCGTTTTCGTTTCGATTTCTCTGTTTCTCCTTCAGGTACGTTTCCTTTTTCTTTTCCTATTTTCATCTTCCAAGTTGTTGTTTCCCCAATTCATTTTTTTGTTGTTGATTAGATATTGACCTTTTGTTTTGGCGCCCTAAGCTAGAAAATTCGCTGATCCCGCTGCATTTGCCAGCGTGATCAATGAATTTCTGACGCCTTTTGATTCCCAATTTTTTTCTTTTGTTAGGGATTAGATTATAGATATCTATTGGGAAAGGTGGGGATTAGGTTTTTACGCCTTTGCTGAGATGAGTTTCTTTTGTTTTGGTTTCAATTTCTTTCCTTTGGGTGGCTTGAGCGAATGTACAGGTCAAAAGATCAGAGCTTTCTCGTTAAATTGAAAAGGGCATTTATCTGATTGTAATCCCGAGGTCGAAAGATTGTATCTTTTTTGTGAATATATTGGAAAATTGTAAATTTTGAATTGTGATGTTGAAGGGTTTCTGTTGACCTGTTCAACCCAGGATTTTTTGTGCTTATTGTTGTTGCTTGAGGCGGTGGTGGTGTAAACAAGGTGTAAATGGCTGAACCTTTGGTGGGGAATGTGAACCAGCCGCCGAAGACTGAGGCGGGTGGGCCGAGCCAGCCGGTTCCCGAGGCTGTGGGATGTGGGCTAAATGGAAAGAAGCCTGAAATGGTGGGTTCCTCATCATCAATGGCAGAAGATAACCAAGTGGCGGTGACAGTTGAGAATGAGGAGGAAGATGAGAATGCACCACTGATTGGGATGGGGGAGTGCCGGATTTGCCAGGAGGAGGATTCTGTAAATAATTTGGAGAGTCCTTGTGCTTGCAGTGGGAGTCTTAAGGTAAAATGCTTAGTTGATGCTTGCTCTTTTAGTTTGGGTTGGGTTGGTTGATATTTTTACTGGGTTGTCTAACTTCGCATATTAGTTGCTATATTTAAGCTTTGTGCTTCCGAGGATCTTATAGGCGTTAGGCAAAATGTTCAGATTTTTTAAATGATATATAAAAGCATTATGCATATATCAATAATTATGAGAATCTAGTCCGGTGTCGTAGAATTGATGCAATTTGGGACTGCAGGCAATTTTTCAGAAAACGACCATGTTATTTGTGGTTGGGGTATAGAACTCTGAGTAATTTGTCTTACAGAAGTTTCTTGAATTTCTTTTTCATGATTGGTTATTTATAATCAAACAGTATGCCTTTTCCTTTAGGAGTGTGTTGTGTTTAAGTTTTTCTCTTTCCACCATTGCCCCCTACATTTCATGCAGCATCTTAATTGAGTAGTTGAGTTATAGCATGTAATATTTATGTTGATGATCCTTATCTTCCCTCTCCTCTCCTCTTTACTCTTGGAAATTCATTTGTTGAAATGACTTGGTTTACTATTTACTGAGATCCATTACTTTACAGTATGCTCATAGAAAATGTGTTCAGCACTGGTGCAATGAGAAGGGAGATATTACTTGTGAGATTTGTCATCAGGTATGTGATTTTACCTTTAAAACTTGATATTTTTCCATTAATCCAGCAAAAAGTCAATCAATGCTGTTTGTTTGCATATTCTAGCTTTATCTCTTGTGGCAATGCTGATATATCCCAATCGTAATTATATTTATGGGAACAGTTATGGATTGGTTTTGCTCATCAATCATGACAACCTCAACATGCTAGCTCAATTTTGTGTGAAACATTATACTAGGAACAGTTTCACCTCATATTTTATGTATTATCCTATCCTGAACACATACCATCTGACTGCCTTGAATGTGTAATAAAGGGTACATATGTACAGAAAAACAAAATTTTAGATCTCACAGGAAGATATAATTTATGATGCTGATGTTTTAGCTTCTATCTCTGATATGACATTATTTACTTTGTTCTGCAGCAATATCAGCCTGGTTATACTGCTGTACCACGTCCCCAATCTGATGAAACTACCATTGATATAGGGTAATAATTTGATTCTTACAAGTGTGAAAATTATGTTTCCCAATTTCACTTGCTCAGAATGAGAGAAGTAAAAGTTTGTTCGTTTTTCATGGGATTAAAGTTGACTATTACTATTGTCTAATTATGATTTGGTTTGTTGAATCTCATTTCAGTGGAGTATGGCAAATATCTGGCGCACCACTAGACATGCATGATCCACGTCTTCTGGCAATTGCTGAGGCTGAGCGCCAGTTTTTTGATGCTGCTGACTATGATGATTACAATGCTAACAGCAGTGGCGCCGCCTTTTGCCGTTCAGCTGCTCTAATCGTAAGCCTTTAGTACTGCTGTTTCCTTATTACAATGCCTCATTTGGTAGTATTTCTGTAGTTTGATTGAGATCCAAGAAAATAAATAATACGCTATGCCCTTCGAGGTCACATATTATACTTGTTTATTGGAGAATTTTCATGAACTATAAAAACTTTCTGAAAGCATTGCTCCCAGACAACAACACCACATTCAATTGATGTATTGTTTCAATTGGCAGTTAATGGCTCTTCTGCTACTGAGACACGCACTGTCCATCACTGATGACGGGGATGGAGATGGAGAGGACGACGCATCAACTTTCTTATCTGTAAGTTTCAATAGATCATTATATGTTATGCTGTCCCAGCCCTCTTGACTATGTAATGGTCAATATTTTTGCTGAATACCACTCCGTATGTGCAGCTATTCTTGCTTCGAGCTGTTGGCTTTCTTATGCCTTGCTACATCATGATCTGGGCCATCAGCATCTTGCAGCGCAGGAGGCAAAGACAGGTATGTATATTGCTCTAATCGAAGCTTTACCTCTTGCACGTCAGCAGCGATATTAATGTCTTGAAATCGTCATTTGCTGGAATAGGAGGCTGCAGCACTGGCGGCTACGCAGTTTGCAATCGTGGTTCAATCAGCACAAAGCAGAGGCCTCCTCGTCACCTCAGCTGCACCAGCAGTCACTCCGTTGGCTACTCCACATGCTGCTGACCCTTCACAGGCCGCGCCTCAGCAGGAGCACGTCTGATCCAACATTAGTTCCCCCATCTATGCCCATTTAAGGTATGCGGGAGTCAGCAATTGCAGTTGTATCTTTTCGCTTACTTTCACTTTAATTTTTCAATATGAGACTTGGCTCTATTACTGTGTTACATGTGTATATGAATTTCCGACCGCAAGACGAGCTGATTGGCTGCGTTTTCGACTAGTTAGACGTTCAACTACGCCCCAGGGGAAAAAAAAAAAAATTACTGATGAGAAGTGTACGTATTTGATGTACCTTGTTAGTGTAATAATATGTATTTTGCCAATTTATTCTTTATTTCGCTATCTTCTTTGTCCAAACGTTGTCGATGGAGTATCTCTTGAATGTATATATGTGTCGCATGAATATGTGGTTGAATTTCTGAATTTTGTTAACTAAGGGGGCGTTTATTTACATGGTTGTAAGATGCATGATTGAGTATTTTTATCCTTAAGTATGATTTCTCTAATCTCACATTTTCAAAGAGATAAGAATCAAGCAAAATTAGCTTAGGGGGTGTTTGGTTGCTCAAGATTAAATTGTCCCGAGATTACTCGAGATTGAATAGGTCCGAGATTATTTTTGTCACAGGAGTTAGGCCAAGAGTCATAAGTTATGATTAATCTTACGCGGCACTGTCTCAAGCTTTATCTATCCAATCAAATAAGCTATAAAAGCCTATAACATTACTAATCTTATTAATCGAACACAATGATTCAATGAACCAAACAAGATATAATATTATTATTTTAATCTTGTCTAATTTTATTCCAAACAAGATATAATATTATTATTTTAATCTTGTCTAATTTTATTAATCGAACACTCTTTAAATGATAAAAATAATCAAAGATTTTAGAATATCCTAAAGTTTTAATTCATCAAAATATATAAAAGATTAATCTTATTATTATTTTTATTAAGATTAATCCTTCAAAATAAATAGCTTTAATAGTACAACAAAAGGATTACCCGCGAACAGGAATCCAATTCCAGCCCTCGTCAAATCAAATCAAAGAAAGCAACCTACCGTTTAGCATTTTTGAAGATCAATTTTTTTTGTGGACAGAGATGTCATGAACTTAGGAAACTCCGAGATTAAAGGAGAGGGAATGGAAGTTGGGAAAGTTGTGGTGCCGAAGAGAGAGACGGCGGCAGCGGTGAAGGTTGGAGGGTCGGAGAAGATTGAGAAGAGGGAAGAAGAAGACTCGAGTTTGACTGAGCAAGGCAGAGAGAGTACTGGTTCGTGTGGGAAGAATTTGGCTGAAATGGGGAACATCAAAAGTGGCTAAGAGGTCAATGGTCCAAATGCAAGATCTGGTGACATGTGGCACAATTGTTACCACTTATCTTTATTTGTTTTTCAGTACCTATGTTATTGTATTTAGCAACTTTAGCCCAAGGGTCCCACCACCTTTAAACCTTAGCATATAAAGTGTACGTGCATGAAATGGGAAAACCTAAGCAATGAAATTATCTTCTCTCTCTCTTTCTCCTTCTTCCTATTCCTATCTACTTCACTGTTCTATCGATTTTATCCAAAATTCCTTCAAATCCCATTAGAATTACAGAAAAATACGAGTAATAGCCTAGATCTATTACATTGGTATCTCAGAGCTTGGGTTCTTTTGCTTCTGTCTGGCAAAGATCCGAGTGGAAATGGCTGATGGCACACGAGTTAAGGAGTTACAGGAGTCACACAAAAAGTTGGAGCAGCAGCTAATTGCTGAAGCAAGAAACAGATCTATGTTAGAAAATCAAATCAAGGAGCAATTCAAGAATTTGGATTAGAAAATTGATACAAAATATGATCAGTTAACAAAATCTGTGGAAGAGCTTAAGCTACTTATGATGGGATCTGGTAAGGGCAAGGAAAACACGAGCTCATCTCTATTGGGTCCGTCCCCATTCACTGCAAGGAAGGAAGGTAACTCCAGCTCTAGAGTTTCTCCTTTCACCCCTGGATTTAAGACTGACTATTCTCAACAGTCTGGTTCAAACTCTGGATATTCAAACCATAGGATTGATTTTCCTAAATTTGATGGCACTAATCCTAGGGCTTGGATTATTAAATGCAACACCTATTTTAAATTATCTGCTGCTATGAGTGATGAAAATATGGTGCAGTTGGCTGTGCATAATTTTGAAGGACAGGCATTACACTGGCTGCAGAACTTTGGTTGTGAAAACTTGTTTACTATCAATTGGCAGCAGTTTATGGAGGAAGTAACTTTGAAATTTGATGACTTAAATAAGGGAAAAATGGTTATGGTCTGCTGATCAACCCATAGTGTTTGATGAACATTCTATAGTAGCCAGTCAACCCCAAGAAACCCCTCAATTGCTTAATGTTCTTAGGAGTTGGCCATTTCTTCATACAAGCTACCTTTTGAGGATCAGTAGCCACACCATCCTTGGATATAATATGCCCCAAATATTCAATGCTCTGCACCCCAAACTGGCATTTGCTCATCTTAGCAAATAGAGTGTTGGCCCTTAAAACATCCAGTACTGCCCTCAAGTGAATTAAGTGGTCATCCCAGCTCTTACTATACACCAATATATCATCAAAGAATACTAGCACACTTTTTCTTAAATAAGGCTGAAAAACCTGATTCATCAGGGATTGGAATGTGGCAGGAGCATTGCACAATCCAAAAGGCATCACCAAGAATTCATAGTGTCCATGGTGAGTTCTAAAGGCTGTCAAATACCTGTCTTCCTCCTTCATAAGTATTTGAAAATAGCCTGACCTCAAATCCAGTTTAGAAAAATAACTTGCACCATATAGCTCATCCAACAGTTCATCAATTAGAGGAATAGGGTAGTCATGCTTGACTGTGAGAGAATTAAGATACATGTAATCTATGCACATTCGCCAAGAACCATCATTCTTTTTAACTAGAATTGCTGGGGAGGCAAAAGGGCTCCTGCTATATTGAATTGTGCCAGCTTCCAACAATTCCTTAACAATTTTCTCTATTTCATCTTTATTCTTGTGTGTAGTTCTGTAGGGATATTGGTGCTTAGGCTCACTTCCATCTTTAAGCACAATCTGATGCTCAATTCCCCTGACAGGTGGCAGGCCCTGAGGCTCTTCAAACACATCCTTGTACTCTTCCAACAAGGCTGGAATAGATGAATTAGTGACAATGGATACATCACTCTGCTGAGATTGAATCAGGTACAGCTCAGCTACCTCATCTAAATGGTGATGGATTAGATGAAGCAACCTGTGAACATCAATCATTTGAAACTGAGTCTGGTCAGTTATGGCCCTCAACTTGACCCTCTTTCCCCCAGTAAATACAGTAAAAGTCATATTCTCATAATCCAAACTAATAGGGGTGGAAAACTTCAACCAGTCGCCCCCTAGAATCATATCATACCCTTCATTCTTCAATATCCTAGGTGAGAAGGTGAACTGGTGGCCTTGGATAGTCCAAGTGAAGTCCTGAACTCTCCACTTACTTATCAGTTTATGCCCAGTAGCCCCCTTGACCATGATTGGTTTGTCCTTCTCCAGCGGAATATTCAATTCTGTTGCCAACCCTTCTCTTAAGAAGCTGAGGGTGCTTCCAGTGTCTAAAAGTATCTTCAACTCTCTTCCCCCAAACTCCCCAATTACCCTCATCGTAGTGGAGTTAGGATTTCCTAGCAGTGATTCCATTGCCATGTAAACCTCATCCAACTGTCCCCCATCCTCACAGATCTGTTCAGCCTCTTCCTCATCTTGTTGGAGATGAGCCAACTCTTGCTCTTCATCCATGGCCATGTAGAACACCCTGTGCTTGCATTTATGACCAAAGACATATTTCTCATCACAATTATAACACAGCCCCTTCTCTCTTCTTGCAGCCATTTCAGCACCAGTCAAAAGCTTGATGGGGGTCTTGGCACTGTTAAGTGCATTTGGTTTGTGGGTCAAGGAAATATCAGGCCTTCTGGGGTTATGAACTGGATTTGGGGAGGGCTTTGGAGGTGGCCGAACTCTCTTAGAAAGGGCTTCTAAGGTAAACAACTGTTGTTTCCCTGTTTCAATAGCCTCATGTAGTGTTTTAGGTTTAAACAATAACATGAGTCCCTGCATTTCCTCTGATAAACCACTTATAAAACTTGCCACAAAATATTCTTCAGAATAATTCATGCTGTTACCGAGTAGTAAGCAAGCTCTAAGTTCTTCAAACTTCTCAACATACTCCTCATAATTGCCAGCCTGTTTGAGATTTTTGAATTCCATAACCATTTTTCCCTCATTTAAGTCATCAAATTTCAAAGCTACTTCCTCCATAAACTGCTGCCAATTGATAGTAAACAAGTTTTCACAACCAAAGTTCTGCAGCCAGTGTAATGCCTTTCCTTCAAAATTATGCACAGCCAACTGCACCATATTTTCATCACTCATAGCAGCAGATAATTTAAAACACTATGGGTTGATCAGCAGACCCCTTACTGAATTATTGAGAAAGGACAATTTCAAGTGGGGTGAGGAAGCTACTAAGGCATTTGAAGAACTGAAAAATGCCATGGTGTTTGCTCCAGTTTTGGCTCTCCCATATTTTAACCAACCCTTCACAGTAGAGACTGATGCAAGTGGTGTTGGGGTGGGAGCTGTGTTAATGCAGAATGACAAACCTATAGCATTTATGAGTAAGGCCCTCTGCCCTAAGAATCAGTTACTATCAGTTTATGAAAGGGAGTTTTTAGCTGTAATCATAGATGTGCAAAGGTGGAAATCTTACTTACAAGGGCACAAGTTCTTCATTAAAACGGATCAGCAAGCTCTCAAGCATCTTCTGGATCAGAAGGTCATGAACCCTGTGCAACAGAAATGGATAACAAAGTTATTAGGGCTGGATTATGAGATACAGTATAAAAAGGGGGCTGAGAACAAGGCTGCTGATGCCTTATCAAGATATCCCACAGATGGGGAGGATTGTCAGTCACTCACTACAGTCACCCCTTTGTGGATGCAAAGGGTGAAACAAAGCTACGATGGTGATGCTTATTTTTCACAAGTACTACTTTCTAAACCTATTGATCCTACTTCTTATGCAGACTACACAGTAGTATCTGGAATTATTCGATATAAAGGAAGGGTGGTTGTAGGTTCAGGCAATGGTCTTCGGCAAACTATTCTGGAAGAGGTGCATAATACATCTTTTGGTGGGCATTCAGGAGTGTGGGGTACTTATGCTAGGCTGAAATCTTTCTTTTTCTGGCCACATATGAAGAAGGATGTTGAAGAACTAGTGCAACAGTGTGATGTCTGCCAGAGAAACAAATCTGAGCATGTACCTTATCTGGGGTTATTGCAACCACTGCCTATACCTGACAAGTTTTGGACTCATATTACAATGGATTTTATAGAGGGGTTGCCTAAATCTTGTGGAAAGGACGTGATTATGGTGGTGATTGATAGGCTCAGTAAATATGCCCATTTTCTGGCTTTATCTCATCCCTTCACTGCTCAGACCGTAGCCAAACTGTTCTTAGACAATGTCTATAAGCTTCATGGGCCACCTGTTAGTATCGTGTCTGATAGGGATAAATTATTCACCAGCCAGTTTTGGAGAGAACTCTTTAAAGCCATGGGAACTAGACTAGACATGACCACTGCATATCACCCACAGTCGGATGGGCAGTCAGAAAGGGTCAACCAATGTTTGGAAGGTTATTTGCGGTGTATGGCTGGAGCTACTCCTAAACAATGGGTAAAGTGGCTATCTTTAGCAGAATATTGGTACAATATTAGCTTCCACAACAGTTTGAAGTGTTCTCCTTATCAAGCTCTATATGGAATTCCACCTCCGCACACTGGATTAGGAGCTTATCTAAGTTCTCCTAATCAAGAAGTGAAGGAATGGGTTACTCAAAGGCAGGATATGGTCCATATGTTGAAAAAAAATTTGACCTTGGCCCAGGAAAGAATGAGATTATATGCTAACAAGCACCGCATCGAAAGGAGCTTTAAAGTTGGGGATCTTGTTTACCTTAAGCTGCAGCCGTACAGACAGAATTCTGTGGTCCTGAGGAAGAACCTGAAACTCGCTGCCAAGTATTACGGACCCTACAAGGTTCAAGAGAAAATTGGTGAAGTGGCATACAAACTTCAATTGCCAGATTCCTCAAAGATTCATCCAGTGTTTCATGTATCTTTGCTTAAGAAATGTTTGGGTAAGAATATCATACCTTCTACTGAGCTTCCGGCAGTCGATGTCGACGGTCATTTCAAGGCGGTACCTTTTTCGGTTCTTGATTATCGTTCTATCACTCGTGACGGGAAGGAGATTCAGCAAGGCCTTGTCCAGTGGATCGAAGGGGGAGCAGATGGGGCGGAATGGGTGGATCTGAAGGTTCTCCGCCGGAAATTCGAAGTTGACGATCCTTGCGGTCAAGGATCTGAAAATCCGGGAGGTATTGTCATGAACTTAGGAAACTCCGAGATTAAAGGAGAGAGAATGGAAGTTGGGAAAGCTGTGGTGCCGAAGAGAGAGACGGCGGCAGCGGTGAAGGTTGGAGGGTCGGAGAAGATTGAGAAGAGGGAAGAAGAAGACTCGAGTTTGACTGAGCAAGGCAGAGAGAGTACTGGTTCGTGTGGGAAGAATTTGGCTGAAATGGGGAACATCAAAAGTGGCTAAGAGGTCAATGGTCCAAATGCAAGATCTGGTGACATGTGGCACAATTGTTACCACTTATCTTTATTTGTTTTTCAGTACTTATGTTATTGTATTTAGCAACTTTAGCCCAAGGGTCCCACCACCTTTAAACCTTAGCATATAAAGTGTATGTGCATGAAATGGGAAAACCTAAGCAATGAAATTATCTTCTCTCTCTCTTTCTCCTTCTTCCTATTCCTATCTACTTCACTGTTCTATCGATTTTATCCAAAATTCCTTCAAATCCCATTAGAATTACAGGAAAATACGAGTAATAGCCTAGATCTATTACAAGAGATTGATATTTACTTTTTTTTGGTAGGAGCCACTTATTTTTGTTCTTTTATTAATAAAAAATGATGGAACAATCGCAAAGTAATTTTGATCTAATGGGTGACATTACATTTGCAGTCTCACACTTTGCTTTTCGAAAAAAAAGAGAATTTTTTTCAGACTCGAATATATTTTAAATAACGTTTATTCTAATATTACCAACACTTTCTCTACCATGTTATTTAAACTTACAAAATTTATATACCGTTCAATCTTTTCAAATTAACACTTGATAAATTAATAATCTTTCTTGAATAATAATTATCAACGATCTTAACTTAGACTCAATATATAAATTAATAAGATAATAATAAATAAAATTTCAAAAGATCTTTATTATAAATCTATGGTCGCATCGACATCATAAATTTATAATCTCTTAAAATTACAATTAGATGGGAAGCCATGTGAGGTGATCTCTTTTGTAAGCTTATAATAATGCCTTTGTTTGCGATGGTTGTTTTTTCGACACTGTCTGTAAGAAGCCATTGTAATTTTTGGTATGATTTCAAAAAAAATATATTATATATAGTTTCTTTATCAATATGCGACATTGAACATATCTCATGCTAATACATTGAATTAGGGGCATCTAAGCGGTTTTCAGGCCATATCGGGCCTTCCCTGCTGTATGATGATGGATTCGCTGCCCACCGAACCGAACCGTATCCAGAATGGTTTTGGTTACCAATACCAATTTTTGGATATTGGATCAATAATGATAATAGATTAGAATTTTCTTTTTTCAATTTTTGAATTAACCAAAACGAATCAGTAAAAAATCAAAAAATCATTTTTTTATTAATTTATTAATATATTATAATTATTTATTTATTTATTTAAATTTCAAAAATAGCCCCAAACCCATGACCCATCCTCACCTTACGGCTTACACAACACAATACTCTTAACACATCTAGTACATAAATTGAAAGTCTCAATTTAAAATGGGTGAGTCAATTTATTTATTTAAGTTAATTTGATTAAAATATTGAAAATGATATTTCCTCTGTCTCATTACAAATGTTTCATTACTTTTGGGCACGAGAATTAAGAAATGTGTAGAAGATAGATAAAGTGAGTTGGAGGAATGATATAAATATTATGTATAGAGATAATATATTGCCAAAAAAGGAATGCGACATTTATAATGGAATATTTCATTATGGAAAGTGGAATATTTATAATGGGACGGTGGGAGTATTAACTACTTAAATATTGAAAATGGTATTAACTGCTTATTGAAAAGTGAAAATGGTATTAATTAGGATTTGTTGGTTCATGAGTTGATGGTAAAATTGTGAATTTGAGTTTATTTGTTGATTTTTTAGTTGATGACTTGATGGTATGATTATTATGTTAATTAGGATTAGGATTTGTTGATTGATGATGATACGATTGATTGGTTAATTAGGATTTAATTTACAAAGTTTATGATTTAATGATGATATATTGATGATATCTTTTTTTATGATATTGTTGTTGTGTTAATTATTGATTTTTTTTTGTACTAAATAAAAAATACTAATTCCAAAACAATTTTTTTTTCTTCTTTTTTTAATGTTCAGTTTTTAGTTTATTGAAAACCGAAATGATTACTCAGCGAAATAATTTTCGAATCGGTAACAATTAATAAAACCCGGCTAACTTCGTTTTCTGTAAATCAAAAATTTCGACACGATTTACCAAAATCGAACACTCTTAAATTGAGTTATGAATAGAATTACCCAAAAATCATTGAATTTATCTAAATATAAAAAAAGAAACTAATGATTACGGGTGGATTAAAAAATGTAAATCGAGTGTTGAAATTGGAAATGTGGAAAGATTGGATTGGAATGGAGCCCATCTGTTTGATAAAAGGATTAAAAGAAAAAGAGCATTGCTTTGAGACTACATCGCAAAACTAAAAAAATTGTGGATATTCTTTGCAACTTAATTCTTTGAACAGGGATGGCCCACTTATTTTTATTAAGATAGTTAGATCCATCCATGGCCAGAGCTTTAGGGCATGGATCCAAATGCAACCAAACTGTCCAATTCACAACTAATCAAGATTTTTTGTTCTATCTTTTCCCCTTTCAACAAGAAAATTTTGAACTTGTTCTATTTAACAACTTCATTCATTTCCGATCATTTCTAAAACTCATCTTAAAATTGAAATTACGCTACATTAGCTAACATCCTAATTTCATTTTAAACAGCCCTAAGACTGTATTAGTTGTTGGGGATAATACCATTTTTTTTTTGCTGACAAGAAACACTCGACACTATAGATAACAAGGACACCAATTCTTCTTTTCATTTATGTATATGATAAAATATTACTCCCTCTATCCGATCAAAAATGAGTCGTATTCTTTTTTGGCCGTCTCAACGAAAGTAAGTCGTATTCCTTTTTGGATCGTCTCAACGAAAGTGAGTCGTTTTCTTTCTTGGTAAAAATTAGAAAATTTAAGACTTTATTAATAAAACTAATTACCCCCTTATTTTTTTTAATCATCCTTATTAATACTCATCCCTTTTTTTTGAAATTATTTTATTTTTTTTTAAATCTTCAATTACATATATAATTAAATATATTTAATATACTAAATAATATAATTTCTTAAATTTCGTAACTAAAAGAATTGCTTCACTTATGATGAGACGAAAAGAGTATATAGAAGTTCCTGATTAGTCCGCCCCATTTAATAGAGAAGACTTTCTTTTAATAAGTATTCTCAATTGCCCTGCAATGTTCGCTTGACTTAATTTGCTAGTTGCCAATTGCCATACACTGAATCCTAAGAAAAATCACACCACAAAATAACAAATTGTAGTTTTTCTAAAACGTGAATTTATCTAATACACACAAAAAAATAAGGTATGTAGTTTTAAAAAAAAAAAAGAACAACAGAATATTTTTTTTTGCCAAGACATTTGTTCCAATTTCAAATATTAAGAATTTTGAACACAATATTGTATACTTATTTATTATTCTTTTCATCCCATTTTACTTGACACGTGTACTCCCTCCGTCCCACTTATAATACTCCCTCTGTCCACAGAGTGTGTGGTGGAGCAGAGAGCACGGATTTTAATAAAAAGAAGTTAAAAGACGTGATTTTAGTGTTAAAGGATAGTATATGGTCCGTCAAATTGTAAAAGTAAATGATGAGTATTTTGTAAATATTGAATGTGAATGAGGGTTAAAGTATAAATGAAGTTTCTAAAAAAAGAAAAGACACAATCTTTGTGGACGGATGAAAATAATAATAAACACACAATCTTTGTGGACGGATGGAGTAACATAATAAAAATGGACACAGAGATTAAGAATAATGTATTAATAGCATAAAGTAGATAGAGACCACTTATTTAATATGTATAGAGTAGATAAGAAAGCATCATCGTAAATGAGAAAAAAAAAAGTATCATTACAAATGAGATGAATAATTTTTTATTTTTTTTTGTGATATCATATTTGACTAGGCAGATTTCATTTTAGATATTCATTCACTTTTAAACCATAATTTTACTTTTTCAAATTATAGTATAAAAATTAGTATTCCTTCCGTCCTATTAGCAATATTTCATTACTTTTGAACACGAAAATTAAAAAATAGTGTAGTTAGTGTATAAAGTGAGTTAGTGAAAGATATTTGAAAAATTAATTTAAATGAATTGATGTATAAAGTGAGTTGGGCTCATCATTAATAATATTGTATATAACTAATTTTAATTAAAAAGAGTATGAGACATTACTAGTGAGACGTCTCAATATAATAACCTGAGGCATTATCAATGGGATAGAGAGAATATTAATCATAAATATCGAGTGAAAACAGTTTGATACAGTGACGGAGGTCCTGGGTGTAAGTGTCATTTAGACACATCCTTGAGGGCAAACATGTACTTTCATATAAGAAATGTAGTAACAAACTGGAAAGGCCTTAACTGATATTCTGAGGAACATATTCAACTATTCATGCATATATAGATGTGTAAACTTTTGGAGTAATCAACAATGGTAAAAGCCCTCTGTTTCACTGCAAGATATGATTCCTTTTATTTCATGTGTAGCCCATTGTACACACAAAACACACTGTACACATCATCTTTCTCTTACTCACAAACATCACATATCTTTGCAGCAAGCTTCTTCATTTATGACATTTCCAATCCTTAACTTAAACTAGACAATCAAAAAGCACAGAATCTGTCCATTTATGATGTTCAATGTTGGGCTGTAATAAGTTTGGACCATTCAAACAAAGACGATCCCTTCAAACTTCATCGAATCTCATCAAAAGCAAAGAAATTTAAAATAAAGCATCAGAATCTATGCCTTTAGAATGTTCCAAGTTGCATGTGATTTTTGTATTTGATTAATATACAAAATAAAGTGGATAAAGAAAAAGATGGTCTTCCTGGTTATATGTGAAAAATGGAGATAAAAATAAATAATTTTCATAACAAAAGAAACTGGCAAAAGAATCATAAAGAAAACACATTTAGCACAAGAAACCAGGAATTGTATTTTTTGGAGCATAGAGAAGAGAGCTTGGACTTCTAAAGTGAGATCTCAAAATAGCATAAAGCTCAAGTTCGTTTTTTTTAATTCCAAAAATCCTTTTTTTTAACCCCATTCCGCTTTTACGACTGCATAATTCGATCTTATAGTATATGTTTTGGCTGCTCAAACATAATTAATTAATTAATGAACCACCTAAACTTTATTTCTTAACGACTAAGTAAGGGTAGTCTACTAGTAAGCATCTCATAAAGTTGAAAATCATAATCATGCATGATATTCCGACAGAGTTATAGTACATGTCACAAAAGTGCAGCCACGTAAGCGGGGGGATGCTGACGTGGCTGCCGAGTTGGACCAGGAATGGTCTTTGTTGAAGAAGACAAAAGCAGAGCAAATGATGTGAGAAAAAGATGCTTAGCTTCTCGAGGGTGGTGTAAGTGTTGCATTCCAATCACCTTTAGATTCTCCTTTTTTTGGCTCTCAATAAATAAACAGCCTTAGTTGTTAGCATAGAGATATATGATTGAGGGTGAATCCAAAAACTCTTATATGGATTGGGGGCCCTCTCCTTGCTTTATGCTTTAAAATCACCCTCCAAAAATCCTATAAGAATTGGTTTTGGATGGATCACAATCATACAACTCAAAAATTTTACACAAGCACCTAAGCTATGTTGATTTTGTGCACTCACAGGTCAATTTTGGTGTTGATATGTGTAGGATTGTTAGCATTCCATCCTCAAGAAGCCTGCGGCAGCCGCCTTCATCGCGTGCTCATGGCAGCCGACACAAACACGAACACGAACACGCTGCCTACGGGCAACAAGGCACCTGCTTTGGGCCCAACATTCGATCCAAACCATTCGAGCAAGAGGAAAGTTCGGAGAGGATCGGATCCTATCCACAACAGAACTTGAGATTGAGTGTGTTACACTACATTTTAGAGAGAGAAGCAGTAGGCAAACCAAGGGGCGAAAGAGAGATCATGTCTAGTAGATACGATTTTTATGCTTGTGCTTTTTGGAGTTTGGATTTGGAGCTATGTACGTGTATAGTGTAGAATAGGTAGCCGGAGCCGCCCCCACCGGAATCAGCCGCGGCGGCGCGTGCAACAACAGCAACTTGAGGCGAAGCAGTTGTGAAAGCCACAGAATTCGGTTGGTTTTGATTCATTATTTCTTGGTCATGTAACGGTTTTTTTTTTCTTCATCGTTTCTTTTTTGTCCGATTCTTGCATACTTCCAGTTTTGAGAAGATATTCTGAACTACTTCCACACTTCACCCGCACAGTTTGTTCTACAAAAATACATATTATCAGAAAAGCATATCAAAGTTAGCAAATTATGGCAGAAGGATTCTTATCTTATAATCTGAATGCATGGTTATAATAATCTCTGCTTTTAACCCACGCAAACTAACATAATCTTTTAGATAAATTTGACATTATTCCCACAAAATAAAATCCCCCTCCACTTCGAAATTACAAGATATGCATATGGATATGTGAAACCAAGGTAATTAAACAGTGATGCAAAACGAAATTTTCTCCTACAAAGAGGCTCAACTTTGAGGTCAAGATTGATATGTTTGTCCAAAAACAGACATCGCCTAGTACATAGCCAAGCCTTTCTAGAAAAGATTCTTGATCGACAGTTTGTAAGATCTATTGCCATTTTGTTCATTTAGATGTTGGAAAATTGGTTTTGAGTTGAATTATGTTTGATCAATTTTTCAAACCACGAGACATTTAATTTGGTAAAATAAAATAGCATATGATCAATTGCGTTTTGATTAGTTGCGTTTTGAGCAGATGATCGTGATATATTTATAAGTTACTAGCAGAAAGATTGTACGTTGTACGTGTAATTAATGTTATTTTATTTGATAATCTATTAGTATTTTAAAAAATCTATTAATTCATTACTTTTATTAGATAATTTATTGAATGGATATATTTATCTATAAGCCTTATCAATAGCTATAGATATATACCAAATAGATTAAGTGTAAAGTCTAATGAATTAATATATTATTATAAATATATAATATGTAAAATAAGCTTAAAATAAAATATGTAATAGAGGTAAAATAGGCAATTCACAAGTTGTGCCTTAGGATGCCTTAAACTCTTTTTATATTAGTATACATATGTTAATCGAACAAAATTTGTCTAGAAAAAATGGTGTTCGCGGGTTGATACGGTTCACTTAATTATTAGATTCTAATTTAAAAATAAATATTCAAAATTACTGTTTTACCTTTTACTTATTTTGACTCCATCTAATTTTTTTTTAAAGTTATTTTGACTCGATTCATTCCTAGTTGTAATTCCATGTAAAAATTCAAAATGTAAAAAACATACTCCATATATAGTTTCAATGATCTAATCTAGAGTAGGTCTTAGGTGAGATCGAGATCAATCTCACCTAAGAGACGGATTTGACTCGAGCCAACTCTGCACATGGGAGGAGAGAAGTGGTCAAGGGCATGGGCGCGGATCTGAGGGCGCGTTAGAGGGTGGTTGGCAGAGCAGCGGCACGGGTGCGGTGCAAGGGGCATCCCAGCTGGAAGGAGAGGCGGCATGAACGCGGGGCAGGGGTGCGCCGGCGGGAAGGAGATGCGACACGGGCTTGGGGCAACGACAAGGTAAGGCGGCATGGTCGCAGCGAAGGGCATGGCCGCTGTGTGAATGGTGGAGGCAGAGAACTTGTACTTATTTGGTCAAATAATTATTATCGTAATAAAAAAAATAATTATTGATATAAACAAATGTAATATTTCAAAATATGAATAATTCGAAGTAATTATTGTTGTGATAAAAAGTAATAATCAACATGAAAAAATGTAATATCAATAAAATATTAGTTTTTCCACAATAATTATTATTTCTATTCATGATAAATTAAACTTTTACTTATTCAGATCTGATCCGTGTTGTACCCCTACCAGACCCGCGCCCTGCCTTACTTATACCCGCCTAGTACATGAGTGCCTAAATTATGTGAAGGGCTCAATAAAATTAGTGGCTGCATATGGAGGCCGTATTATAGGGCGTGTTTGCTTTTTATTCCTCTAAATGGAGGAATAATATAATGAGATATAAATTGATCACTTAAAGTGAGAACCACATTTTTTATATTCTATTTGGTTTGAATGATAATATATGTATTCACTTCTCATAAGGTGGTATAAAATTATATCGCTCTTTCTTAGGCATAAAATCATTTTTTTAGGGAAAAGATGATGCCCAAAAATTTATACCATCTATCTAGATTTTTTTATTACGTCAAAATAGACGAAGTATGAGATGGTAAATGGAGCTTATCCCATTCTTATACCTCAAAGCAAACACAAAAACTCCCGTGAAACCGATTTTATGGTGAAACTAGCTTCACAATGACACTACTTCAACATACAAATGACACTTTATCATTTTAAAGTATCATTTGTACGTTAAAGTAGTGTCATTGATCACTTAAAGTGAGGACCACATTTTTTATATTCTATTTGGTTTGAATGATAATATATGTATTCACTTCTCATAAGGTGGTATAAAATTATATCGCTCTTTCTTAGGTATAAAATCATTTGTTTTAGGGTAAAGATGATGCCCAAAAATTTATACCATCTATCCAGATTTTTTTATTACGTCAAAATAGACGAAGTATGAGATGGTAAATGGAGCTTATCCCATTCTTATACCTCAAAGCAAACACAAAAACTCCTGTGAAACCGATTTTATGGTGAAACCAGCTTCACAATGACACTACTTCAACTTACAAATGACACTTTATCATTTTAAAGTATCATTTGTATGTTAAAATAGTGTCATTGTGAAGCTGGTTTCACCATGAAACCGATTTTACAGGAGATCACCTAGCAAACACAAAAACTCATGTGAAAGCAAATACACCCACACAACATAAAGATTGGAAATTTCAAATTTGCCGATTTAAAATTAGTGACTTGATCCAAGTTGGAAATCATGGGCACAAGTTTACGACAGCGACCGATAATACTACTATATCACCTAAGACAGCATACTTCTTAAATACTTGACCCGGATACACCTGCAATTATCACAACCAGATAACTATGTGGTGAGACAAAGCAAAAAGAGACCACGAGCTATAATAGCCTAAGGGCATCAATCCCAAACCATTCTTTGGTTTCCCTTTGACAAAAGGGATTTCAAATAAGTTAATTGACAGAGCTATCCGTATCGAGCCAGCAGAGAGAGATTGTTCCCAGCAATTTTCACTACCACTAAGTCAGAACCCAAAGAAAATGAAGCAGGAGTGCTTGTCAAAATAGAGTATGTGCTTCTGAAAAATTCAAAATATGAAACTGTGCTTCTGAAAAATTCACAAGCATTAAACGAACAACCAATTCAACTGTTGGGCAGTTAAAGTACCATGGATTTATGTGAATCAATTTGCATTACAATAAAAAAATACATAGATTTCAAAAATGAATTTAGATTTTTTAATCTTACTAACCTTGGATTGTAGACTCATGATGGGGTACGAGTGTTGGAGGTTGGAATATGTTAGCAGCCGACGACCACCTGCTCTTCCTCAAGCTTGAGATGGATTTGTGATTTTTTTTTTCTTCCACGTCCAGGTAGAAACCGCAGTCGCATATTTGTATTTATAGAGACTAGTGTATTATCCGTCGAAATTCGACGGGTACATATTTTCTTGTAATTTATATATTTTATGTTATTTTTATGATAATTATATAAAATAATTTTTTATGTCAATTATTTATATAATTAATTAAATTAAATTAAATTAAATTAGTAATACATTTTAAATTATATTAATGTCAACAACTTTTAGCAATTAAATTATTAATTTTGTTGAGATCATAAAAATACCCATTAGTTTTCATATGAAATTTTATAAAAAGTTGACGCGTAAGAAAAAAAAAAGAGTAGAAATACATATAAATTTGACATAGGTATCATATAATTCCGAACTTCTAAAAGCATAACTAATTATGAAAATAATCTCGCCTGATATTTAAAAGACCATAACTGATTTATCGAACATCGTATCATTTGGAGTTTTAAGACCAACCAAGTTGTGGGCATCAGCTCGTCGCAAACTTGACAGATCACCTCTAACTTCTGAGCATCATCTTGTCTGAAACTTGAAAGAGAATCATCTCGTCTAAAACTTGAAAGAGCGTCATCTCGTCTGGAGTTTTGAGCATCATCTCATCTAGAGTTTGAGAGAGCATCATCAAATATGAAATTATATTCAACCATGACTCCAATTGTCAACTATCTAACAAACATAACTCTAACAATTTAGATATTTTATTTATATATGTAATTTTATTAGTTCAAACTCTAGAGAGAAATGAAAGAGAAGAGTTCTT
The DNA here is from genome assembly GCF_028751815.1 of Salvia miltiorrhiza. Taxonomy (NCBI): domain Eukaryota; kingdom Viridiplantae; phylum Streptophyta; class Magnoliopsida; order Lamiales; family Lamiaceae; genus Salvia; species Salvia miltiorrhiza. The sequence continues at coordinate 27,591,670 of NC_080393.1, read as the reverse complement.
AAAGCAGTAAAAGAGAGAGCGTGTGCTTTATTTCATCATCGTAGGTATTTATAGGCATTACAGTCGGGGTAAAGTAGTAAATTCATCTGGTCATCTATTCCGCATGCTCGTCATTAAACTAATTAAGGCTATTATTAGATTATAACTTGTCAGGTCGCTGTCCCCTAATTACAGAGCTGGATTCTGTCCTCATCATCCCGCTCTGTCTAGTAGCTCTGGATTTCCTTCCTTGGGGCAGACCTCTACTCTTTGGCTCCGCTCTGCTAAGTAGCTCCGCCTAGCGAATTGTCTCTAGCGTATGGCTCCGCGCTCTGGCTCCAATAGCTTAGCTCTGACTCTGGATCTGGCGATTTGGCTCTGGCTCTGACTCTAATGACTTAGCTCTGACTCTGGATCTGGCGACTTGGCTCTGGCTCTGACTTTAATGACTTAGCTCTGGAATCTCTGCTCTGACATCTCTGCTCTGGAAACTTGGCTCTGGCCCTCTGCTCTGGTTAGCTCTGGCTCTGTCAGCTCTGCTCTGGTTAGCACTGGCTCTGGCATCTCTGCTCTGGCTAGCTCTGCTCTGGCATCTCTGCTCTAGCAACGTGGCTCTGACCCTCTGCTCTGGAAGCTCTGCTCTGGCTCTGGCAGCTCTGCTCTGGAAGCTCTGCTATGGTAACTATGCTCTTTAAGCTTTACTCTAGCAACTCAAAATGGTATTATATGGACCCAATCAACTGTAATTTACATATTCCGTCGAAAGGCTTATAACATATCTTTCACAAGTCAGAAACAAATTTTATTCAAATACGAAGCACTAAAATTACACAGCAAAAGGTTTGCTTTGCTCCCTAAACACAGCAAAAAAAGAACAAAAGTACCTTGTGTTGGCTGAAAAAACACGATGAAGCGTAAATCATTATTAACTAAAGAATTTATAGCTAAAAATCTAGGTATGCAATTATAGAATTTAACTAAGGAATTATCGACTTTAGAGAGAGAAAATGATTGAGAGAAGAGAGAGAAAGTGAAGGGGGAGACGACGCCGACCGGATTCAGGGACGATGGCGATGGGGTGAGGAAGAGGCAGGCGTGACTTTTGTTTTAAAAGTGAGAATGAGAATATATAGATTGGATTCTTAAACCGCAGTCGCATATTTGTATTTATAGAGATGGAAACCCTAGAATCTAAATAATTGAGGATATATTTGTAAATATAGAATGTAAATAATGTTATAACAGTAAAAAAAGATATTTAATCTGAATTTTATTCTTGTATACCAAACACAGGATCTAAAATAGTACACTCATACATCTTAGCTACCAAACAACAGAATAAGTATTCTTCTTTCAATTTATCTTTTGATTTATCCTACTTTGTATTTATATTGGCTTATCATAATATGCCTAGTGTTACACAATATAAGTCACATATGGGCTTGACATATTCTAGATCCAATTGATTTCCTAGCCATAGCCCGGTCATAGTGTTGAAGTTGAAACCACGTTTATAATTTTTCTTCTGTTCTTGCAGCAAATTTAACGGCTTTATTACACAATATTTGCAGATCTTTGGATGTCATTTCCTACTTTATAGGTTTTCCATGACAAAACAAAGCCTACGCTTCCAATTTATAGCACTACTATTCGTCTGCACGCCGCCTTCTCTCATAATCTAATTTATAATATCCACTATTCTATATCTAAAATACATTAGAGCACCCGCATCGCGGGCTCCTCGAGCATCACTCGAGTAATGTACCATCCTCGAGCATGGCGTTGCAAACTAATGTCTCCTCGAGTAATCGGGTAGTACTCGAGCCTCAAATAAAAAAAATATATATATATATATTTTAATTTTCAATGGCTGTTTTTATTTTGTTTTTTTTTTTTTAATTTTTTTTATTTTATTAAAGTTTTATGTAATGTTTAGGATTTTATAATTAATGCAATTTAAATTTGAAATAAATTGTGTTATTTAAATTTGAGCAATTAAATTTAAATGAAAAATATAAAATCAAAACTAATATTATCAAGTAGGCTATCAAGGAACCCCAATGCAGCACTACCTACTCAATAACACAAACACTATCAAGTAGACTATCAAGTAGGCTATCAAGGAACCCCCAATGCGGATGCTCTTAGTAATAATTGAACTCACCCCCTATTATTTATCAAGTCCCCATTTTATAAATCAGATCACTCTATGCTAACTTTTTTTTAGGCATTCTATGGAAAATTTTAATGTGGTAGTTATTTAATGTCCACAATTACTTATGCACGATTCTTATTTACATAAATTATGGGACGGGGGGATTTATGAGTGTTATCAATTAGGGGAAAATGTAGATTTGGCACCACTCTAATATGTAACAATTTCGAGGTTAGAAATAATAGCTCCATCTCCATCCATGTTTCTTACCACTTTTAACTATTCTTTAATTGACCATACCTCCCTCATACATACTTTAAAATTAAAAAGTCACATTCTTTTCACTTAAGCAATATTGTTGCATGTAATCACTATTTAAAACCCTATATTTAGTAGACTAGTATAATTTGAATTTCACATAGTTAGTTACAAGTGTTCTTCACTTGAAGATAAACCAAACGAATTAAAAGATTAAATACTGTATTAGTTTGTGAAATCCGTAAGATATAACTTAGAAGCAAATCCTGATCACTTTTAACGACCGACTAAATTCGTTGTTTGAATTTTATTATGCATTCAGTTACACACACTCAGACTCAAACATGTAATTAATTTAGATTAATAATTCATGATCCACTGTAGGGTATTACAATAATTTAATTCGCGAATATCTAAAAAACAAATTTTTTTGATGTGCATCGCTAAATCAAAAGGTTTAGTTGCAGCATATTACTTCAACAGTTTTCCATTGTCTGGCTATTTTCTCGACTTGCTTTTAATTTGACCTCATTATTAATACGTTCTGTTTCCAAAGAATTTATTGTTGGACTTTCTAGACCTCAACTCCTTTAATTAAGCCAAGGCACGCATCACAAAATATATTTAGAATAGCGAACTACTATTAATTTGATATATTAGAATTACGTGGTGTTTAATTTAAATTAGTATAGTTAATTTGATCTCTTGTTTCTTGATCTAGAATTTAAAGTCCTTTGTCTAAAAATAAAATAAAATGATGGATATAAGTGTGAAGAGCCCTGATAGGAATAATTCTATAAGCCTAGCTAGTTGAAGTAGGTAAGCCAGACTATGTGCAATGATCGTTTAGGGTCCAAATAAAATTGAAAAGAATCCAAAATTAACGATGAATGTTATATTGAAAAGAAAATTTTGACGATTGATTTTATGCATTGCCACATCACTACAAAAAAAAGTTTCATTAGTGACATGAGATTTGGTAGCTATTATGTGTGTCACAAAAATTAGTGATATTTGATGATATAACTAATCACTAATAGTTACACTTTCAAACGCCACTAATTTTTATGACACGAAATTAGCTACCAAGTCTCATGTCACTAATAGGAACTTTTTTTTGTAGTGCATTTATGCTCGCGTTGATTGAGATTCCCCATTTTTACTTATACAAAAACATGATTATTGATTTGGTTATTAAAAAGCAGCTCTCTTAATTGCCTTTATCAATAGTCAGTGAACTTTTAAATTGCTTTTTTGAGAAAGAGAGTTCAAGTATTCAATGAGGGAGAAGCCTTTAAATCTTATATTTCCTTCGTGCACAAAATATATATTTTTCTAATTTTTTTATTTTTGTTTATTCACAAAATATATTTTTTATTTTTTTTAAACATAATCTCATTAATTATTATTCTTACACTTTCAAAATATTTATACATATTATTATTAATGGACATACATAAAATCCACTAATTATCATCATTTTTTTTCCTAATTTGTGCAACCTTTTTTCAATCACCAAATCCGCAACTAATTTTTTTTCTTAAAACTCATGTCTACTTCGCCAAATAAGAAGTTTCGTGGACGAAGAGTAGTAAATCTATGCAGCCATGCATATTATGACCAACAAAAAGACTATTTATATAAAAAAAATTATTCAAAATAAAAAAGGATTAACTAGTTTTACTATTTTGTCTCCATTATAATTATTTATTATTATTTTTTTACTTTTAAAAAAATTTAAAAAAGAAAAAGAAAATATAGTTATAATGTGGATGAAACAACAAACCTAATTAAATTAAATAAATATTTGTTTATTTAACTAATTTATAACTAGTAAGAATGTGGCTCAATACTATCACTATAAATCTTACTTTCTTCATCCTAGAAAAATTATCCTAATTTTGAGCAGGTCTTTGGTACAATTGGTTGCACCGTACAATTGGGTTGTGCACTCTGACCCGCACTATGACCCGAACCTGCATCTTGATATGAATCGTGTAAATGATATTATTCGGTTATACAAATGACACTACCTATAATTGACACTATTTGGTTATACAAATGACACTGCGTATAAATAATACTATAACATTTTAAATGACATTGTGTATAATTGTACTATTCGGTTATACAAATGATATTAACCGAGTAAATGACACTATTCGGTTATACAAATGACAATGCTTATGATTGATATTATTAGGTCATACAAATGACATTATCACATTTAAAATGTCATAGTGTCATTTGTAACCGAATAACGTCATTTACAATATTATAGTGTCATTTATGCGCAATGTCATTTGTATAACCGAACAGTGACATTTGTATAACTTATAGTGTCAATTATAAGCAATGTCATTTGTATAACCAAATAGTGTCATTTACACAGTTTGGGTCAGAATATAAGTTCGGGTCAGGATGCGGATCATGGTGCAACCCGATTGTACGGTACAATCGATTGTACCCAAATTTTTATGCCTAATTATATTTTTTATCCCAACATATTACATTCAATACATCAATTTATTAAATTAGTATGATCCATCATTTTATCTTCATGCCATTACCTTAAATTAAGATCCTTTCTTGGCTCGTATAAGTTAAATTATTTTTAGTGAAATATATGTGACTCCCACGGTAGACTATTAAGAAGGTCATAAAATGATAGAAACAGGTCGGGGCAGATCGTGGGTGTAGTGGAAGTGACACGTGTGGGTTTTTGTAGGCATTAGGGGTCTCGTGTGCGTTAAGACACACCTAAGTTAGTTGGAGTCAAAATATTAATTTGAGCATCGCCCTCTGCTTTCTGATCAGATGTTCTCATCATTTTAATCCCTTCCTTATTACACCAACAACCCTGCAATCCTCCCTTCAATTTTCCATTATTGGCCAATTAATCATCAAACTTTCCTCCCAAACCAAAACCCTAAATCAATATACCATTTCCCATCCTCCAAAAAAATTCTATTGCTTTCCTTGAAATCGATCTCTCTCTCACACACACTGCACGCACACTCAAATTAGCAATGGACCGAGACTTAACCCCCACTAAAAGTGGTGATGAAACTGAAGTTGATACCCCACCGCACACGCACACTCACACCCCATCCATCAAGAGCCACCGCCGCCCGCCGCCGGCGTTCAAAGAATGCATGAAGAACCATGCAGCCAATATAGGCGGCCACGCAGTAGACGGCTGTGGAGAGTACATGCCGCCCTCCTCCGACGACCCTATCTCACTCATATGCGCCGCCTGCGGCTGCCACCGCAACTTCCACCGCCGCCACCCCGCCGCCATCACCCCACCGTTTCTTGATTTCCGACGGCCCGGCCATACTCAAACATCCTCCCCCTCTCCGCCATTCCATTACGGCCCCCATGTGCTGCTCGCCCTCGGCACCGCGGAGCCGGCGGCCGAGAACCTGCAGCTCGGCAAAAAGCGCTCCAGAACGAAATTCAGCCAGGAACAGAAGGAAAGGATGCATTCCTTCTCGGAGAAGCTCGGCTGGAAAATGCACAGGTCCGACGAGGCGGCGGTGGCGGAGTTCTGCCGCGACGCCGGCGTCGCCAGAGGAGTGCTCAAGGTGTGGATGCACAACAACAAGGGCACAACCGGCGCCAGGACCGGAAATGTCGACGTTGTTGGAGGCCGAGCGATGAGCATTAATGGCAGCGGCGGCGACAAAGAAACTAGAAAGACCGATGATGATAATGGCGGTCGATGTCGGAATGGGAGTGGCGGTACACTTCATTTTTCGTGATTCCAATAATTTATTTCGTCGAGTAATGTTAATTTTCTGTTGAATTCATGTGAGTCGTTAATCAACTAATTAAGCATTCCTGATTAGAAACGAAATTTTACTAATTAATTGATGTGTATTTTCTTACTTCCTGCTATTTAATTACTTGCAATTAATGCGTTCCGCCCGTTCACAAAATATTTTCTTAAATAAGTAAACACGAATCTTAAGAAAAATAAATTATACATCGGGTGAGTGAGAATGTTCCATAAATTAAAAAGAAAATGATGATAATTAATAAAATTATTATAAAAAATGATGATCCATTAATAATTAGATATTTCGTAGACGAATAAAAATAAAAAATTAATTAAAAAGATATGATGATAATTAATAAAATTATTATCAAAAATGATGATCCATTAATAATTAGATATTTTGTAGACGAACAAAAATAAAAAATTAATTAAAAAGATATTTCATGAACGGCTGAAAATAAATTGTCATTTGGCCTTTATTTTCATTCCCATTTTAGTATATGATACTTTGCATAAAACTTATACATGCACCAATAATTTGGAAAAATAAAAATATAAAGCAGAAGATGCTATTGATTATGAGTAGTATTAATTTCTTTTCTTAACCTTCTCCCTCTTTTGCAATCCGGTGATGTGGTTGTGAATCATAAATACCATATACGAGTAATAAATACTTATGACTTTGGTATGACCATACTTTAATGATAAAGCTGTACTTTTTTTTTTGGTCAAATTCCTTGTACATATAGCTTGGTTATTATATTTAATAAGGTAGATTTATTCTCAGAAAAAGCAACATCGAATTTTTCTTTGCATGGGATAAGAAGCTCGAATTTCTCTGTAAAATTTTGTTAATCCAATGGCTCAGCAATTTTGTCTTCTTTCCTTTGAATTCAACCATTTTATGACGGATGTGGTTAGAGCGTACGTATGTATTGGACATTGTAACTCATCATGCATGTAACAATTAATATTTAAATATAATACGTATTTTTATACTCCAAATCAACGATACACACCATACTTTTTCTTCCCCCGCGCGAGTTGAACGGTAATTACATATACAGTAGACATTTTTTTTAAATTTCCTTTATATAGTTAGCTGCACACCGACGACCTATATCACAATTAAGTTTAGCTTCAAGATTCAAATGTGTTATTATTAGTGTACTTATGTCTAGTCGGCAATGCTTCCAAAATCTTCTGTTAATATAAACCATGTATGCGTATATATATTTGACAGGATGTGAATTTTTTTCTTTTCTAATCGAACATTAATCATACATTTCTTCGTTAATCATTAAAAGCAGAAACACTGGGCCATTAATTAATTGGTGCCCAAAATAAAGAGATTTAATTGGACCACAGGTCTGATGAAAACCAATTAGTCACGACATTAATAATGCTATTTAGACAAAATTACATGTTCGGGCAAAAAAATAATTAAATATTTTCAAAAATATAGTATTTGTTTAAAAATTTTGGATAAAAATAAAAAATAAAGTTATTTTTATTGTGTTCTCCATATTGTATCCTTTTTCATAATTTTTTTATTTTTTAAGTACAAAAATTACAAAAAATTGTAAAAATTAAAAAAATTACAGAAAAAACTACAATGTAAATAAAATAATAAAACTAACTATTTTTTTTTTAAATTTGAACTAAAATGTTAAAATAAATTAATTTTTTAAGTATTTAATATTTTTTTGTCCTTGGACATATATTGTCCAAATAGCACTGCTCTAATCACAATTACTTCTCCTCCGCTGAATCAATTGTCGAGACTTGGGTGGAGAAAGAGAAGAGAAGATGGAAATTATGTCTAATTTCAATTATTTAAATAAAATAGCAGGATGATACGTGTTGAAATAGATATTGTCTCATCTCTTTACTCAAATTGTCGTTTCCACCCTAAAAATTCAATTCTTTTTAATAAAGAAGATTGCGCTTAACATATTATAGTTGTCCAACTAAGCTGTCTCTCTCTTTTTTTTGCCCGCTGTTTTTGGCTTTTCTAATATGAACTTGACGATTTTCTTCGAGTAATTCAATAGCTACTAAATTCCAACATTCCTTCACCAACACAAAAATTTAAGAGAGAAACAAATAAAAATACGAATCTCGTTTCACACTCTCCCCCTATATTTGATACACGTCAAAAGTCCATTCAAAACCAACGAAAAAGGCCCGGCCGTGAGATGAAAGAAAATGATCCTTTATTTTTAATTTTATTTTGAAAGCAAAATGATCCTTTATTAACACTCCAGAATAGTTTTTTGTTGCTTAACTTGTTCAATTTTTATTTAATTATTATCCACCATTACAACTTATTATTTGTTTATTTTCTTATTTATCATTTTGGGTTCAAAATGATCGATCGATCTAGCCTCTTGATGTTTCAATTATATCTTTTATGCAAATGGTTTTACACAGTGGCCTGAAAGATAAGTGATATCTATATAGGGAGAGGTTCAAATAAGAACCACTAAATAAAATTAGAACAGAGAACCATTTTAAGTCATTCGATCATCAAGATCTACGGTGCATGCATCATCTTGGTGGATGAATGCAGATCCTGGGTTCGAATCCTGAATGGAGCAAAAAATTTATTATTTTCGGATGCATTAAATTTAATAGCGAATGCATTAATTTATATAGTAGATGCATTGATGCACCACCTTCAGGGATTCTGGTGCTATGCGTGCGCAGGGATGGGCTCCGGGGTTGGTTGTGGTGGCTGGTTGGATCGGGCTGGTTTTGGCAAAGCAGCCTGCGGGGTTTGGTTCTGCGCAGGGAGGTTGCGGGAGGTTGGAGCTGGCGTTTCGCTGCGGTGTGGGCGGGTTTGGTTGTTGTTCTTCGGGTGGTGTTTTTTGGGGCGACACACAGCTTTTTTGCAAGCTCTGGGTGCGCTCAGGCTTGGGCCGGGCTGTGGGGTGCGTTCTCTGCTGGTTGCAAGGCGTTGGGCTTCTTGGGTTCTAGCCCTTCGGTCTTGAGTTTTTTTGTCACCAACTGGACCGTCATCGTGGAGTTGGTGATGGGTTTTTTAGCCCGTTTCTGCTGGACGTCGTCTCTCGGCATGTTCGTTAGTATGGTGTTGGTTTGTTTTTGGGGTAGCGAAATGGTTCGAAACTTCTTAGGGGCAATGGTTAGGCCGGAGCTCCTGAAGTCGTTTCACCTTTCGTTGCCTGTTGTGGTTTTCTCGGTTTTTTCTTGTTTCTTCTTAGACGGGTACTCTTTTTCCTTGTTAAGGTTTTTCCCTTTGGGTTTTCTTTAACAAGGTTTTAATGAGGCCCGGCCCTTAGTCTGCTTTCTGTGCTTTCAAGGGTTTCTTTTTAGGTTTTCTCTTTTATAAAATCGCTAATTTAATAATATGTTCTCACGATAAGTGTGGTTCTCACTATAACCGCACCCCTATCTATATATATCTATCTATCTATGATCATCTCATTAAAGTATTTTTTGTATAAAATATAGTCCATTGTTCGTGTGTGATAAAATATTTAGCGAGACTTGTGTTTTGGGAAAAGTTTAGAAAATGATTTTCTTTCCTTTTTGTGTGATAAAATATTTAGCGAGACTTGTGTTTTGGGAAAAGTTTAGAAAATGATTTTCTTTCCTTTTTGAATTACATTAGAAAATGATGTCCAATCATTATAAATGTGACTTTTACCATCGCTTTCAATACATAATATGAAGGTTGATGTTGCTAGAAGCCTAGACCTGAGGCACTGTAGTTTAGTTTGGGTGATCCATAAGACATTTAATTTAAGAGTGCATTTTTAAAATGGCTACTTTCATATTGTAAAATTAAAAGTTGTCCACTAAGATAAAAATATTAAAAAATGGCCAGTGTTACCAAAATACCCTTCACATTAAAAATTAAAAATTAAAAAAATATCCACTTTACATCACCCCTTTAAAAAATCCCGCAATTCACAACCAGTGTGAATTCACAACCAAAAATTTTTGGTTGTGAATTCACAACCAATCGAATTCACAACCAGAATTTTTTGTTTGTGAATTCACAACCAGTCGAATTCACAACCAATTTTTTTTGGTTTTGAATTCACAACTGAACTGAACTGAAACCCTAAACCCTAAACCTAAACCCTAGTTGTGAATTATTACGATTGTGAATTCACAACTGAACTGAACTGAAACACTAAACCCTAGTTGTGAATTATTACAATTGTGAATTCACAACTGAACTGAAACAGTAAATTCACAACTGAACTGAACTGAAACACTAAACCCTAGTTGTGAATTATTAAAATTGTGAATTCACAACTGAACTAAAACAGTAAATTCACAACTGAACTGAACTGAAACCCTAAACCTAAACCCTAGTTGTGAATTATTACGATTGTGAATTCACAATTGAACCGAAACAGTAAATTCACAAATGAACTTAATCAGTAAATTCACAACTGAACTGAACTGAAATTCTAAACCATAAACCCTAAACCTAAACCCTAGTTGTGAATTATTACGATTATGAATTCACAACTGAACTGAACATAAACACTAAACCTTAAACCTAAACCCTAGTTGTGAATTATTACAATTGTGAATTCACAACTGAACTGAAACAATAAATTCACAACTGAACTGAACTGAAACCCTAAACCTAAACCCTAGTTGTGAATTATTACGATTGTGAATTCACAACTGAACTGAAACAGTAAATTCACAAATGAATTTAATCAGGAAATTCACAATTGAACTGAACTGAAATCCTAAACCCTAAACCCTAAATCCTAAACCTAAACCCTAGTTGTGAATTATTATGATTGTGAATTCACAACTGAACTGAAACAGTAAATTCACAACTGAACTGAACTGAAACCGTAAACCCTAGTTGTGAATTATTACGATTGTGAATTCACAACTGAACTGAAACAGTAAATTCACAACTGAACGGAAACCGTAAACCCTAGTTGTGAACCCTAAACCCTAAACCCTAAAATTTAATTCACAATCAGAATTTTTTGGTTGTGAATTAACAACCAGTCGAATTCAAAATTAAAACTAGAATTTATTTTGGTTGTGAATTCAAGTTTTAGTTGTGAATTCATAGATCTCGTTGTGAATTCAAGAATATTAAGTTGTGAATTCATCGAGTTGGTTGTGAATTCAAGAACATTAAGTTGTGAATTTATAAATCTGAGCGTGAATTCAAGAATATTAAGTTGTGAATTCATAAATTTGGTTGTGAATTCAAGAACATTAATCAATTATCCAAAATATGTTTCTCTTTCAGTCGATCAAATCTCTTTAATAAAATCCACAAAATCCTCCACTACTCATTTATCACCTCATCCAATTTCAATTCCATGCTAGGGTTTGAGAATTCGTGATCGCGATCTGACCCAATCGGCAGCGCCAGCTGCCAAATCACATCTGTCATCAGCAACGGGATCACCTTATTCTCGGCCAGCCGGATCTCCGACGGCGTCCGCTCCTCCCCGCCGAAGAACGGCTGGTGCAGTATCAGCCCTCGGATCCTCGCCGGCGCCAGCTCGTCGGCGCGGCAGAGCCGCCTCTGGAAGCAGAAGCACATGGAGGAGCTGATGGCGCAGGTGGCCGAGCTCCGCCGTCAGAACCACCAGATCCTCACCAGCCTCCGCGCCACCACGCAGCACCACGTCGCCGTCGAATCCGAGAACACCGCTTCAGATCTAGGGTTTCCACAGCAAAACCCTCTAGCTCCGCCGCCAGAACCACCAGATCCTCACCAGCCTCCGCGCCACCCACCGCCGTCCGACTCCATCCTCTATTGCTTGCGCCAAATCTGTTGTTCAGTGGGCAGCTCACGGCCGCGCCAGATCTGCCAACCACTGCAACGACTCCGGCGAGGCGAATTGGAATTCAGGGGTGGGGCGAGTTAGCAGTGGCGGAGCAACGCTGCCGCGTGCGCGGCTCCCTCCGTCTCAGAACAGCAGTGTAGCGGTGGTGGTGGGCGGCAACTGCGGAGCGGCGGCGAGGACGAGAAGGAGAGGAAGAGGGAGAGAGGGAGAGAGAGAGAGAGACGTGAAGGTGAAGAGAGAGAGGAGAGAAAGAGAGAAATGAGTGTCCATTTTTTTAAATTTTAAAGTAAGGGGTATTTCTGTCTTTTCAATCAAAAAGTGGACAGTTTTTATTATTTTTATCTTAGTGGACAATTTTTATCTTTACAATATGAAAGTGGATAGTTTTATATATTAACTCATAATTTAATATTTTTATTTTTAAGATTAAAATTAAATAGAATTAATTAATTAAAATAATTGAAATAATTAGGGATTTTGAGATATCCGAAAGGTTCAATCCATTTAAATAAATAAGGATCAATCTTATTATTTTTATCTAGAACTAATTACTAAGACATTTAATTTAATATTTTTATTTTTTACGATTAAAATTTCTCCAATTTCATCATTTTAATGAGATAAAAATTAAGTAGAACTAATTAAAATGATTGAAATAATTTAGGGCTTTGAGATATCCGAAAGGTTCAATCCATCTAAGTAAATAAGGACTAAGCTTATTATTTTTATTTAGGACTAATTACTTGTAAATTCACGAAATTGCATTTTTTTCGGATGTTTAATTTCGACAACTTTCCGATTTTACATAGTGCAATCCAAATTTAGTACTACATACTACCTAAGGACACGGTATTATCAAAAACCCAATCCTATATATATAGGAAGTGGGTGTAGAACTCACCTCTTATAATAGTACATAAATCCAAATATATCAAATATCGACCACACGTGGCAGAGGCATTCCAAGACAAAATATAGGCAGAGGTAAATAGGAATAAAATTTTGAAAAAAAAAATACTCCCTTCGTCCCATTAGGTTTGTCTCATTTCTTTTGGGCACGTTTATTAAGGAGAGTATAATTAGTGTAGTAAAATCAATATTTGTTGGGAACTTAATGAAATATCCTAATCCTAGTTTTGATGATACCAAAATCAATAGGTTACACTTGTAATAGACTAGAGCTTTTCGAACTCAAGTGTTAGAGTTCTCTTTCTAGTTTAGTTGCTGTTCTGAAGACTGAAGACTGAAGAACGAAGGACTGAAGACTGAAGATGCCGACTGATGTAACGATTAAGGCGAAGTCAAATACTGATATTTGACTTATCAGTCGAAGGATCAGTTTTGACTGATTACTTAATGCGCGCCACGTGGATTCAGCGGACTGATACTAAAGTCAGGTATCAGTTAAACATTCTTCCTCGGACTGAACCTCCAACGTTCAAAGGAAGTCACGCACTCCAGAAGTACAGCCACATCAAATGCAGATATTTCAGAATCGTCCTTTCTCTGCAGAGGCCATTCCTTTTTGGTGATTATCTTTTCAGAGATGTCGCATTTCCTGCTCTTCAAAGTAGCCGTTCTCACTAAACAAGGAACCTCGAAGATTGAAGTCTCAGCCCAAGTTCAAATTACTCTCTAACGGAAGAAATTTCGAAGACCATCTCCACCAACGGATCTATTCAAGACGTCTCCTATAAATTGTGCTCGAGGATCACTTCAATCTTCACCGATTCAACAACATAAGCTGAAACGCTGTCGAATTCGTTACTCAGCAAAACCAAGCCTCCCTAAAGGTTGAATCGAAGAAGAGAATCACAAAGCCCAAAAATCAGTCACTACTGATTACATACATTCTCTTAGAACTTAGGCAAATACTGTATATCCAAAGCCTAGGTAAAACTGACTGCAAAGAACTTGTTCTTTGTGGTTTAGTTGGCAAGTTTTCAAACCTCTCTTCAACGAACCGAATTGAGTGTTTGTGTCGAAAAGGAGTTCAGACCAGTGTTCTGTCTCCGTGAGATCTTAGTGCCCAGTGTGCGCTAGGAGTGAGAAATCCAACCCAGTGTGTTGGTACTGAAGATAGGATCTTCAGTCGTCTCGGTTTGTGTGCACCCGCAAACACACGGTCAGGTTTGTTGTGCACCCGTAAGCACATGCATCGGTTTGCAGTGCACCCGTAAGCACTTGCCCAGTGAAGTTGTTGGTCTGATCAACCGACCGTGGATATAGGAAGTATTTTCTGAACCACGTAAAAATCTCTGTGTTATTTACAGCTTTCAGTACTTACCTTCTTAGTTGTGCTCTTACCTACCTAAACTGAAAACTGATTAACAGCAAAGAGAAACTTAACTGATTGACAACGTGATTAATATTACAAGCTATTTCGAAATAAAAATTTTCTGCTGCGTGTGTTCTCAGTCTAACTGATCTATCTTCTGATAGTTAGTAAGATTCATAGCATATCGCTGTTTATCAAACTCGACTGAAGCCTTACGTGTATCAGTTAAAGTCTTTGACTTAACTGATAACTCATTACTGAAGAGTATTCAGTATCAGTCGTCAACCCTATTTTGACAAAACTATTTTCACTAAACAGGTTGAGTCAGTTTGTATTTACTGAGAAAAATAGCCTATAGGTGTATCCCCCCCTCATACACCTATTCGAGACCCTTCGGATCTAACAATATTTTTTGAATTTTTTTCGCATAACCGTCGCTATAATTATGTATATAATTGAACACAAATATGCATATATATGTTCATGTATATTCATATTTATGTCATAATTAGGGCGATGATTGATTTATGCTTAATTGTTCTTATTTTAGGGGTTTGCATGTGCATGTTTTAAGTTAAATATCCTGAAAATTGGTGCGTTTATGGGTTTGTTTTATGCTTTGCAGAAGATTTGGGTTTTATAGATGGAAGAGTGTGATTTTGGAGATTTTTGGGTTAGAATTGAGTAATCTGGCGTAAATTGGTGTTCAGAGCTGAAAAGCCCGCGCCAGAGCCGAAAAGCCCGCTTCAGAGCAGAGCAGAGAAGCTCGCCAGAGCAGAGCTGCGCGGATAGCTATGTACCAGAGCAGAGCTGACTTGCATAGTCAGAGCTGAATTCTCCAGAGCTGAACTTCCCTATCAGAGCTGAAATCTCTAGAGCAGAACAAACTTGTCAGAGCAGAGCTAAACTCGACAGAGCTGACTATTTTCTCCAGAGTCAACATATTCAGAGCTGAACTTTACAGAGCTCGCTAATTCCAGAGCTGACTTTTAGCTCTGCCATACCTTTCCAGAGCCGAACTTCCAGAGTTAGCCAATCCTCGCCAGAGCTAAGATAACTTGCAGAGCACGATGCAGCTGGACTTACCTTTGGATGCACGATTATATTTCCTTAAGAGTCTACTTGATATTCATTGCAAAATAATCCCTTTGCCCTAATCTTCGTTCCACCTTGAGAAGCAATGTTCCGCAAGGCAACCAAGACTTAGGCGTTTTTAAGCTTTCATAGTTTCTTCAATTTTCAAATTTATTGTTATAGTTCGATTTCAATTTAGTTTTGTTTTTAGTTTCTTCTTGGATTGTGATTGAATGACAGCGATTGCACGTTCAAGAAATTTACGGTATTTCGTATTTAATTCAATTTCTTTTGTTTCATCATGTTTATGCTTTGCTTTTACGTTTATGCTTTCCTTTCAATTTTACGCAATTTAAATTATGCAATTTAAATTATGCAATTTCGTTTCATGCCTAGTTTAGAAGTTTTAATTCAAGTCTTTAAATTTCGTAGTTTAATCATCTTTAATTTCTTAAGTTGCTTTTACTTTAAGTTGTTTAATTATTGCCTAGGGTTTTCATAGTTTCTTGCCTAGATTAAGTTTAAGTTTAATTTACAAGTTTAAGTTTACTTTTCACGTTGAGTTTAATTTACAAGTTTTAGTTTTTAAATCAAACATTTACTGCTTTCTTGCGATATAATTAAAAGCCTTTTAAGATCTTACTTGAGAGACGACTTGGGTTAGCTTACACGTTACAATAGATCTCATCCTATTGCGAGTCAATCTAGCGTAGTGTTTAGGTTGAGTCAATTTGATCAGCAACGAGAGGCACTTGAGGGGTCACATAGTACTATGCATATTTGTGTGTAACGTTATGTATATATATAATTACATATATGCATATTTGTGTTTAATTATATGCATAATTATGGTGTCGACGGTGCAAAAAATTTTTTGTCAATTTTTTGTTTATTTTTACCACTGTTTGTATTTTGCTTTGGAAGGCCTATGTCACCTGTCGTGTGCTTAGTGTGTACACCACGTAAACAAAATGCGTGGTCTAGATATAGACCTATATACTATATGGGAAGTGGATATTATCAGATCTCACCACTATATATAGAGATGGACTAAAATAAAAACACCTCTTAACATATAAAATATGAATCATTTTCAGCCTTTAGATCACCAAGATCTACGGTTGATTTCATGGTCCAGAGTTCAAATCTCATCGATAGCGAAGATTTTATTTTTCGTAATTCATACATTTACACAATTTATTCATACATAATCTATAAGGATAACTCTGTTTCATGTAATACAACAATACTCTCTCTCTCCTATAAAATTAGTCATAATTTTTCTTTTTGGGGTGTTCACAAAAATAGTCTTATTCTATTTATAGACACTATCACACAATAGATTACTCACCATATATTGACTTAGTTACTTATTCTACCACATGGTGAGACATTCTCTTCACTTACAATATAATTAATTATCATTATTAATACTACCTCTAAGTTGAGACCCTTTCTCCACACATAATACACTTAGCAATTTTTATTTAAATCTGTATCACTCCCTTATAAGACTATTTTTACAGGACAAAGGAAGTATGATTTTGATATAAATCAAATTTACAATTACTTCACCCATTTATGAAAATTGTAGTATTATTATTAATTAACTTTATATATAACCCCATAGGGTGATTATATAAATATAAATGAAACTCCATAGGGTAATTTTATATATAACCCCCAAATTTCTCAGTATAGGTCTCATGAAAAAAATTAATTAAAATATAACTAAATATTCATTTTTGCCCTCATTGCTTCAAAATTAATTTTTAATAATTAATCCCAAAAATGTTAGGCAAACTATTTTACGTGAAGAATTAAAAAAAATAGAAATAAAAAGGAAAAAATTTGGGTGCATGACTGCTGCCGAAGCCAGAGAGGCGAAGGGGGCCGGCTGGACGCCGTCGTAGGGCGTATGCGCCACAACGGTCAACAGAGAGGAAGCATGGGCGATAATAATGCTAGATTTGAAAAAGGGAGGCATCGACTGAGCGGTGCTTTTGTCGATGCGTAAGTGGCGGTGGCGGCCACTGCAGCCTTCCAAAAGAGAGGGGGGTGAAGGGCGTGGACACGACAGCTGCTCGCCGGAGTAGGAGACGGCTCATAGCTGAGCAGCGAGAGGTGGATGACGAGGGGCGAACTTCTGCGAGGGGACGAGAGAGAAGGTAAAAAAAGGAGATAGATGTTAAGGGAGAGACAGGGTGCCGACCTCCACCAACGACACCGCTGTCAAGGCAACGATAGCGTCAGAGAGAGAGAGTGCATCTTAGGTAAACTACAACATATGTATAGCCCCCTTCCAAAGAATTATGTATCGCTCAATTTTAGCAAAATATGACCAAAGTTATGATTAATCGTTGAAGTGGCATTTTTTTTTTTTGTTTTTTCCCCTTCAAGTGTGGGGGCTATACAATTTCTTTTACGGAAACGAGGTTATACATATTATTTGTAATGGTAACATTTGTGGGATTAATTATTGAAATTTTGAATTTAGAGATATAGGAGTAAAAATGTATATTTATTAATATTTTAATTATATTTTTTAATAAGGGACTATAATGAGAAATTTGAGGGTTATGTATAAAATTACCCAACTCCATATGATGATATAATTTTAAATTGTGATATTTTTCCAGAGGTTTAAGGCCTGAATCTGTTGGGCTAAATGTAAAGGAGCCCAATCTATTTAAGCTGCTATTGACGTAGACGAAGACGAGCCAATCGAAATAGAAACAAAGTGGTAAGGGGTTAATGCTCAAGCCGTCTTCCTAAGCTCTCAAGTAGCAGAAGACGAGATTCACGTGGGAAAATGGTGCAGCGGCTGACCTACAGGAACCAATCACCACCGCATCGTCAAAACTCCCGGTAAATTGCTCGACTCGATTGTGTTTGTTACAGCTCAATTAATTTCTAAGTTGATTATGTATGAAGATCGATTGGCTTTGGCGTGTGATTGATGCAGTGTGAAGTATAGGAGGGAAACTAGTTTACCAGACCACCAATAAGAGAGCCCTGTCACTGGAAACACAATCCAAGGGGATTTATGTAATGTGATGTATATTTGTTTCAAAGAGGTTTTAATTAATCACAAGTTATGCAGCATTGTAGCTTAATTTGTTGGCCCTACATTGTTAAATATGCGATTGCCCAATACAAGATTCTATGTCTTGCCTTGAATTGAAATGTGTATTTTAATGATTCTACTCAAATTATCATATGTTTGAGACGATGAGTCTAATGTTGTTTGGAAGTATATATAATCTATATAAGTTATTACTTTGATGTACAAATTTACAATGCATGCATATTGTATATCAGTAACTTGAATACCTCTTTGCTGTGAATTTCAACATGATTAATGCTGAGCTTTGTACATATTGTTCAAATGCAGGTAGATTCCTGACTTGAGACCTGCTGAGTACAAGAGGTCTAGATTATCCCAGAATCGTACAACTGCGAATTGTGCCTATGGTGGAGTCTTATCCAGTGCTGCTGTGAGGGAGAGGTTGGTGTTTTATGCATTTTAATGTCCATTAAATGTTTGTTTGTCGACAACTTTGCTCAAGTTTAAAAACATTATTTTCCTCATATTTATTAGAGCTTTCTTGGTTGAAGAGCAAAAGATTGTGAAGAAGGTTTTTAAGATACAGAAAGCCAAGGAAAAGCCCTCATGCTGAGGCAGAGGCTCATATAATTTTGAAAGCAATTTATCAGAGGAATTAAGAGAAAATTGTATCGTGTATTTTCAGGATTCTTTTTGCCATTGAAATGACTCGTCGCTATTTTCTGCTTGATCATGCATTAGGTTTGTGGAATCTTATGCCTCAATGTTTGTTGATGAGCTAAACTCATTTACGGACTTGTTTCATGTAATTACATTTCTCGCTTTCCCATTGATTGTTTTGTGAAAGCTCATTATGATCCCCCAAAAAAAGCTTTCATTATATGTTAATGTCATACTTTCAACATTAAAATGCAATTACATGATACCCTTTAAATTCGTAATTATATTAGCTCATGTATTCGATTCTTTTACCTTAAATTTCTCCAACTGTTTGCAATTATAAAGAAATTAATTATTTAGCAAGGGTGTGTTTGTTTTGAGGTATAAGGAAGTCATAAGCTTCATTTATCACCTTATGCATGGTTTGCTTTTACATAATAAAAAATTCAAGCTGATGGTATACACTTTCTAGAAATATTTTTGCTCTTGGCAAAGAGATAATGTCATGTTATGAAGAGTGAATAAATATATATTATCATTCAAGTCAACTAGAGGTATAAAAAGTAAACAGTAGGATTTAGTTTTCTTCCTATTAATTACGATGTGATATTGGACGTATTGAACCTGAGCCCAATGGGCTTAGCGAAGGAAATGGAATGAATCTCGTTCGTATATTCCAAAAGCGTAAAGTTTCATCTCAGCCGTACAATCTAGGGCTTGATTAAAACTCTGTCTCTCTGTCGGTGTAGAACCATTTTTGCGCAGCAAAAACCCGAAGCCGGAACCATGGTGCAGCGGCTGACATACAGGAAGCGACATAGCTACGCAACGAAATCTAATCAGCATCGAGTCGTCAAAACTCCCGGTAATTATCCTCACAAAACCTCTCCTGCGCTATTTCTAATTCAGTCTGTTTCTACGTTAATAGATTTAAATTTTGGGGGATTTTGCATTTTATGATTTTGTGGAAAAAATAGGAGGGAAGCTAGTGTATCAGAGCACCAAGAAGCGTGCAAGTGGTCCCAAGTGCCCTGTTACTGGAAAGAGGATCCAGGGGGTGAGTTTTCTGCACCAATTTTATGTTTCTATCTATTTCTATTTATGTTTTCTGGCTAAAATGTAGTTGGAATTATGCCTAAAGCGGATCCATTTTGTGTAGTTGCTATATCTGGGCTTATCTCTTTTATGCAAAGATGATATGTTATCATTGGCTATTTTATTTCATTTGGATAGTCAATGTCAGTTTAATGACTTTGAAATTGTTACAGAGCATTGCAAACTAAGATTCATGGTGATATATTTTCTCCCAAAATATAGTTTCTTGATCAAGTACCTCCATTTTTGGGTCAAACCAATACTTAATCTTGAGGGGCTGGGATTGTTTATTTTAAAGATGTATCGAATAAGTACTTTGAAGATGTAGTGGTTTATTGAAAATGGTAAAAATAATTGTGAATGCGAATGTGATGTTACTACAACTAAGGCTTTTAAATATGGAATTGCTAAGGAAATATGACTAAAATGTGGTGACTGATTATGTCCATTTCCACATTATTCATATATTGTGATCATCACTAATATTTTGGTACAACCAGATTCCTCACTTGAGACCAGCCGAGTACAGGAGGTCTAGATTGCCCAGAAATCGTAGGACTGTCAACCGTGCCTATGGTGGAGTGCTATCTGGTGTAGCTGTGAGGGAGAGGTTGGTCTCTTGATGTGTGTTTTGTCGTGCTTGTTTTTTCTTGAGCTTTTCTCATTGATTTTCAAATTCTCTTTCTTCTACTGTTAGGATCATTAGAGCTTTCTTGGTGGAAGAGCAGAAGATCGTGAAGAAGGTGTTGAAGATACAGAAGACCAAGGAAAAGCTTGCCTCTAAGAGCTGAAGATACTTTTGGGAACCATTAGTTTTGAGGAAGTTTGGGGTTTTACTCAGATTTTTTAAACCTTGTCGTTTCTCTGGATTTTTGGAAATGACATCTATTGTGATCTTCAGTTTGTCAAAATATCTCTAGCATTTTGATGGCGATTAACTTTTTGTAATGCCTTAATCTTAATTCCAATTAATTAGTAATTACTATTGCGTTTTACATTCTTATTAGTATTATTTTGTTTGTGGTGAAGGTAATACAAAGGTGATGACTGATGAGCAAATTTGACCGAATATTTCATCAAGGGAAGGTATCATTAGGAATTACTATTTACTAAATCAAAAACTAACTGAACCAAGCAAGTATAAGCAGCAGAGACATCTAAAGAGCAATAAACTTGAAGTGGTAATCGCATTTGTACATCAATATCAGATCACAATATTCTAAAGAAAGGTAAAAGAGAAAAACTAAACTAATACAAAAACAAGAATCTAGAAACCAAAATTAGTGTGTGCTCAAGTATAGCACTTGTTAGTCGAATAGGTAGTGGATAAATGAGACGGATAGGGAGACGATGAATCCCACATCAAATTCGGTGGAAAACCATAAGGAAATTCCATCCATTGCTCATCTACTTGTCCCATATTCACTGCTTCCTCAACAAGATTCCTCTGCAAATCCTCAGGCGTTCCTAAGAAGCCATTGAACGAGGAGGCACTCAAACCCGCGGTATCCGCCCCAAAATCTCCCCCTAGTATGGACGTTGACATGTCCAGCAACAAGGAAGTAGCATCACTCACAACATGACATCTTGAGGCAGGTGTGGTAGTTTCAATGCAAGAAATCGCGTGATCTTCTGGTTTAAAATATGGGGGGGAGAAGGATGAGTGTTGAAAGTCATTGGAGAAACCAAATTGAAGGGAGGATGAGATTGTTGGGGTGTTGTTAAGAGGGTTGATGATATGAGATTCAGTAGTGTCAAGAATGGGATTAGGCCAAGAATGAGAGAGGGAGAGAGCCCTCCTTGTGTTGGAGTTAGCTTTCTTGAAAATCCGACATATCGCCCATGATTCCTGAAAGAAGAGAAAAACACATTACTACTTATATCCAAATTAAACTCATGTATATGAAGATGAAAGGTGATGCATACATTTATTGGGATAGTTGAAGAAGGAGAGAGAGAGGGAAGGCGGAACTCATGCATCATCCAGTCAGTTTTGATCCCTTTGGCGGCTTTCCCTTTGTAGAAAACAAGGGACTTTTTCAAGCCAATGCATTTAGTGGTGTGGGAAGAGTAGATGGGGCGGTCTGTTCCGGTGGCCTTCCAGAAACCGGAGCCCGTTACGCGGTTAGGCCGTGTGCTGTTTCTGTACTTGCGGTCTCTTGGGCAGTAGAAATACCATTCCTTCTCTCCATTTGTAGCTAACTCTGCAGGTTAAAACACATTAGATTAGATGCATGCAGATTGCACATTTATTTAGTCAAATGAATAGTACATACTAGGAAGATCCCATGGGTCGTATTTGTAGATGTCGATCTGCTTGATGAGCTCGATAGAGAGAGGTCTGTGGAGAATCTTCCTAGTGAGATAAAACCCTACGAGCTCTTCATCAGTTGGGTGGAATCTGAACCCTGGCAGCTCCTCCATAACAAAACAAGAATTAAGGCGATGATGAAGTGAAGAGTAACAATGAAAATGGTGAGTTAATATGGAGGCATGGGTTGCTCCCCGAGGAGGACTTTGCCTCCGAACCTTCAGCCGCCTTTTCTGCCTCACTTTAATTCCCTAATTCTAATTCTTTATGTACCAAATTAATTAAGTATCAACTCAACAAAATACGTATGTGACTGTTTGAGTACAAAATAAGGAATCTCAAGAAGCAAGCCACCAAATCAGTGCTCATGGAGATTTGAATATCACACTGTTTATTAATCTTCAATATGCCTAATCTTATAGTTAAAGTGTATTTAATTTAATGTGTGAAGTGGACAAAGCAAGCTTCTAAAGTATATACTAATGTTGGAAATTTGATTTGAAAAATGTGGACGACCAAGTGACCCACTCCCGATGCAGAAAGGCTTCAAATTATATTCAACAAATTAAATTGTGTGATGAGAGACTATAGTCTGAGAGCTTAGTTTAATTTTAAAAAAATAAAATAAATGTCTCAGGATCCAATCTTCTATTCCATTCCTATAAGCTTCTATTCCACTGACTGTGTCAGATTTTGACTAATCAAAGATGCTCTTTGTTATAATTAATCTCACTTAGGGTTTTCTCAGAAACGTATTTATATTTTTGACATCGATCCTCCATTTTCTTTAGTTTTAGGTCTTGACATTATTGGGTCAACAAATTAACAAGTGCCTTAATTCCCATATGAAAAGGTTTGAGTAATTTCTGGAGAAATTTATTAAGGTAATATCATTTATCCGACGACTGTGCTGTCTTGTTTTGCCCATTTATGGTTAAGTTGAGAAATAAATTTCCCACAACCAACAATAATATGAATAATAATAAATACAAAAATGAAGTACTGTAAGGTGGTTTTCCTATCTGATTCGTAAAATCATATTTTCAAATCTTCTCATATCAATAGCTCTATGTGTGTGTGTGTTCCAATTCAAACATTTTTTTCTCGAGATTTATGTAAATAAAAGTATGAGAAATGAAGATAGTGTTTGTCTATATACTTGTGATTATGAAAATAAAAGCACTCAATGTTTATGAACGTTGAACATCTAAATCTATATCACTCACCCTTTTAATTAAATTCTTCTTAATGTTGCGAAAATAGTGGTAGTTTGTATACTTGTGATTGTGAAGGAAAATTACTCCAGAAATTAATATACATGATTTAATTAGTATAAACAAGTATCCACTGTTTAGGAAAAGCAATGTTAATTGTCGGTGAGTAAGCAAAGATGAAGCGTTAATTGGACTATCCCCTTCCAAAATGAATATGACAAACAAATATATCTGCTATAAATATTTAACAACTTGTGTGGAGGGTGGAGTGGAGGAGGGAGTTAAGGGAGAGGGAGAAAGGGTTTGCGGAGGATCTCCAGTTGGTTATAGCTGATTTTGTTCCTTGTGTAGATGTAATAGACGGATGGAACTGGAAGGCGACACCAGATGGATGCTTCACAATCAAGTCGGCATATGAAATTGTGGCAAAAACAAGAGAGGAGCAACAAGTTTTACCTTTGGAGATGGCAAAGGTTTGGAAGGCCCCAACACCAAATAAAGCCAAGGTGACGGCATGGAGATGTCTTAGAAACAGATTGGCAACATGTGATAATCTGAGTAGAAGAAATGTCCAGATCAGCGTGGAGGAGAGATGGTGCAATGCCTGTGTTTCTAGTGAGGAAACGACGGAACACCTGTTCCTCTATTGTCCGAAAGCAGCGGCGGTGTGGGACCAGATCTTTCAATGGCTTGACATCAAAACGGCAAATCCGAGAGGTATTTTTCAACACTTCATTTCTTTCATTGCGGCTGGAAAAAAGAAGAGAGAAAGAAGACTGCTTAAAGCTTTGTGGGTGGGAACAGTGTGGTTGCTCTGGGAAAGCAGGAATGGTAGTCGTTTTCGGGACAAGGCTTGGGATATTGATAAACTTGTTTTACAGATTAAGGGGAGACTTTGGAGTTGGAACGAGGCCTACAAAATCGTGGAGTTAGGAATTACATTTACTTCTTGGTGTTCCAAAGACTTCAAACTTGTTTTGTTGTTTTGATTGGCATTCCTGATGCCTTGATCCCTTTTCTTTTAATAAAATTTTTACTTTACTGATCAAAAAAAAAAAAAAATTAACAACTTATTCCAAACTTAATTATTTTACACACATTTGCTTGGACTGACTTTTTGAAAAATATTAGGAATAAAGTATAGGCGAAGAAGGGGGCTGTTTCAGTTTGGTAAGCAGAAGTCAATTATCTCGGATAGCGTAGCCCTTTTGGAAATGCAGGACATGGGTTTCCTCAAATTTTTAATTTTCTTGCTTCTTAACATGGGTTTTTAATTTTTAACTTTTCTCAAATACCCAAATCATAAAAGATTGAATTTCTAGCAAAAATGGAACCCCATTTTTCAAAGTAGAACAACTAGTAATTAAAGACTAAGAGTTCAAACTGATCCGGATCAATAGGATAATTTAGGCAATATAGGAGTAATAAAAATGAAAAAATATTTTACCTAAATAATCCTTATCATATATTCATGTTTCAAATTTGAATTACTTTCTCTTTCTATTAAATGAATTAGTTTTTTACGTCTAAAAAAAAAATTAATGATTGCTTTTACCTATTCTCAAAGATAAAAAATAAAAAAATATCACTATGAAAAAAACTATAAAAACTACTCATTTTGAGCTTAGAATAACAAAGTTGCCCTTACTTAAATCGCAAACTTTGCTCGCATGCTCAACCAATGCAAGTCGAGCATTACTGCATTAGTGGTAAATGCACTAATGCTCGACATGCTTATGTCGAGTATTAATGTATTTGTGATATATATATTAATGCTCGACATACTTGAGGTTGCGCATTAGTAGTAAATACACCAATGCTCGACATGCTCGATCATTGCGAGTGGAGCATTCTTAAAAAAATACTCTAATGCTCGATATACTCGATCATTGTGAATCAAGCATCAGTGTAAAATAAATTAATGCTCGACATAAGAGTAAAAAATTCCTAAATAGTATACATATATTTTATAAAATGTGAATATTTTTCAGATTTTATTTTTCAAAATGGGTATATTTTAGTCTGCCCCTTTCCAAAATGTATAGGCTACTGTTGTCTTTTTATATTTGAATTCTATGAAAAAAGTGGATTTCATTCGAATCAATTTAATCCAAATAGCAGTACTCATATTTTAGTATAGTTTTCTCGTACCAAAGTTTTTCCATAAGAGTAATGCTAAACAGTCACATTGACAGCCACATTGTGGCCACCCACAATTTACCTAAATAAAAAATAATTTAATTCATTTAGCTTATTTTTAAAAATAAAAATAAGATTTAGTTATCTTATCATAGTCTCTACACTGTAATTATTTTTTTGTAATTTTTTGGTAACTTTTTTATTTTTATTAAAAAATAAATTAAAAATAAAAATATAAAAAAATTAAAAAAAATAAGTATAATGTAGAGAATATAATAAAATAACTAAATCCTATTTTTATTTTAAAAAATAAATTAAATAAATCTAGATTTTCCTTATTATACTAGTGTGTGGGTGGCCATAATGTGGCTGCATAAATTTATTGTTTCCATAATTCCATGCCTTGAATGTGCTCAATTAAATGGAGATGTAGCAATTCCAGAAACCTAAACCTCGTTTTGTTCCATTCTCATTTGATTGTTTTGACCTAGATTTTTGTTTCCCAATCGTGCAATGTGAAAATACGTGTCCCAATTTTTTCAGATTTCAACCCAAAGCATCCTAGACTTTTGTTATATCATTTAAAGCATGAATTCGAGTGAAAATTTTAAATGCTTAGTGATATTACAGTTTTAAATGTGACACAACTGATAATTGATAGCCAACGCAAGGTCAAATCCATTTTACCCCCTCCCTGCATTCCACATTTCAAAGAAAAAACAAAAGTAAAAGGAGAAAAAAAGAAGAAGAAAGTGAAACTAAACTAACCAGAAAATGTCGCTAACTTGTGAGCTCGACTTGGTGTAAAGAAAATGGTATATATATATGTCAATGCATCTTGGTTCTTTGTTTCAAAATTGTGTGTAGATTTAAAGTGTGTGTAGTCTATCTATAATCTCTACACGAATAAATGAAAAACATTGATGTTGAAATACATATTTAATTTTAAGAGTGTAAATGAGTCGAATCGAATCAAGTCAAAGAAATATATGTGAGAGAGAGGGACAAGAAAATCAATATATTTGATTCGAATGACTCTTATTTATGACTATAAGCATGACTAATTTTTAAAACATGAAAACATATGACTTTGATACGTACGTCACAACTAATTAAATTTAAATTGCGAAAACTCTTTATACGACCGTTTGCACTAGCGGATGGCTGTAATTACTATTACTAAGAGTATCCATATTTGTTGAATCAAGCTTTAACTCATTCATAATTCAAGATGGGTGATTCTATTCATAGCCCCCATATTACTCTTTATAACCCCTTATTTAATAATGATAATTAAAATAATTAAAACTTTATTATTTTATTCTATATTTCATATCTTCAAATAAAACTAAATATGCTAAATTAATATTTTTATTTAAATAATGTAAAGGAATAACTGTATAGCCTCCAATTACAAATCTACAACACCAAGAAATGTAAATGGCACCTTTGTCGACGAAAATGAAATTGAAGCCGCCGCTGCCGCCTATGACACTGGGAAATAATAGTGCGAAACTTGGAAGCCACTCACCATCGTTTGGGTAGTACAAATTCGACTCTTCCCGTGCTTTGCCTTACGTCACTACGGCCAGCACAAACCCAATCCCCACAAATTCACAAATTTCCACCAAAGACAATTTCTATTTTCTTTGTAATCAAAAGAACAAAAATAAACCTTTGAAGAAAGCAAAAGATGTTTCAGGTGCCTAGTAATCGGTGGCAGCGTCCGAGGCTGCAGCGGCAGCGGTCCTTTTGAAGACTGATTGGCCCATCTTTTGGTGGCTGTTATAAATATTTTATACGTGTTTTTTTAAATTTATTTAAATAAAATTGTTAATTTATTATAAATTTAATTTAATTTAAAATTATGAATTATAAGATAAAATAATAAAATTTTAATTATTTTTAATTAATGGGGGTTATAAAAAGTAAAATGGGGGCTATGAATAGAATCACCCATCCAAGATCACTTATGAGTCAAGGGCTATATTGGGCCATTGGCTTGATTCATCCTGCTGACTCTCTAGAATTTATTTTTTTTAGACTGTTGACTCTATAGAATTAGTTTTGATTTTTAACTTTTTCATTTAATTTAAATGACATAAATTTAAATAACAAAATTAAATAACACAATTCTTAAAATTAAAACTACATCAATTTAAAATACGAAAATTTATATTACACAAACTAAAATACGAATGGAATGGCCTTGCTACACGATGTGTATAGTGTTTGCGCCTTTTCCCGGATCATGTCGTTGGAGTGACCACTTGGCGATGGCTTCTACCCATGTAGCCTCCCAAAGCTTTACCTCGGTAGTGACATAGGCCCAATGCGATTTGATTTGACAGACGGTAAATGAACTGCCCACCATGGCGTTAACACGATCCAATACTCTCTCCCAATAGGCTTGGGTTTTTTGGTTGACACCACGGATGACATCGCCGGTCACCTTGATTCACACACGAGCGATGAAATCGGTCTCCTCGTGAGTGTCAATGTGGCGACCCCTCTTGTCGCCTGCACTAATCGACACTTTTTCCTTGTAGGTCTTCGCCTTTCTCGATGTTGGACGTTGTGGTTCCGCCGAGCCGTGACCTTTGCCTTGAGGCTCGTCGCCCCAATTCACCGCCGAGATGTCCAATTAGTAGTATGGACTGGAAAGATCACCAATTCAATTAGAGAAAAAATAACCAGGGGAGTTGGGAACCATTGAAGAACAAAGAGAGAGATTGAGAGAAAGTTGAGGGAGATGAGGGAAAATAAATCAATTTAAATTTATTTGTATGTGATATATATATATATATATATAATTATTGGTTATTTGAATTTAACTATTCACAACTTTGAACATGATATATAACACTACAAAAAAAATTAATTCTAGCGACGGAAATTCCGTCTCAAAATCCTGAACATTCCGTCTCAAAATTCTGGTTACGACAGAACTGCGACTGAACGACGGGGACGCTGAAAACGGGGTCGCTAAATTCTCTAGCGACAGATTTTGTTTTCCGTCTCAAATCTAACGACAGAATAGCCACGGAAAAACAGATCGGCGGCTGGAAAAACAAATCTAAAGACAGACTATATTTAGCAGCAGATTTCTTCTCTCTAAAAAACAGATCGGCGGCTGGAAAAACAGATCGGCGGCCTCTCTTGCGCCGCATCCGACGGCGCTGGCCGCTCGATGTCCGGCCACATCTCTCCTTCTGGAGCGATGGAGATCTTTCCTCCCCTCCCCAGCGGCGGTGCTGTTTCTGCAGAGCGCGATGACCGGATGCCTTTGGACAAGTCCGGCTTCTCTCCGTCTGCGTCTGCGCGCGGCGATCTTCTTACGACTCCGGACAAATCCGGCCTCAACCTCCCACCCTCTGCAAAACAGATCGGCGGCTGGAAAAACAGATCGGCGTCCTCTCTTGCGCCGCAGCCATCCGACGGCGCTGGCCGCTCGATGTCCGGCCACATCTCTTCTTCTGGAGCGATGGAGATCTTTCCTCCCCTCCCCAGCGGCGGTGCTGTTTCTGCAGAGCGCGATGACCGGATGCCTCTGGACAAGTCCGGCGTCTCTCCGTCCGCGTCTGCGTGCGGCGATCTTCTGACGACTCCGGACAAATCCGGCCTCAACCTCCCACCGGTGTCTTCTAATTTCTCCCAGCCCTGGCGTGGTCCCTCGCCTAGGGCTTCCTTGCCCAGCCATGGCAGCATTACTTCGCCTTCTTCCTCGCCCAACCATAGACGCCAACTGTCGCCTAGGGTGTCTCCGAACTTTCACAGCGAAGGTCGTCAACAAGAGACTCCTATTGCCGCCTTTGTTGCAGGTAAGGATGGTTGTTCTTATGCGGACATCTCTCGTCCAAGGTCTCGAACCCGTAGGCCTGATGTTTTGGTACATCGTCTCAATACACCTGACCCGATCGTTGATGGCGAGGTTATTACTATTTCAATTCCTGCTTCTATGTATCAACATCGTGTTAGAGATTTTGAGCATGCCGTCATAGGGCGGCTTTATCTTCGCAAAGGCGATAAGCCTAAATTGACTGAGGAGATTCGGTTGGAGCTCCAAGTTTTATGGAGCGTTGCCTCTGAGTGGCAAATAATTCCTATGAGCAAGGGTTTCTATATTTTTCGTTTTGCATCTGCTGAGGAAAAAGATAAAGTGAAACAACGTGCGGTTTGGGATTTGCCGTATGGTGCCTTGAGAATTCGAGAATGGGTTCGACATTTTGATCCATACAAAGAAATCTCTTCTTTTTGCCAGGTGTGGACGCGCATTTATTGTTTGCCCGTGGAGTACTGGACAACTGAGATTATCACGACTATTGGGAAAGCTGTTGGAACGCCTCTTAAGGTGGATGGGGATACGGCGGCCGGAGTTTTCGGGCATTATGCCCGAGTTTTGATAGAGGTTGATTTGGCCCTTCCTTTGCCGGAATTTGCTCTCTTTGATTGTCCCGACAAATCCTTTAACGTCGAGTTTGGATTCGAGAAACTTCCGTTGTTTTGTTACAAATGCATGATCACGGGGCATACAATGGACAAGTGTAAGAAAACTAAAAAATTAGAGGTGTCTCGAGCAGTAGTGGTGAATGAGGAAAAGGATACGGTGAATGAGGAAAAGCATACGAAAGATCGTGATGAATTTCAGAATGTTAAACCACGCAATAACTGGAGGCCTAAACCGCATCGTGAGATGGTTGACGTTGGGAAACAAAATCGGTTTGCGATTCTTGACAACCAAGAAGAGGACATTCGAGGGCCTGATTTGGATAAAGATAGCTCAGGTATACTAGAGGAAGGACAGGTTGAAGAGGTTTTTCATGAATCGGATGACGACGAAGTTCATACTCCAGGAGAGGGTGGAGGAGTTGTTGATGAGATACATATGGCTGGGAGACAGACTACGGAACGGCAACAGGCTGGAGGACAGGCTGGTAGTTTGGAGGAGCAGCAGTCCGCGGCTGTAGAGAGTCAGCAGGTTATTTCGCCGGTTATTCAGCAGCCGGGGGATCGCCATGTGGTTGGTTTTGATAGGCAGTCCACTCCTGTTCCGCGGGATATTGCAAATCGTATTAGTCGGTTAGAGGAGCAAGTTAATCAAGGGATGCAGTTGCTCTCTGAGCCAAAACGAGGTCGTGGTCGTCCAAAGGGATCGGGAAAATGCATGAGCAAGGAGCCTGTGTATACAGCTCCGGAAGGTAGCATTAAAAGTCGTCTCAGGAATGCGGGGGAAATGGGTTACAAGCTGGCAGACCTCGTGGTTGATCATAGCAATAGTCCAAGTATGCGTGCAATGAATAATGTTGTTCATGGACGTTGGTCGGATGAAATGGAAGATTTTCCTGATTGAGTTGTTTTTTGTTTACTCTTTTTTAGTTTTACGATCTCCTTTCGAGTTTCGTGCCCTTAGTCTGCGTCTTTGTGCTTTCAAGGGATTTTTCATTTTCTTTGGTTTTTTTCTTTTCCTTTTTTAATAAAATCGCATTTTAATAAAAGAATAGCCACGGAAATTCCGTCTCTAACCGACTGGTGGTCGTCTGTGTTGACCGAATTTTGAGACGGAAATTTCGTCTCTAGTTGAGACGGAAAGGATTCCGTCGTTAGATTTTTCGGCGATCATATTCCGGCGCCGCCGCCGTTCTTTTGAGACGGAATTTCCGTCGTTAGATTTTTTTTCCGTTTTTTTGAATTTTTTTATTTTTTATTTTGAGACGGAATTTCCGTCGCTAAAATTGCCATTTTTTTATTTTTTTTAAATTCTATTATTTACCTGTATTCTAATACTTTCATCATGCAACATAATATATAAACTTTAAATAGTAACCAACAGTCAACGATAATCAACAAAGTATCCAACAATCCAAATAGTCAACGATAATCAACAAAGTATCTAACAATCCAAATTCTAGTTAAGTTAGCACCTAGCAAAATAGATTCAAGTTCCTAAAACAAACATAATCAAGGGGGTGGTAGATTCCTCATCTCAGCTAGCATCTTCATGAACTCGGCTTGCTGTGCCTGCAACTGTGCATGTACGTCTGCACGCATCTGAGCCTCTCTAGCTTGTGCCTCATCTCGTATCTGCGCCTCTCTAGCCTCCATCTTAGCCTGCATCTGAGCCTCGTACTCCTTCATCTTATCGGCTAAAACTGCATCAAGCTGAGGCTGTGAGCTAAAACTGGCTCCTTGGTTGGATCTAGAGGTGGAGGTGTAAGCATGAGAACGTGAACCAATCCCAAAAACTCGCTTCTTGGCCGATACGCCTCCAACTGCATCCAGTAGTAACCTGTTCATGTCTACCTCCTGAGACTCAGAGCCATCATTTGACTGAGATTGAGCTAGCTCTGCAGCCTTGGCAGTCACTTGGGCCTGTTTTTGTAGTTAATAAAAACTTTATAAGTTAATCATTAAGTATAGATACATAAAGATGAATTTGTGATAACTTAATTTAAGGATTTCATACGTATGCATCTCGAGCTCTGGGATAGGTGAATTCTCCAGCCTTCGCATGCAAGACATTGAAGACACTCCAGTCCACTTCTTCAGCTGGAACTCCTTGTTCTCTCTTCAGTTCAAACAAATTAATAATAGTTAATAAAAATTTAAAGAAATTTAAGTTGTATTTAATTAATACTAACTTACCAGTACTACAGCATGCTGTAGGGCATTTCTCGACCCTCCTCTATGGATGGAAATACCAGTACCAGGCCCATCAGGCTCAGACATCCTATTCTTTTGTGCTTTGGCTGCCTTAGCCTTCACTTCATCCTTGTTCCAATATTCTAACCACTTTTCCCACACATTCTGCCTCATCTAAGGAGGTCGCTCAGGTCTACCCTTCTTCATTTTATAAATCATATCTTTATAACGAACAGTAGCCCTGGCATACCACCTAGCGTATACCGCCTCATCAGTGAGGTCATCCTTCCACCAATACACTTTCTGCAAGCATAACCCAACAAACAAACGAAAACAATACCAATTCAATAAAGTGAATATATCATTAAATGAAGGGACACAACCCAACAAACCAAAACAATACCAAATAATTCATAATATCATCAACTTCAGTAAATATATCATTAGATGAAGGGACACCGCTCAACAAACAATTCAAAACCAAATTGAAATCAACTTAACTAAAATTTATCATAAAATTAAGGGACACAGCCCAACAAACAATTGAAAACAATAAGTAATTAAACCTTAAATTCAGCCCAGTAATCCTATTTCGTTGCATCCGGCACTGCTCTCCATGTCCAGCCATCATGATCCATGTTGGTTTTAAAACTGTTTGTGATTGTGGTTGGAACGGCATGATATGGATACATAAGGTCCCTGAATCCAACATAAAACAATAAGTGTTAAAGTTAAATAATTTCAAAATAAAATAGTAAGTGTTAAAATTAAATAATTTCATACCCCTCGCCGAAAGTCAACTCCACACGACCACCATCATCAGCCGCAGATCCTGAAGAACTGGCCGAGACTCGTGATGACGAAGTCCCTCGTCAGAATAAATTAATTCAAAATCAGCTAAAATATAGAGCACAATCAGCGGATCGAAATTCTGAAGTCAATCCATTCAGATTTAATAGTTTATTGCAATCCTTATAAAGCATATCTTCACTTATACACATCTAAGCTTCGAAATTAGAGTAGGGTAAATAACACAAGGTTTACTGCAGCCGGTACTACTACTCAAAATTGAGGCAACAAACTTACCTGAAGAGGAAGGCTGCAACGGGGTCAGGGAAGGACCGGCGACGACTAAGGATGAGGCGGGAGGGCCGAGGCGGTAGTGGCGATTGGAGGCTGGGACAGAAATTGAACGGAATAAGCCATATTTGAACTTTAAGTAACAGAAATTGTAAATAGATTATACCTCTAACTTCTGCCGAAACAGAATAGGCTGCGGCGGCGACGGAGGGGCGCTTTCGGTTCTTCTTCTCGTAGATATCTCCCATGGCCTTGAATTGTAGATTGCAGACGTTGCGGAGGTAAAGGCGGACGGCGCGGGCTGCGAAGGTGTTCCTCAGCGGCAGTAGCCGGTGGAGGCGGAGGACGGTAAACGGCGAAGGCAATGGACGGCGATGGGGTGGCTAGAGGCGGTAGGGTTCACCATTAATTTAGGGATTTAGGATTTTAGGGAAAAAGAAGTGGAGAGAAGGGAGAAAGAAATCTGGCGCTGAAATTAAGGGGGGTGTATTCGTTGTGGAGTTTAATAGATTTCTATGGATTTTAAAAGTCTGGGTGGTGTATTCGTTCCAGACTTTTAAAAGTCTGCAGAAATCTGGGAGTATTCGTTCAAGACTTTTAAAAGTCCATATAAATCTGGGTGTATTCGTTTCAGACTTTTTGAAATCCATACAAATCTAGGTGTATTCGTTATTCCATTGACTTCAAATCCGGAATGACTTTCATGGATTTCATCCAAAAAATACACATGACGAAATCCGGCCAAGAACCACGAGAATTGAAATCCATGGAGTTTTGAGCGAGCGCTGAGTTCCAGCGACCGCGGCCAAGAAGCCAGCGACCGCTGGAACTCAGCCACCGTTGAGAGCAGATAACTGGCACCGTGGAGAGCAGAGAAATGAAGGAGCAGTTTCTCAATAATATGGACTTGGAGAGAGAAAGAGGCATCACTATCAAATTGCAGGTTTTGTCTCTGTCTATTACTGCTCTAATTGCTATATGACTACTTTAGATGAGTATAGACATAATGATTTGTTGGTTGAATTGTCTTACATGAAGAAAACACATAATTGTTGTCAATGTTTTCTCTTTTCTACATAGGCTGCACGGATGCGTTATATTCATAACAATGAACCCAGCGCCCGCTGGAACTCAGCGCTCGCTGGGTTTCCAGCGCTCGCTGGATTCCCAGCGGTCGCTAGGTTTCCAGCGGTGCTGGGACTCAGCGGGCGTTGGCATCATGGATTTCAATTCCATAATTATTCCCTAAATTCTTCAAAAATCAGTGAAAATCGGGGTGAAATCCAACCACGAATTCTTTGAAAGTCGTCTGGAATCTATGTGAATTCCATGGAATTTAAATTCCATGGACTTTTTAAAGTCCGTGAAAATCCACAACGAATACACCCCCCTAAATTTTGAGACGGAAATAATCTGTCGTTAGATTTCAATTTAATTATTACTCCCTCCGTCCACTAATTCATGACCTAAGGAGCAAAACACGGATTTTAAGAAAAAGTGTATTTTTATTAGTTGAGTGGAGAAAAGGACCCACAATTAATGTATTGTTTATTAGTTGAGTGGAGAAAAAGTGTATTGTTTTGGGACCCACCAATTAAATATAAATAAAAACTTACTAAAAATGGATAGGCCTTGAGTTGGTGGACGTCCTAAAAAGGAAAGAAGGCCTTGAATTAGTGGACGGAGGGAGTATTAATTTTAAATTCATCTTTGAGACGGAAATAATCTGTCGTTAATTTTATTATTATTATTATTAATTCTAAAATAAATTTTGAGACGGAAATTATCTGTCGTTAACTTTTAAATTTATTATTATTAATTCTAAATTAAAATTTAAGACGGAAAATATCCGTCTTTAGAATTTTGAGACGGAAATTCCGTCTTAAATTCCGTCTCAAAAGCAGACCCGACCGAACCTATATTTCTGTCGTAAAATCCGTCGTACGTGACGACCCGTGTTGGGGATCCGTCTCTAATTCCGTCGCAAAAATAAGGTTTTTTTGTAGTGGATTATTTAAAAATAAGTTAATTATGAATTTATAGCAACTTTTACTTATTTTATTGGTTCTCTATTACATCTTTCTAAAATTTATTAAATATATTCAAATATTTTAATTTTAAATTAATTTTATCTTTGAAGCTCATCATTGGCGATTGAATCGTGACGTAGCATGTCAAAGAACGACGTGTTATTTCGTCAGGCATGCATGAAGCAAAATAACACATCACCTTACGCCACACCACATATATCATGATTAAGTTATTAGAGTTATGATAAAATTGATAAAATTTGGAACATGTTGAGATAGATTTCATAATTGATATTTTTAATTAAAAGAAATTTTGAAATTGATTATTTCATTCTTGATGGGTACAAGCATTTTAAACAAAATAGTGTGATAGCCTACACTTCAAAATTAAAACAAATATTTAGAGCATCCGCCATCCGCATTGGTGCCTACTCGATAGCCTACTTGATAGCTTACTTGATAGGAGGGGACTACATTGAGTAAGGAGGCCGCATTAGGATTACTTGATAACTTACTTGATTTTTTTAGTTTTGTTTTTTATATTTATTATTTAATTTTAATTGCTCAAATTTAAATAACACAATTTATGTCAAATTAAATAATAGTCCAAGGCTATTCCAATTTGCAATTCCCCAAATAATTTTTTTTTAAATAGAAGAACATGAAATTTTAGATTAAAATACAAAAACAATCATAAAATAAGGGAAATAGGTTTAATATAAAAACAATCATACAAAAACAATCATTTATCCAAAATATTCCACCACGGCCTCATTTTACAAAAACAGTCATTTTTTCGAATTTAATATAAAAACAATGATACAAAAACAGTCATCATATTAAATGGAACAGGTTTTTCGAATTTTTTTTTAATTCAACGCGCTTAACAATTCATCAAATGAGGCCTACTCAATAGATCGAGTAATACTCGAGTAGACAAAGGCTGCATTGGGCTACTCGATCGCCACCTTATTCGAGTAGGGGCGATCGAGTAGCCCAATGCGGATGCTCTTAGAATGAGTATAAATATATAGATTATAGTCGGGTTTTGAATATTTATCAATATGCCTACACAAAATTCTCTTTATTGTTTAATCTTTCTTATTGAAATTATTTATTTTAATTTTAAAGCGGTCCAAAAGTATGTCATTGTTGTAATATTTGCCACAAATGATCCAATAAGAAAATTAAGTATAAATTTTAATGATACTTAATATATATCTAGAATTTATATATATCTAGAATTTTAAAATTTATACTTAATTTGGTCCAAAAATGGATCATTTATATATATATATACTTTTAATGAACTATCGAATACTATCACAATAAAATAAGTATTAATTTATTTTTAAAATTTATACTTAATTTATAATGTAAGTTGATTTCATATCAAAATTCGATGAACTACCCAGTAGTAGAGTAACATTCGATTCCTTTTTAAGAGTTAGTAGCATGTACAGTTCTCGAAATATTGGATTTATATGGAAAAGAGTTGTAACACAGTAGATACAGGAAAGGTGAATCTCCTTTGTATTCTCATTCAATACCCTTTTAACAATTCCTTGATGTCGTATCCCTGCAGCTATGGGGCAAAATCAAAATGAAATTTTAGCATGCTACTGTTGAATCCATCTACAGAAAGGCTTTCAACAGATGAAAACGTGGTGAGATTAAGGAATTACCTGAAGGAAGGTTAGAAGCAAGATAACACCGGAGTTCCAGAAGGCGTGGATTGTGATTGGCGTTAGAAGGTTGCGCGTTTGAGCATACGATAATCCTAATGCCGTTCCTGTGTAACACGCAACATTTGCATTCACGTGAAAAGATTAGCTATCCATCTTACAACTCTCTCCGTGTGTGTTTATTGTTAATTCTACCATGGAAATAAACTTGTAGGTAAGAATATATACCAAGTACAAACAACTGAGGAAATTCGCCCGGAGTGAGATGTGCTCCTGCAAATACGGCAGCACTGACGAGCACAGCAAATGGTGTTGGCAGCCTGCACGAGAAGTCCCAATCAGCTAATTAACTGCTTCCATTCATGTTGCCAAATTCAAGATAGTGTGCCCTTTTTTGGGGGGGTTAAGATATTCAATAGCCATTAACATTTGGAAACATGAACTAGGTTAGATTGACAGGCGTTGTTAAGAGAACAAATGATCAAAGATTATAAATTCTAGATATATATAAAGTAACTGATTTAGTTCAACCACATATTTGTTAATCATTGCTACTCATAAATGCAACTATAAAGCTTACCATTTTGTCAGAGACACCATGAAAAAACCTCTAAAGACAGTTTCCTCGAGAATAGGAGCAAGTACACCCACGATACCTACCAAAGCGGCAGTGCTGTTTTTCACACAGGGGGAAACAGTTAGTTCCTTTCGAGTCATAGCCAAGGAGGAAATTAGAGTGGCAAGCACATAAAAGTGGCAAGGGACAAGTACCTGATACTCGAGGACCCAATTAATGGGAGTAAGCGCACAAGGGCGTCAGTCTACAGCAAATGAAGGAATGAATATCAAATCATGTTGAAGGAAAAAAATTACTGGGAATATAGAAAAGCAATTTGCATGACGAATTAAGATCACCATAACTACTAGTTATTGTAACAAATTAGACAGCTAATACAAAGTATTAACCAAAGTTCGGATGAAGTTGAACAAAATCCTTGATAGTCAGCTTCAAATATATTTCATAGCCAGCTAAAAGAATTTAGCTCATTCGAGCCATCACGACCTAAAGCAAGCATGATTATCAGTGTAAGACCTAGAACTTATTGCCTTGTTACTTTTTTCC
This sequence comes from Salvia miltiorrhiza, assembly GCF_028751815.1. Taxonomy (NCBI): domain Eukaryota; kingdom Viridiplantae; phylum Streptophyta; class Magnoliopsida; order Lamiales; family Lamiaceae; genus Salvia; species Salvia miltiorrhiza. The sequence continues at coordinate 27,553,295 of NC_080393.1, read as the reverse complement.
TTTTATTTCTCAGCGTTGAATGTGAGCAAGACAAACACAAAAGCATTAGTTAAGTGAGAAATAATTGTCTAACCTCTCTCTGTGGGGGCTCACCGTTGAAAAAGGACATCACAACTCCTGTTCCAGCTATGGCAGCCAAAGCTCCGCCAAGACCAATCCCAGCCCATAACAACCAACCTTTTTGAAGATTGAAAGGATCCCTCCAATCTAAAGTATGAATCAAGCACACAGCTCAGATAGTATATATTTTGTAATAAGTTCTGGCGACTAAACTTTTGGGCAAAACGGTGTACTTCTCTAAAAAGTCATTCAAGGAAATATTAAGTTATAGAGACACGGCACTAGAAAGAAAACTGGTGCTAGTTACCATATCGATATATGTCATTAGGAAGGGGGGAGAATGATTTTGTCAGGCTATACAAAACTGCAAGGACCACCGTTGTTGCAATTCTACAACAGAGAAAAATGGAATACATCAGAATTGGTGCAAATAAAAAACACACAATAAGGAAGTAAAACCCTGAAAGATGTTTCGTACCCTTGATCCAAAAACAAGATCTCCGCCTTCTCATCCAAACTTAACTCATCAATTTGAAGCCCCGAGTATTCTAGTGCTGCTGCTTCAATTAGTCCTGTCAAAACAAAACTGTCTGAAAAACTTATTAGTTTTCCCCATATTAACAGACTAATTGAATATGACATTAACTACCTCCACAACTCAAGACTGTCTATTCATATATATGGTAGTCAAGACTTCCAATTACATTGCTAAACAAGATTAACGAACACTGGCATCACCAATCAAAGCCCATATCACTATGTTAAACCAGAGTACACATGCAAACTAGTACCACAATGCACCTTATTCCACAAGCAAGCGAGGTTAGAGAGATCGTTTGCCAATTCCATGGCACATCCCAACGTTTCAATATTCGCCAATCTAATCCCTTATCCTGTAAAAGAATTACAAGAAAGCACTGTAACAACCCTAAAGGTAAATTTCTGTCTTGGCACTTGTTGGCTTGTGCACATACCAGCATTCATGAAAAATCAACTAAGTACCAATAAATCAATCATTAACCATACTGAGTTTCACTTTATTCTTCACAATTCATACTAAAAAGTAAAATCCTTACAAACAAATTCTCATTAGTTGACCAATCCTTCTATAGAGAAAATCAATTCAAGAACCCCAAATAGTTTCCATTAAAAATGTAATCTTTTTCACTAATTCCAAGTAATCCACTCCCTATTCAACAATAAATCTTCTGCATACCACAACTACACAGCAGAAACGCCAGAACACAGTCCTAACCTAGCAAGCTATTCAACAATTTAAAAAAACATTTTTCAAGGAAAAGAAAATTCAATTAAACTGAAAAGGGCAGAAAGGTTACCTTTTCCACGGATTCTTTTGAATCATTGTCCTTATAACAGCATATGCTGCAGAGTCCTCTTGTGGTTGGGCCTTGAAGCTTTAGAGCATGTGTTAATGGCGGAAATCGAAGGCTTTGATCTATTCGAAAATGGGTTTTGATGGGAGAGCAATATTTGGGTGGGAGAGAGAGCGTAGAGATTGAGGAGCGACTATACGAAGTGTATAGAGCAACTGACATTTTCAACAATTTTACAATTGATTTCGGCGGAGTTTGGATGTTACAGGTGTATATATAGTTGGGAAAAGTAGTTGAAGATAAGGCCCAAGAATTTTGGCAAAATTTGTCGAGAAAGATCAGCCGAAGTAACAGCCATCTCATGCTCTTTTTATGTTATCCATATAACACGTTCGATATATTCCCCCCACGGCCCCACCCCCGTTTTTTTTTTCCTTTCTTTCAAAATCCGCCATAATTATTTTTTTAAAATTGATAATTCAAATGTTTTTTTTATGAAAATACATTAAAATAAATAAATAAAAAAAGGAGTACAAAATACCTCGGGCATACCCAAGGGGAAAACATGTACCACAAAAGCTCAATCTCAAGTGAGAAAGAGTGGGCTGGGGGGTGTGGGTAGCCTTAATTAAGGCACCCACCGTCAATCTGAATTCCCTTTATTAATTTTTTACATGTAGTACCACAATCAAGGCAGGTCCCTAAAAAACAAAGGCTTGTTCATAGGGGCCCACAACTAACCACATGAGAGTAAGACATTGAGCACGGATCAGAAGAGAAAGTGAGATGCCATGACTTGAAGGAAATCAAGCACACGCTCTCCGACATACACACCCAAACTTTTATTAAACCATCATTACATTATGAGCTCGTTTGCATGGCTCCATCTCATAGCAGCGGTGGGATAACAAGAAGTAGCACGCTGTCTCTCCAAAGGTAAGGTCTTCAAATGTACTAGCAGTTTAGCGGAGCAGCTACCCTTGGCATCGACTGAGCGGCAGCAAATGGACCTCAGATGAACAGTTGGGCAGCTATTCAGAGGTAAAACAGCAGCATGCTGGGTTGCAACCTGCCATCAGCTGCACTCCAGACACGCAGTAGCAGCACGTTCAACTTGTGGCGATCGCTGCCTTAGACCCTTTAAGTATTTGGTCAGAACTTGTTACGCGGCAACTGTACTCCAGATGTGCAGCAGCTCATTCGTTTTTCCTTTTTCCAAAGTTGTCACAGGGCCTGCATTGAAAGGATGCAAGGGATCAGTGCAGGTAGAAGGCTCACAAAAATATGAGAGAAAATGGAAGAGCACACCTGTAGCTATTGCGGTTGCATCGGATCCATTCCTTAAGTCTGTGAGGCTTCAAGTCCCTGTATTCGCAAGAATCCAGGCGCCAAGAAACACACAGCATCCGTAGTTGGTAGCTAGTTCAGTAGTAAAAATAGTAGTAGGCGCAACATCTGAACTCATCAACTGGTAACACCGTTGTAGGTTAGTCTTCTTGGGGCAAGATATATGTGCTCGGTACAGGGCATCTGGCCATATTCCAGCCCGATTTCTTCTTGCAATGAGGCTTCAGCCAGCCCTTAGACTTAGACAAAATAGGACCAATGGAAGTCCCCAATCCCCAAAACCTCACAAAATTTCAGGACCGTTTTCATCGAAAAAAGATATTGCTATTAGCAAATTCACAAAAAAGCATAACATCTTCCCATGGCAGCAGCTTAGCAACAGCTGCACTCCAGGTACACATCCATACATTCCACTTATGGCATTATCTATCGCAGGACCTGTGTTGGAGAAAAGCAGATGATCAATGCAGGTAGGAAGCTCACAGAAAAAGGTTAAGAATTGGAAGAATACACCTGTAGTTGTAGAGATTGCATCAGACCCATTCCTCATAGCTTTGGAGTTTCAGGTCCAGCCCTTAATCAGTTTCGGTTGGTAGGAGAGGGTTTTGAGATTGTACAAGCACTATTCCATTCCAAGTGAGCTCTAACTTCCTCCGGAGGATAGAGCTCATTTAAACATCTATAAATATCACATTGTATCTCATACACAATCTTCCTAACATCATAAAGTTCATCTTCAAAAATAAGTTTGTTGCGAGCAAACCAAAGATGGTTAACGGTTATTGCAAGAGCTAGGAGTCTCGCTTTTCGGTAAATTGCGGACCCTTTTTTTGCGTGAGATGTTTGATTGCACTTGGGATTGTAGACATTAGTTCTTTGAGTTTGAGCCACTGTCTTATGGTATCCCAAACCTTCTTTGTCCCTGCGCATTTGACAAAAGGGATATTTGCCGTAAAATACACGAACTTTCAACAAATTCTGGTTTTTCCCATAACCTTTAAAATTTGAAAAAAAATACACAACCTTTCGATTTTTTTTTATTTTTCCCACGGGCATAAAATACTCTCAAATAGAAATTGATTTTTGGACTTTTGACTTAGATTTTTTGATACCTAAACGTGTACGTCGGCTTTATTATGGCACCTTTATTATCCCCCATGCTTATGTATCAAAAAATATAAGTCAAAAGTCTTAAAATCAACTTCTATTTGACAGTGTTTTATGCCCGTGGGAAAAATCAGAAAAAATCAAAAGGTTGTGTATTTTTTTTCAAATTTTAAAGGTTATGGGAAAAATTAGAATTTGTTGAAAGTTCGTGTATTTTATGGCAAATATCCTTTGAAAAAAAAGTGTTCATGAGATTCATCAAGAATATAGCAAATTACACAAAGTTTAGAAACTCCTTGTAATCTATCAACGGTTTTGAGTCGGTTATGTAAAGCAAGCCATAAGGTGATAGAGCATCGCGGTGAAATGTAACTCCTCCATATAGCCTTATGCCAAAACGCATTTTCTCCCTTTGTTCAGAGACATTCATAAGCCTCTGTTGTTATATTTCCTTGGGCCCAATGTTGCAGCTGCTCTTTGGTCATGTTTGTATCGCGATTATTGCCCTTAAGCAGCTGGTCCCTGATCTTAAACAAGTTCTTGATCAGTGGGGAGTCCGTATGGTGCGGGCTAAGGGTCCAAAGATCCCTAGACATAATGTACTCCGTGTGAATCCACTGGATCCATAGTGATTCTGCCTTATTATGTATATTCCAGAGATTCTTGATCAGGAGGGCTTTGTTCCAATCATTTAAGCTTCGAATCACAAGTCCTCCTTCTTCCTTAGGTCGACATACTTTTTTCCAAGTGACTTGACTTATTTTTTAGCCCCACACGAATCGCCTAACGATTTTATTGATTCGGTCAATCGCTCCAGAGGGCAGGGGAAAGATTTGAAGCCAATAGCATTCTACTCCTTGAAGCACCGATCTAACAAGTTCCACGCGACCTGCCATAGATAAGTTTAGGTCAGCCTACTTATATATTGAATCCAAATTTTTTTTTTTAATTAAGGGCTCATGTTGAGAAGAGAGCAGTTTTTTGGAAGCCAGTGGGATCCCCAAGTATTTTATGGGGAGGGTTCCAGTTTCAAATCCAAAGAGATTAATGATTTCTTCTCTATTCGGCTCTTTGATGCCTCCCAAAAAGATATGGGACTTGTTCTTGTTGATTTTTAAGTCGGATGCACCTGAAAATTCATCAAGACTATCGGCAAGAATCCTCATGGAGCCAATATCTCCACGTCCGAAAAGTAGGAGATCGTCGGCAAACGCAAGATGAGTAATTTTTAAATTAGCACAACGGGGATGAAAATTAAACTCCCTCTCTCTTGTTCTACGTTGAAGAAGCCTAGCAAAGTACTCCATACATAACAAGAATAGGGTGGGAGATATAGGATCTCCTTGTCGCAGCCCTCGTTTTCCAATGATGAAGTCATGGTGGCCCCCATTGATGGACAATGTGTAGGTAGCCGAAGTAACACATGTCATTATCCAATGGATAAAGGCATGATGGAAACCAAGGCCACGCAACACACTGTCCAGGAAACTCCATGAGATGGAGTCGTATGCCTTTTGCAAACCAATTTTGAGCATACAACGGGGCGAGATTCTTTTCCTTTCGTACTTTCGTATAAGTTCCTGAGCCTAGAAGATATTGTCAGTTATCACCCGACCTTTAACAAATGCAGATTGTGATGGATGAATGAGATATTGAAGAGAAGATTGCATCCTATTTGTTAAAATTTTGATGATAATTTTATATAAAACATTCGTGCATGCAATTGGTCTAAAATCCCCAACAGTTGGGTTATGGAATGTTTTGGGAATGAGGGTGATGATGGTATGGTTGAGTCCAAGGAGTATCAATCCATAGTTGAAGAACTCATGGATGGCTTCAAGAACGTCATCCTTAACAAGCTGCCACTCTTGTTTAAAGAATGCCGCCGAGAAGCCATCAGGACCTGGTGCTTTTTCATTGTCGATGTCTAGGGGTGAGCAAAACCGGACCAAAACCGACGGACCGGACCGAACCGATCGGTTTTTTCGGTCCGGGTCGGTTTTGGTCCATGTATTGGTCCGGTCCGGTCTTATTTTCTTGGACCGAAAATATTTCGGTTCGGTCCCGGTCCCGGGGAGGCCAAAACCGACGAAAACCGGACCGAACCGAATATATATATTTTAAATATATAATTAATATTTTTATTAATATTATTAATATTTATATTAATTTCTAATATTTTTATTAATATATTTATATTTTTATTAATTTCTAATATTTTTATTAATATTTTTATTAATTTATAATGTTTTTATTAATATTATTACTCCATCCGTCCCATTATTTATGGCCTATGCCTTTTCGGCACGGAGATTAAGAAGAGTAGAATTAAGAGGTAATGTGAATGAGCCACCTATTTAGTGTTATTATAATTAAACTTAAATTATTGTTAATTAACTAATCATTTCTTTCCTCAAAACTTTTGCCAAGTCCGCCGCTTATCTCAAAACCGCTCCGTCATTTCCCTCCACCCTTTACACAACTTCGCCGCCCCAGCCAAGTCCAGCGAAATGAAGCAGTTTGCTCAACAAAGAAGAATGTCTCCTCAAGATAATTAAAATCCCAAAAGAATTCCAAGTAGAATTCCCCAAAAAAATCTGCAATTCTGGGATAGTAAGAATCCTTCAAGTAAAATCCCTAAAAAAAATCCCAAGTAAAACTTCTAAAAAGAATCCGCAATTATGTGGAACAGGGGAAGTAATAACCCTTCAACTAAATTCCCAAAAATAATCCCAAGTAAAAATACCAAAACAATCCGCAATTTTGAAAAGTAAAATTTTTTCAAGCAAAATCCTAAACAATATCCCAAGCAAAAAAATAGACCCAAAAAAATCAAATCTGGTCATTTTGTATCAAAATCAAATCTACATTCTCACACTTTTAAGAATCGTCGTCGCCACTGAAGATGGCACTCTCCGCCGCCGCGCCGCGCCGCTGCTACAATCCCGGCGAAACTAGGGTTTCACTTGGATGGTGGAGGCGGCTCTAGGATGAGGTGGTGTAGGTGGCGCAGGGGTGTTGAGATGGAGGGGGCGGCGACACCAACGAAATAGCTGTGAGTGCTGTAGATGGCGGAGGAGGCGCGGTGGATGACGGAGACGGCACCGAAAATTTGGACAGAGAGAGAGTTGGCGGCAGTAGAGAAAAAAATTGAAAAGAGGAGAGAGAGAAGGAGAGAGGGTGAGAGAGAGTAATAAGCTGTGGATTAAAAACTTTAATTAGATCTTAATTATGGCCCAAAATGGAAACAGGCCATGTTACATGGGACAGCCCAAAAAGGAATACAGGCCATAAATAATGGGACGGAGGGAGTAATATTTTTATTAATTTTTAATATTTTTAAAATGGTCGGTTTTGGACCGAACCGGACCGAGGACCGATGGCGGTTTCGGTCCGATTTCGGTTCGGTCCTAAGGTTTCAGTTGGTCCAGTTCGGTCCAATTTTTTTTAAAAATTCGGTCCTCGGTTTCGTCGGTCCGGTCCGGACCGACTGCTCACCTCTATCGATGTCCCACAAGGCGCTCTTGATCTCCTGTTCAGTGATAGGGGCGATCATTGCATCTTTATCTTCCTTTTTGAGGGTTAGACCTTTCTTAAAGACCCTAGAGTCATGGGGGACAGCCTGTACTCTAGTGCCGAACAGGCTCTGGTAGAAGTCCTTGAACAGGTTTATAATTTCCTTCATGTCTCTTGTTTCTTCCCCGTTCTCCTTGCACAAGAGAGAGATATTGTTAGAAGAAATTCTTTTTATGATCGAAGAGAAGATCAAATATTTATTTTTAGGCCTTGTTTGATAGGTCTGATAACGCTCAAATAGCTTAGTTATTTGACATATCCAATACTCCATCCATTCATAATATAGTTGCCACTTTGTGAACGATAACGGTTTTAAAAAATTGGTGAATAGTAATGTGTATTGTTGTGAGGCGAGTTTAGATCCTACTATTGTTATGACTTATGAGTGAAATTTATGGATTCTACTGCTATAAATGAAAGTGGCAAGAAAAATGTGGACGAACCACAATGACAATGATATTGTGAACGAAATGAGTATAATTTAACGGAAATGCATGTGTTATCTCTCAAGATCCGTTAGAAATTTAATGTTCACCTTTAATAAAAGATATTCGAACCTCACCCTCACCCTCACCCTCACCCTCGTATACATTTTCGTTGTTGTATTCTTGGTGACAATGGCGGTGACGGTGTCAATGCAATTGGAGCATGGTGTTGGGTCCCGAAAGGTTTGCTGAACATGTGTATAAGAGGGGGGGATAAACCTGTAGGCTATTTTTGCGGAAAACAAACAAATCAAACTTTAGTTGGAAAAAAGGTTGTAGAATGATACTGAGGTGGCTTCAGTATTTTGATTTCAATCAAGCATAGAGCTATAACTGATATCCACGTAAGGCTTCAATCTAGAGTTTGTAAAACAAAGTAGAGTTACAAATCTTACTGACTATCAGTTGATTGGTCAGTTAGACTAATAACTCAGCAGCGGAAATTTAAACTTAATTCAAATAGCCTTTAGAAAGTTTGTCACTTAATAAAATCCTCAGTTACACTTTTCAGTTAAGCAAGTTCAGTTGTAAAATAGACTTTTGCACATAAAAAGAATAACTGAAATCAAATAAAGAACACAAGGATTTTTACTTGGTTCGGAATAAGTTCCTACGTCCACGCCCAGATGATCGATCTGACAAACACTCTGGGCTTGTGCTTACGGGTGCACAACAAACCTTGAACTGAAAATCAAATTTTTAGTACCAACACACTGGGTTGGATTTCTCGCTCACTTTAGCACGCTAAGACACACAAATGCCTTTTCCAGCGCTTGGCTAAGATCTCTGGAGTCAGAGCATTGGTCTGAACTCCTCTCTACTCAAACACTCTTTTCGCTCGGTTGAAAAGGTGTTTGAAATCTTCCAACTTAGATTACTGAGAACAGGCTCTCAAGTAATCGGAAACTTAGGCTTTGGGTAAAACAAGAATTTGCCTAAAGTAATAAGATAATGTAGATAATCAGTGAACTGATTTAGACTTTGGGGATTCTTTTCTTCAATTAAAACTTTGAAGACAATTGAAGGCTGAGTTGCAAATTTGGCAGAGGTTCAGCTTGTGCGTTTGACTCGGTGAAGATTGCAGTGTTCTTCGAGCTCTATTTATAGATGAAGTCATGAATAGATCCATTGGCTGAGATGGTCTTCAGGAGTCCGTCCGTTGTGAGAGTAATTTTGAATTTAGTTGAGGCTACAATCTTCGAGGTTCCTGTTTTGGTGAAGGACGCTGTCACAAGGTACAACAGGTAGGGCGTCTCTGAAAAGTTTGCACCAAATAGGAACTCTTTGCAGAGAAATGAAGATCTTCAAAATCTCTGCATTTAATGCGGCTGCAGGAGCATTTAATGCAGGTTTCAGCGTTTCAGTACGATGAGGAATGTCAACTGATACTTGTCATGAGTATCAGTCCGCTAATTCCACGTGGTCCGCATTAACACTTCAGTAATCACTGATAATTCAGTGAGATTCTCGTCCAATCAATAGATCAGTATTTGACTTTGTCTTTTCATAGCGGTCTTCAGTTGAGGCCTTCATTCTTCAGTCTTCAGCAGTCTAACTAGAAAACATGAACTCTAACACTTGAGTTCGAAAAGTTCTAGTCTATTACAATAAAAACTAGGAGTTTTGGTATCTTCAAAACAAGGGATATGATATTTCATTCAGTTCCCAACACATGGCAATGGCGGTGCGATTGGGGTAGGATGGTGGCAATTGGGGAAGGGTTATGGTGGTGGTGGTCGGTGATTGAGGCAAAGCTGTGGCAGTGGCGGCACGATTGGAGCACTGTGTGGCAATGGTGGTGGAAACACTCTTTTTGAATTATTAAAGGTTCTTTATTTCGGATACCAAACATGAGATGAATGTTGCGAGAACAATTGATTTAGATAGTTGCCAAGAATGGTCTTATAATTGATTTGTTGTAAGAAATTGAATGTAACCCTCTTTTTTTGGTGAAGGAATTTTGCAAGAAATTTTATTGCAAGAAATCGATTCTGCAAATTCGCATGGTTGTGGCTCTCTTATGAAGGAGACAGTGATTCTTTTTTCTGTTGCAAATTGGCAAGAAGTTGATTGAAAAATTTGTCGCAAGAAGGAGAGAAGACAGTCGTTTTCTTTTTTAAAATTGGCAAGAAATCGATTCTGCAAATTTTTTGCAAGAAAGTATTTATGTCCCTTTTTTGTCTTTTTTGTTTTTTATCTTTTAATATTAGGATATATTGTACTTTTTAAATTTTATCCCTATTTGAATCATGTAATTGACCAATTCACATTTAGTTGATGTGGATAGGATTTCTACCTTGAATTGGTCTAAGTATATCCTTGAGAAGTTGTGTAGTGCTTTAAAGTCTTATCCATAGAGACATGTCGAGGGTTGCCTTGTTATCATTCCACTTTTATATTTCAATCAGTTTATATGATTGGTGGTGGTGGAGCCATCCACACTGCCTTTAATTTAACATTGGACTGCAAAGAGATTGAAAGATAGGTAGAAGGTTGAGTGTTTAACTTGTAATGCTTTTCGAGTTGGAAAATGGGTAGATAGTGCAGTCTATCTTGTGAGTTCAAGACCTAAATCCCAAGAAATCGAAGTTGATGATGATGATGGATTATTTGTTAATCTTGGTAATGTGATGCCCTTGCTCACAATGACGAAGAAGACGGGCAGTACATCAAGTAGAAGTTGCCCGCATATGAAAAATCTGATTATAAAACTAAAAAAAAGGCAAAAGATGTAAGTTTTCTTTTATCTTATGTTAGTTTTATCAAATTTGGTTATCTTTAATTAATTATATTGAATTATGTTTTGTAGGGCTTGCACAAATCGGTTTCATTGTTACAAAGAGATTTGGGTGTTATCACTCAAATGTATTTGGCAAAATTACAGAAGGTGGGAAAATTTACGAAAAAATGAAGATCCAAGTTGTGCTCCTCTTTATGTGTTTATGGATAAGAACATTGATATATTCAATTATCCAGAATTTTGTAGACACATTGACGAGCTTGTAGAACTATTCCAGAATATGAAAAAAAATGTTCGACACAACCAAGTATATTATCATTTAATTACATTTTTATATTTTATCATATCATTTAAATTTAAACTAATAACTAACACTATAATTTTTATTTGATAGAAGTTAATAAAAATATATCCACACCAAATTTTAATTTGCTGACTCCAACTCCGAAAAGAGAAAGTTGATCGTGATAACATCAGTCTAAAGAAGAAAGAGAAGTAGAAAGAGAAGAAGAAAAAAAAATGCAGTTATATATTTAGGTTAACTTATTTAGTACCATAATCATTTATTAGTTTTAATTCTTCATTATTTTGTAGGAGTATGTCACATGATTGTTGGGAACTTAATGAAATATCCTAGCCCTAATTTTGATGATACCAAAATCCTTAAGTTTTCTTTGTAATAGACTAGAACCTTTTGAACTCAAGTGTTGGAGTTCTTTTTCTAGTTTAGCTAGTGTTCTGATGACTGAAGATTGAAGACCAGAGGAATGAAGAATGAAGAACGAAGGACGGAAAACTGAAGACTGAAGAACTCGATTGCTATTCAGGTTTAAGGCAGAATCAAATACTGATATTTTACTAGAACGAGTTTCTCAACTAAAGAATCAGTTATAACTGATTCATCTAATGCTGGCTACGTGGAATCAGCGGACTGATACTAAAGTCAAGTATCAGTTGACATTCTTCCTCGGACTGAAACTCCAAAGGTTAAAAGGAAGCCACGCAATCAAAGTACAGCCGTATTAAATGCAGAGATACAGCGGATCGTCCTTTCTCTGCAGAGCATTCCGTTTTTATGATTACCTTTTTCAGAGGCACCTTACCTCATGTACCTGTGTAGCCGTTTCTCACCAAACAAGGAACTTCGAAGATTGAAGCCTCAGCAATATTCGAATTACTCTCCAACGGATGAATTCTTGAAGATCATCTCCGCCAACGGATCTATTCAAGACCTCTCATATAAATAGAGCTCGAGGATCACTTCAATCTTCACCGATTCATATACACAAGCTGAAACGCTGTCGAAATTGCAACTCAGCCAATCAAAGCCTTCCAAAGTTTGAATCGAAGAAGAGAATCGCAAAGCCAAAATCAGTCCATTGCTGATTACATATATTATTTTAGAACCTTAGGCAAATATTGTTTATCCAAACCCTAAGTTACTGATTACAGAGAGTCTGTTCTCTGTGATCTAGTTGGTAGTTTTCGAATCTCCTTTCAACTGAGCGAAAAGAGTGTTTGAGTTGTGTGGAGTTCAGACCAGTATTCTGACTCCAAAGAGATCTTAGTGCCCAGTGCGCGCTAAGTAAGTTTGAGAAATCCAACCCAGTGTGTTGGTGTTGAAATGTGTGTTTTCAGTTCAAGGTTTGCTGTGCACCCGTAACTAGGGCTGTCGATCGGTTCGGGTTCGGTTACCCGTACCCGAATTTTCGGTTACCCGAACCCGAAATTGTCAAATTTCAATAACCGTTCCCGAACCGTTTTAGAAGTTCGGTTACCCAATACCCGCTTCGGTTAACCAATTGGGTTATTTGGGTATCCGAAATACCCATTTAAAAAATAAAATTCAAATAATTTTTGCTCTATCTACTCTAAAAGAAATTACAAATATATAATATATATTTACAAATATATATTATATATATATTAAATAATTTACAAATATATAATATATATGTAAATTTACAAATATATAATATATATTTACAAATATATAATATATTTGTAAATATATTATAATATATATGTAAATTATTTGTAAATTTACAAATATAATATATTTGTAAATATATAATATATTATATATATATATAATATATTTGTAAATTTACCAATATGTATTATAAATTTACAAATTTATAATATATTTGTAAATATATAATATATATATATGTAAATTTACAAATATATAATATATATGTAAATTTACAAATATATTATATAATATATATATATAATAATTTACAAATATATATATATTAAATAATTTACAAATATATTTATATATTAATTTACAAATATATAATATATTATATATGATATATTGATAATATATATTAAATAATTAATAAAATAATTTTCGGTTATTCGGTTAATCCGATTGGTTTTTCGGGTTAACCGATAACCGAAATTTCCAAAAAAATAATAACCGAAACCGATCCATTACCCAAAATTTTCGGTTATTGGATACCCAAACCCGAGAATTTCGGTTCGGTTAATTGGATACCCAAAACCCGATAACCATTTAGACAGCCCTACCCGTAACCATAAGCCCAGAGTGTTTGTCAGTGTGATCAATTGACCGTGGATGTAGGAATTGGATTCTGAACCACGTAAAAATTCCTTTGTCGTTTATCGCTTTCAGTTTTACTTTCTTATCTGTGCACAAACTTTCTTAACTGAAACTGACTAATCGCAAAGTGAAACTATAACCTGACAACGTGTTTCTAAAAGGCTTTTTCAAAAGACAAAATTTTCAACTGCGTGTGTTATTAGTCTAACTGATAATTCTTCGGATAGTCACTAAGATTCATAACACTTCTCTGTTCAATTCAAGACTAAAGCTCTACGAGTGTATTAGTTAAAGTCTTGACTTTAACTGATAACTTTACTGAACTGTTTTTCAATATCAGTGTTCAACCTTTCGTTAACTGGTTCATTTGTCATACTTGTCAGTATCAGTTAACTGTTAAAGGTTGTATTGTGTTTGATTTTAAAAAACTGCCTATAGGTGTATTCCCTCCTCTCCCCTATACACCTATTCTAGACCTTTCGGGACCCAACAATAAACCTTGATCATGCGATTGATGATTTAGTTGTAAGAGACTCGTTTTGCGGGGCGATGGTCTCAAGTCCGCGGCATGCTGCTTAATCACCACGTTCGGGTCACACATATATATCGCGAAGGTAACCAAGTGGCTATCGCGAGTGCAGTTGGAAGCATGGTGGGATTACGCCATTTCTGACATCCCCGCGCTTGTGATGGTGGATGTTGTGCGCCATTTCTTTGTCCGTATGGTCAGCCAGGCCGCTGGTTGATACGTTTCTGCTGTTCTTGTTGTGCTCTTTGCTTTTAATGATATTTTTCATTTTGGTTTATCCCACGAGAGTTCTCATGTAGCCTGTCCCCATTGCTCGTGTCTTGTGCGTGTGATAACACTCACTTTTTCATGGTTTTTAATATTCTTACGATGTAAATTTTATAGAGAATTGAGTGTTTGATGATTGTTTTGTGCTTAAATTATTTTATCTTGTGAAATATGAAACTTGCTCGTACTTTGGTGATTTTTACAGAAATATTGAGTCTGAATTTGGATGAATGGTCTTAATGAAAGTGTTAGATCATCACGATACGAGTTCGTAGGTGCAAACGGATCGCAAATCAGAGTTTGGACGAGGAAGATATGGCTGATGTTGGGAACTTAATGGAATATCCTAATCCTTGTTTTGATGATACCAAAATCCATAGGCCTTGACTGTAATAGACTAGAACTGTTCGAACTCAAGTGTTAGAGTTCTTTTCTAGTTTAGTTTGCTGTTCTGAAGACTGAAGTTGCCAACTAAAGTATCAGTTGAAGAATCAATCCGAAACTGATTACTTAATGCGTGCCACGTGGATTCAGCGGACTGATACTAAAGTCAAGTATCAGTTAAACATTCTTCCTCGGACTGAACCTCCAACGTTCAAAGGAAGCCACGTACTCCAAAAGTACAGCTGCATTAAATGCAGAGATCTCAGGATCATCCTTCTCTGCAGAGGTCATTCCTATTTGGTGGCTACTTTATCAGAGACGTCGCATCTCCTGCTCTTCAACATAGCCGTTCTCACCAAACAAGGAACCTCGAAGATTAAAGCCTCAGCCCAAATTCAAAAAGCTCTCCAACGGAAGAAATCTTGAAGACGTTCTCCTTCAACGGATCTATTCAAGACCTCTCCTATAAATAGCGCTCAAGGATCACTTCAATCTTCATCGATTCAACGACATAAGTTGAAACTCTGCCAAAATTATTTCTCAGCCAAAGCTTAACCTCTCTAAAGCTTGAATCGAAGAAGAGAATACCGAAGCCAAAAATCAGTCACTGCTGATTACATACATTCTCTTAGACCTTAGGCAAACCCCTGTTTATCCAGAGCCTAGGTCAAAACTAACTCCAAAGAACTTGTTCTTTGAAGTTTAGTTGGCAAGATTTTGAACCTCTCTTCGACCGATAGAATCGAGTGTTTGAGTTGAAAAAGAGTTCAGGAAGGTACTCTGACTCCGTGAGATCCTAGTGCCAGTTCGTGCTAGGAATGAGAAATCCAACGCGAGTGAAGTGTTGGTACTGAAGATTGGATCTTCAGTTGATTCGGTTGTGTGCACCCGGCTAAGCACACGGATAGGTTTGCAGTGCACCCATAAGCACTTGCGGAGTAAAGTTGTTGGTCTGATCAACCGACCGTGGATGTAGGAAGTATTTTTCGAACCACGTAAAAATCTCTGTGTTATTTACAGCTTTCAGTTTTACTTTCCTACTCGTGTTCTTACAATTGATAAACTGAATACTGATTAAATACAAAGAGAAACCTAAGACTAACAACGTGCTCAACAAAGGCTATTACGAAACAAAAGTATTTCCGCTGCGTATGTTATCAGTCTGACTGATCTATTATCTGATAGTCAGGAAGATTTATAACATCTCTGTTTTAGCAAACTCGACTGAAGCCTTAACGTGCATCAGTTAAGTTCCAGTGACTTAACTGATAACTCATTACTGAAGAGTATTTCAGTATCAGTCGTCAACCCTGTTTGGTCAAAACCTTTTTCAGTAAACAGGTGTCTCAGTTTGTGTGTAAAGTTTCGTTTTGATCTCTATCTTAAGATCCCTCTGATTTTCTTAAAAATAGCCTATAGGTGTATGCCCCCCCCATACACCTATTCGAGACCCTCCGGACCTAACAGCTGAAACAAGAAAGTCGCGTGCAGTAGCGAATAGTGTCTGACGGGAATTTTTGAATTTTATCAGTATTTTCGAGCTCTATACTGTATTTTTCCCATGTGCCTATATATAGGTCATTTTCTTGACCTCTCTCTACACCTTTTTTCTTCATCTTTTCATATTTTTCAGTTTTAGACTTAGAATTTTATAGCTTTTATAGATTAGATTTATTTTCTGCAAAATTCAAGATTCCAGCTGTTCATCTTGAATTCTTTCTGGGTTTTATCTATTTTATTTATTTCAATTTTTTCTTTGTATTTATGTTTTTGATTTATTTTATTATGTCTGGCTAGTTTTCTCATCCGATTTTAGGGTTTGTAAATAGTTGATTGAATTTATGTGATTAATTTATTGATTTTGCCTTCTAGTTTATGATTTATACTTCTTGGTGCTTGTTTTCCTATGGATTATCTGGCCAATAATTTTCATGTCTAGTTATTCAGTTTGAGACCTAGCGGAAATGTATGATATGATTTTAACCTTGAGACCTAACGGAGATAGGTGGATCATAGGGAGCTATTCTTATGTGCTTTTTGAAGTTAGTAGATTTTCTTGAGACCTAACGGAGATAGATAATTTACTAATCTATTATCATTGCTGCTCTAGCGAAAGTAATTGATTAAATGAGAGATCTCTCATCATAGCTGGATTAAATTGGTAAATAGGATTAATAGATTGAATACGTGAATTTGGTTAATGAATTTAATTCCTTAGGATCATTCGTTTTATTATCTAATTTTCTACTTATTTTTTGGTCTATTTTTTGGGATAATTAATTTTATTGTAGTAATAAATATGGGTTCACACACTTTTTTTATATTTTTACATTATAATCCTACTCTATTAAATAATCGTGCCTAAAATAATTAGGTTAAATTGAGTAATTATAACCTCTAGCGTGCAGTACTGCAGTTAGGGATGTCAATGCAGCCCGAAACCCGTGGGCCGACCCGAATAACCCGACAAAATTAGAGGGTTAGGGTTGAAAAATCGTAACCCGAAAAAACCTCCAGCCCGATTAGCCCGCACCCGACTAACCCGGAACCCGATAGGGCTAGCCCGAAAACCCGATGGGCTGGCCCGGTGGGCTGACGGAATTGTGACTGATGCATCCAGTTACAACTTCTGCTATGTTTAGATCTATGGTATTTGCTTAAATATATATATGTAGCCTCATTAAAAAAAAAAGTGAAATTAATTAGTTAGAATATATATGTGTGTGTGTGCAATCTCAATAAAAAAAGTGAAATTAATTACGGATTTTTTGTAGAAATTGATTATTAGTATCTCATTAGTTAGAAATTAATTATTAGTATCTCATTTTAAAGTGATACCAATTTTTTTTTTCTGTCAATGAGACGTGCACGGCAAATCCACTAATTATTTAGTAATAATCCAGATTGATTCTAGTGCATTGATACATATTAAATTTTACTATCTCATTTTAATATAATTTTGTTTATGTAATTTTGAATATCTTATATTTTTGCATTTCATGCTTTGCTATATAATTTATATCTTTAATATCTATGTATATTTTATACATTATACATTAGATCATTAGGAATAATAAAATACAAATGATAATTTTATTTTTACGCCTTTAACTTGATTAGCCCGATGGGCTAGCCCGAAACCCGAAAGTTTAGGGTTAGGGTTGAAGATTTACAACCCGAAAAAATCTCCAACCCGATTAGCCCGCACCCGACTAACCCGAAACCCGATAGGGCTAGCCCGAAAACCCGATGGGCTGGCCCAGTAACCAATATCAAACAAAAAATAAGCTTGAAAGTTGAAATTGAATCGATAGGTTCGCACCGCCATTGCACCGGATCACACATGAGGCGGGTCCCACCTCTAAAGCGCGTTTGTGAGATCCATCCTGTCACTCTAGCTTAACTGGAAATAGAAAAGAACACAAGGGAACTTCACCCATGAATTAGAGATCATTTTCCTCCTTTTCGGTATTCACACATGGCTTACTATAAATACACATCATTCGTTTAATGTGTTCTGCTCGATATCCAACTTTATGGATACTTTCATACATGTTAATTAATGTACCAATACTAAATAGGAAAAATAGTTTTCCTAAAACTCACAGGAAAAGATAATTAATCATACTTCCTTTGTTGCATGAAGCATAAACATGTTTTTTTCGACACAAATTTTAAAAAATTGATATTTTATATGTTAAGTGTGATAGATGTAAAAGTGAAAAGATGAATAAAGGGTAATTTTTTTGTCATATAAAAAAACTGATCAAGCTTCGTGAGACAAATCAAAAAGGAAACTTGGTCATGCTTCATCGAACGGAGGGAGGAGTATTTAACTCTAATTAAAATTAATATTAATAGTAGTTTCGTTATATAAAAATATTTTTATTTAGTCATTATCATAGATAAGAATTAACTTGACCACTATAATAATAACAAAATACCTATAATTCATAGTATAAAAAATAAAGTGTTAATAAAGTGAAGTGACCCGGGTTCGATCCCTCTTGGGAACGAATTGGTGATTGGAGATATAAGGTGGAGTTTGGTGAATGGAGAGATAAGGTGGTTCTTGGAGTGGATGGGGAACTAACTACTAACATCTAACATGACTTTGACCGATCAAAAAAAAAAAAATTGCCTATAATATATCTGAAAATCAAAATAATTTTAATCCATAAACACGTGCCAAACATCAATTCTTAAGTTCACATCGACTTTGGGATATGAACTCAATTTTTTTTCTTACTTCAATAACTTTAATAATAAGAATGGTTTTAAGAATCAAAAGTATTTTGTTGGGGTAAAACTTGTACTACTTCCTTTATCTCCTAGAAATGTGACGTAAACTTATACTCCATGCGTTCATCGATTCGTGTTCTAATTTATTATTTTGGTTTGTTCACCAACTTGTGTTCTATTCATTTTTAATAATTATTTTCTTAATAAATAAATCACTTTTTCTTAAAAGTCATGCCCTCTTCTTCACTCAATAAATATATATATATATATATATACTATTTTTAAAAAAATTTGTGTCCCCTTCTCCTAGGACACGAATTGATGGACAAAGGGAGTACTACTTTCTTTATTTACTAAAAATCTGACGTGGATGATACGACATGAATTTTAAGAAAATATTTAGAGAATTTTATAAAGTAATTCACTAAAATTGATTTGTTATTAATTAATAAATAATTTATAAGATAGATTTGGGTAAATATTGTGTGTGAATAAGGTAAAAATATATTGTTAGGTCCTGAAAGGTCTAGAATAGATGTATGGGGGGGAGAGGAATACACCTATGGGCAGTTTCAAAAACAACAAACACAATACAACCTTTAATAGTTAACGAAAGGTTGAAGACTAGAAAATGCTTCAGTAAAGATATCAGTTAAAGTCAAGACTTTAACTGATACACTCGTAGAGCTTCAGTCTTGGATTGAACAGAGAAGTGTTATGAATCTTACTGACCATTCGAAAATTTATCAGTTAGACTAATAACACATGCAAAGGAAAAAATTGTCTTTTGAAAAAGCCTTTGTGATTAACACGTTGTCAAGTTTATGTTTCACTTTGCCATTAGTCAGTTTCAGTTAAGAACGTTTGTGCACAGATAAGCAAGTAAAACTGAAATCGATAAACGACAAAGGGACTTTTACGTGGTTTGGAATCCAATTCCTACATCCACGGTCAGTAGATCACACTGACAAACACTCTGGGCATATGTTTACGGGTGCACAGCAAACCTTGAACTGAAACCACACGTTTCAGCACCAACACACTGGGTTGGATTTCTCAAACACACTTAGGACGCACTGGGCACTAAGATTTCTCTTTGGAGTTAGAACACTGGTCTGAACTCCACACAACTTCAAACACTCTTTTCGCTCAGTTGAAAGGAGGTTCGAAAACAACCAACAAGATCACAGAGAACAGACTCTCTGTAATCAGTAACTTAGGCTTTGGATAAACAATATTTGCCTAAGGTTCTAAGAGAATACATGTAATCAGCAATGGACTAATTTTGGCTTTGTGACTCTCTTCTTCGATTCAAACTTTGGAAGGCTTTGATTGGCTGAGTTGCAAATTCGGCAGCGTTTCAGCTTGTGTATTTGAATCGGTGAAGATTGAAGTGATCCTCGAGCTCTATTTATAGGAGAGGTCTTGAATAGATCCGTTGGCGGAGATGGTCTTCAAGAATTCATCCATTGGAGAGTAATTCTAATTTTGCTAAGGCTTCAATCTTCGAGGTTCCTTGTTTGGTGAGAAACGGCTACTCAAGTACAGGAGGTAAGATGCATCTGAAAAGGTAATCACCAAAAAGGAATGTTTTGTAGAGAAAAGACGATCCTTGAAATCTCTGCATTCAAAGCGGCTGTACTTCGATTGCGTGGCTTCCTATTAACTTTGGAGGTTCAGTCCGAGAAAAAATGTTAACTGATACTTGACTTTAGTATCAGTCCACTGAATCCACGTAGCTTGCATTAATGAATCAGTCGTAACTGATCCTTTAGTTGAGAAACGCGATCAGTCAAACATCAGTGCTTGACTCAACCTTTATTCGCACTATCAGTCGAGCTCTTCAGTTTTCAGTTCTCCGGTCTTCAGTCTTCGGTCTTCAGAACACTAGCTACACTAGAAAAAGAACCCCAACACTTGAGTTCAAAAGGTTCTATTCTATTACAAAGGAAACTTTAATAATTTTGGTATCATCAAAACTAGGGCAAGGATATTTCACTAAGTTCCCAACATATATAGATATATGTTCTAAAATAAAACGACCACACTTATTGTGAACGAATGAATAAAAATAGTGAAAAAACCACATTTGTTGAGGATGGAGGTTGTAATTGTTAAGTTAATTCTTATTTATGGTAATGAGATTAAATATAAGAGCATCCGCATTGGTGCCTACTGGATAGCCTATTTGATAACTTACTTCATAAGAGGGGACCACATTGAGTAAGGAGGCCGCATTGGGGTTACTTGATAGCTTACTTGATTTTTTTAGTTTTAATTTTCATGTTTTTCATTTAAATTTAATTGCTCAAATTTAAATCACACAATTTAATTAGAATTGAAATTGCATTAATTTAAAAATCCTAAAAATTACAAAAAAAAAACATAAAGACATAATTTAAAACTACAAATTAAAATCCTAGTCTAGATAAGTCCACGATGCTTCAACACTTCTTGGACCATGAAGTTATGCAATGTCCTTTGTGCATCTGTCATGTGCGTAGTATCCGTGCTGAGAAGCTTCATATCGAGCTCCTCCATCTTCAGCTCGTTCTTCTTGGCGTACTGGGCTGTGATTGCTTTCAGGTTCTGGTCGAATCTGTCCAACCTCTCCACGCATTCGGGTGGAGGCTCCGAGCTCTGCAACGCCTTCCCCTTCGCCGCTCTCGCCGCTGCCTTATTTTTCATTAACCGGGAAGACGAGATCTCCTCGCCGAACGTCGAGGTGGTGAATTCGCCCGTCTCCGTAGTCTTCGTCCTCTTGGAGAAATGGACGTCGCCCTCAAGATACATCGACTTGAACTTATGGTTGTTCCGGAGAATTTTCCACGCGTTCCAATAGTTGAACGCGCTCTTAGTTGGGCCCCTACTTTTGAAGAGGATTTGGGCTTTATCCCGGAGCATGTCGTCCGAATGGCCGGAAGGCCACCGGGTGCTCGTCTCTGTCCAAATTGCCTCTCATAGTCGCACATCCGAGCTCACTCGGGCCCAGTGCCCTTGAATTTGGCGGGGTTTGAGGTTGGCGCCGATGAGGGGGTTGACAAGGGCGAGAATTCGTCCCCAATACGCCTCCCCCTTTTGATCGGTCCCACAGATGGAGTCATTGGTCTCCTCCGTCCAAATTTGGACGATGAGGACCTTCTCCTTGAGGGTGTAGGTATGACGCATAGTCCTTCCTTCCTCCTCCGGCGCCGGCTTGTCATGCTTGATCTTGTAGGCGATTTCCTTCTTCCGGCTGCCTTTCTTCGATTTGGCGACACTTTGGGCCGCCGGTGGCTCCTCGCCGGTTGGAGGGTCATCCCCCAAGTTACACCCCGTAAAATCGGGATGATAGTCACCGTAGAGATCGGGGCACCAATTTGGATCATATATATTTGGGTTGTGTGGATCCATGGAGATTGTAGAGAGAAGAAGAAGATTGAAGATGGTGGAGAGGAAATGGAAGTGGATGAAATGAAGATGGTGGAAATTGAAGAAATGAAAATGGAAGAAAGAGGAATTTAAAGAAGAGAAAAAAAAAAAAAAAAAAAAAAGCCAAACGGTCGAATGGACCAAATTTCAAAATTTTTTCTTTCTAAAATGCCAAAATTCTGCCGATTTTCAAATTTGATTTTTTTTTAAATTCCAACGCGTGTAAACACGCGCCTATATCAAACGAGATCGAGTGCTACTCGATCAATCGAGTAAGCCTCGAGTAAGGCGACGCTGCATCGCCCTACTCGATCTCACCCTTATTGGAGTAGGGTGGATCGAGTAGGGCGTTACCAATGCTCTAATAAATTTATAATAAATATTAATATTATTACTAATTTTAATTGGAGTGAATATAATTAACTTTCTTTCCTATATGGCATTGCCACATCAATGATGAGCATGTTAATGTATGTCTACAGTGAATAAATATTAATATTATTACTAATTTCGTTGAAAGTCAAACTTGTATAAAATTTGCAACAAAAATATAAATTAATGTAATTTTTAGCTTAATTGAAAAAAATTGTAATTTTCACATGAACTTTCAATTAAGCTAAAAATTACATTAATTTATATTTTTGTTGCAAATTTTATACAAGTTTGACTTTCAGCGAAATTAGAGCTTAACTGACAATCGAAATTAAGACAAATATATTAATTTTTGCCTTCTTAGACCTCCGAGCTTCTAAATACTCCTCATCATCTGAAGTTAGACCAACATCAAGTGAACTTCTGACTGCCAACTAAGCTCTAATTTTGCTGAAAGTTAAACTCAAGTGAAAATTGCAACAAAAATATAAATTTATGTGTTTTCTTTTTACTTAATTAAAAATTCATGTGAAAAATTACAACTTTTTCTAAAATTTGTGTACTTTTTAGCCATAACCCCTTATTCAATGAAAAATGAATATCAATTTTTTATCTTATTTTGTTATCAATGTATTTTATTATGTTATCAAAATTTTCATTTTATCAATATCAAATAATTTACTTTACCACTATCTCTCTCTATCTTTGTACTCATTTACGTTATTTCTCTATTCTTTTTCACTAACCCACCCTCTCTATCTCTCTCTCTATTTATTTTATCGCTCTCTTACTTTATCTACATTTTATCAATTTGCGTGTCCCATTTTTTTGAGGACGTTATTATTCGAACGAAATGAGTAATATACAAATTATTTTTATAATAATGTATCATTTGATTTTATTAAAAATACTACATCCGTTCCACTATAAGTGGCCTGTTTTCACAAATAAAAAAATTTAACTCTTAAAAAAGTGTAGGCCCTACCACTTTTAACTAATTTACACATTCTTCTTAATTATCGTGCCAAACAGTTTTGAGCCACTTATAGTGGGACAAAGGGAGTATCATTTACGAATTATCATCGGCATATATTTAAAATATCATTTTTGTTATTAAAAGTGTCATTTGTAATGTATCATTTACTTTTATAAAAAATATCGTGTACGAAATATCCTTTTTATTTAATAAAAAAATCATTTGTTATTAGTAAAAGTATCATTTAAGTTGGCCGAAAAAAACTGAACGAAAAAAGAAAAAGAACTAGACGGATCGAGTCAAGTCTCGGCACAAGTCTTGACAAGGTTAACCCGTTTGCATGGTGCGGACGGATATACGAGAAACAACCTTAATATTTATTCGGAATAAAAGCAATAAACGTTGGGTTCGAGTCATCACGGAGAAAATGAGGAATACTGATCTTCTTTTTGAAAAAAAAATCTTTATAGATTTTGTTATTTTTTAAAACAATAAATCTTCGTCGGTTAACAATTTATGACGGTTATTACTAAAAGGAAGTAGATTACTAATGAGAGCATTGGTAACGCCTACACGATAGCAGCTTACTCGTGTAAGTCTGCTATCGTGTAAGCGATGCGGGCCGAACTTACACGAGGGCTACACGTTCTATCGTGTAGCCCTTTAAACGGTTGAAAATAGGCGCGTGTTTTACACGCGCCTTTAAAAAAAATCGATTTTTGAATTTGAAAATTGCATTGACTGCCTCGGTCTCCGTGCCAAATTTGACCGTTTGAATTTTTTTTTTTAAAATTTTTTCTTCTCTTTATATTCTATCTTCCTCCTTCTTCTTCCTCACTTTCACTCCACAATTCTCCCCATTCACTCCACAATTATCCCCTTTTATTAAATTTTATGTAATTTTTAGGATTTCAAAATTAATGCAATTTAAATTTGAAGTAAATTGTGTAATTTAAATTTATGAAATTAAACTTAAATGAAAAATGGAAAAATCAAAACTAATGCTATCATTTAAGCTATCATGTAACCCCAATGCAGCATCTTTACACCATGTGGTCCTCCCTCATAAAATAGGCTATTATGTAAGCTATCATGTAACCCCAATGCGGATGCTCTGATGGTTAAAAAAATGCCCTTTTAAAAGTGAGGTGGGCTCCGAAAATATTAGCACAAATTAGGGGGCCAACCTGAAAATATCCCTTTCATGATTTGCGCATTTAATAACATGGACGAAATAAAGAAAATTTATTAATGTACGACATATGTGTGTTTGAGTGTGTGTGAGAGAAAGAGATGGAGCGCACGACGTAGTAATTAGTATGTATGAATATATCTATATAAATATAGTTCCCTGATTGTCAAAGCTGGGGCTTTTTTTCCGCTCTTCATTGGATCTGCTCCGAGCATTTTCAAAGTGAAAAACCGAAGCTTCGAGATTTATAGATCTTGAATCAGGACTCGTATCAACTGATGCAATTGGTATGAGATTTAATGATTCATGCATCATACGTGAAACTTTAGAAAGCTATGATTTTTTTCCACTTTCTTTTTGTTGTTATTTGCTGAGTGAATGGATGAATGATTCTATTTCCGCCTTCTGTTTTCCGGCTTTGCCAAAATTATTTTCTGATGAGAGTTGAATCATTAATTAGAAATGCGATACTTATGGGGGACCTTTAAAATCTAGCTACATTTGTACTCGGATAGTAACTTATCTTTGGTTTTGTTGGTGCATTAAATGCATTTTTTTTAATTTTTGCTGTCTGTTGAAGCAAATGTCTATTTGTTTTGAAGGATTATCAATTGGAGCCTCGTGTGGGTGGAGTGTTCTTGACGTTTGATCATTTTGCATTTATTTTCCAAATCTTGATGATGATCTAATCTTTTAGGTCGTCGTGTATACGTTTCCTGAAAATGGTTATTAATTTAAATTGTCGGTTCAACTTGAAGCAAAAAAGATTTATTCTTTTTTGTCTGGACATGTAGATCTGCGCCCATTTCCTTAAAAAATCGAAACAGATCTTGATAATGTGGGTGGATCTTAGTTATGTAGCTTATATGGTCACTAGCAATTAGTTGTTTAGACGATCCGAGTCTTGGCGAGTCCCAGAAGATCTTATTTTTCAATCTTTATATGCCTTCACAGTTTTGTAGTTTGGAGCTATAACTATATTCAAATTTTAGCGTCTATTTTTATCATGTATTTATGCTGTTTGAACTCTCGTGCTTTATAATACGGGAGTATTTAGTCAAACAGAAGTGAGGTTAACTGTTATTTGAAGCCAGCATTCCACTTGCAGTACTTTACTTGAGTTATAACTTATTGATGTTTCAGGACTGTTATGGCGAACAAGTTTAATCCGGGAGATGGTAGGACCAGGAGTCATGTGTCGATTTTTATAGTAGCAGGTCTTTGCTGTTTCTTCTACCTATTAGGAGCATGGCAGAGAAGCGGGTTTGGAAAGGGGGACAGTATTGCATTAGAGATGACTAAGAGCGGAGAAAACTGTAATGTCCTTCCCAACCTCAATTTCGAAACCCATCATGGTGGTGAAGCTGGGATAATTGACGATTCTGATTCAAAAGCAACGGTGTACAAACCATGCCATCCACGCTACACTGATTACACACCCTGCCAGGACCAAGGGCGTGCTATGACCTTCCCGAGGGATAATATGATCTACCGAGAGAGGCACTGCCCTCCTCAAGCAGAGAAGTTGCGTTGCCTCATTCCAGCTCCGGAAGGATATGTAACCCCGTTTCCATGGCCAAAAAGCCGTGATTATGTGCCTTACGCCAATGCTCCATATAAGAGCTTGACAGTGGAGAAGGCTATACAGAACTGGATCCAATATGAGGGCAATATGTTTAGGTTCCCTGGTGGAGGAACACAATTTCCTCAAGGAGCCGATAAGTACATTGACCAGCTTGCTTCAGTTATACCAATTGAAAATGGAACTGTTAGAACTGCATTGGACACTGGTTGCGGGGTATGTCAAATTCATAGAATTATTTTTTCAGATAACTTGTGTACCATGCAATGTCTTTCTATTCTGAAAATTAAGATTATGAATGGACTGCCAGCTGGTTGACTGAATTGACTTTCCATCTGATCCTGCTTTCCAGGTAGCCAGTTGGGGTGCGTATCTATGGAAAAGAAATGTCGTAGCAATGTCTTTTGCACCTAGAGATTCACATGAAGCCCAGGTTCAGTTTGCTCTGGAAAGGGGTGTACCTGCTGTAATTGGTGTTCTTGGATCAATTAAAATGCCATATCCATCTAGAGCTTTTGACATGGCTCATTGTTCTCGCTGTCTTATACCTTGGGGGATAAATGGTGATATAATTTGACCACCACCTTCTTGCAAGTGTCACCATCATCTTTGAGCTGTCAAGCGGTTGAAGTTATATTGTAATTTTGTACTTCCTCTTTGCAGATGGACTATATATGAAGGAAGTTGATCGTGTGCTTAGACCTGGTGGCTATTGGGTGCTTTCAGGCCCTCCTATCAACTGGAAGACTAACTACAAGGCATGGCAACGACCCATGGAAGACCTTCAGGAAGAGCAAAGAAAGATAGAAGAGGTTGCTAAACTTCTCTGCTGGGAGAAGAAGTCCGAGAAAGGTGAAATTGCTGTATGGCAGAAGACAATGGATTCTGATGCTTGTCGTGCTAAACAGGAGAGTGCCGGAGCAACATTCTGTCAATCTGAAGATTCTGATAATGTCTGGTATGTCGGATATTTCATTGATAGAGTGCATGGTGCAGATCTAGTATTTTGATTATTTTTCCTTTTTTCCAAAGTGGTTGAGTATCCTCACTATGGGTAATTGCTAATGCTTCTTTCTTCTATCAGGTACAAGAAAATGGAGCAGTGCATTACTCCAAATAAGAATGCTAACAGTGAAGAACTTAAACCATTCCCTGAGAGGCTTCATGCAGTTCCTCCACGAATTTCTAGTGGTTCAGTTTCTGGAGTTTCTGCAGAGGCATTCCTGGAGGATGATAAGCAATGGAAAAAACATGTCAATGCCTATAGAAAGACTATCCCAATTCTCGACTCTGGAAGGTACCGCAACATCATGGATATGAATGCTGGATTTGGTGGTTTTGCTGCTGCACTTCAATCTCCAAAATTGTGGGTCATGAATGTTGTACCCACTATTGCCAAGAAAAATACCCTCGGTGTTGTTTATGAACGAGGATTAGTTGGTATCTATCATGACTGGTATGTATTCTTTGTCCATTGTTTTCATCATCCCATAAGCAAATCTGCCGGCACACTATCATCTACCTTAAACTACATGAATTTTCTTTGGTGCAACAACTATCTTTTTCTGATATTTACAGCCTATTATTTTCATTTGTTTAACTTTAAGTCGGGTAAACGCTTTTCTTTGCTTATAATTATTTACTGTAGCTTTAATATCTCTTGCTTAATGGAAATTTCCTTTCCAGGTGTGAAGCGTTCTCTACTTATCCTAGAACGTATGATCTCATTCATGCTAATGGTGTTTTTAGCTTGTACAAGGACAAGTAAGTATCCATAATCCCTTGATTCTGATATTTCTGCAGTGAAACAACATTCTATTTCCGTGATAATCATTGTGAACTCTGGACTTCCAGATGGCATTAGCTACCTGGCATATCAGTTTACATATATAAATTTAGAAACTCTTCTCTAAGTCAAAGGAATTGCAGAAATACAGGAGATTAGTGATTTAGTGATGCTTCTGAATGTCTGTTCACTAATATAAAATGATATCCTGACGTGCCTGATCTTTGGATATAGACAGTTAAATCATGACAATTATGTTTCTACTTATTTGAAAATTCTTCTGATTATCCTGTCATGTATTGTTTTAAGGAAATTGTATACTCTCCTATACTCGTTTATAGAAGAATGTCGTCACTTTTTGGTTCTGTGTCTTCCGCTCCTAAACTATGCATGTATCTGGATTTGAAAAATAATTCTTAAATTTTGTGGTTTTTCCCCCTCCAACAAATGAATACAGGTGTGACTTTGAAGACATATTATTAGAGATGGATCGGATTTTACGACCAGAAGGTGCAGTTATATTCAGAGATGAAGTCGATGTACTTGTGAAGGTGAAGAGAATGATCGGAGGCATGAGATGGAACTCCAAGATGATTGATCATGAGGATGGTCCACTTGTTCCCGAGAAAGTACTGGTTGCGGTTAAGCAATACTGGGTTGGCAACTCGACCTCTTCCCAGTGAAAACAAGTAACCACAGCTGTTGACTGCAAAACAGCATGAGCTTACTGCAATTCTTTTATCTCTAATACAATCTCCCAGGATCACTATCCCTTTTCAGCACAAGAGTTTTGCAGATCGATGATTCTGCCATGAAAAAGAGGCGCCATTGGGCTCGATCCCACAATATTAACCAGGGATAGGTCGGTAAGTTATAGATTGTACTTCTACTTGTAACACTAGTGCATTTTTTGATCCCTTTGGAAAATAGCCCAAACGTTACCATTCCCAACCGTTTATGGGATTTCGTTTTTCTTCTAGCAATACATTTTTCAAGTAAAGTTGCTAATGTCAGAACTATTTATTTGCCACTACTATATATCCATGTTAAATTAGAAGTCTCAGATGTGTGAAGTTTTAGAGTTTCTTTTAGCTGTGTTGCAATATAGGAGAAATTGCCAGATAAGGATTTAGAAGGTACAAGATTTGTCAGAAACACATACTGTTGTTTTTCTATGATTTTCATGTGATGTGTAGTAAATTGACAAGTTTGTCTGATAACAAAAACATTTAAGATTGATTTCATTTATAGGTCTGTGCCGACAGTTAGTAGATTTTGGAATCAATGCCGACAGCATGACAAATTCATTTAGACAGCACCATTGTTTTTAGGGCAAGAGTTTATAACACAGATAAAACAAGTGGGGCGTATGCAGTGCTGCTCAAGAAACTAAAATCTGGAAAGTTTTTTATGATTAGATTAAAAGAAAATGTGGAGACAAGAAATATAATTGTGAAATTAGGATTCTTGTTGGTATGTAAATTCTGCTGATAAATTTCCCGACATTTGGTATAAGCTTATCAATTATTACACAGATAGGTTAAAACCTGCTTTAGTAGATGCTTTTGTTGTCAATTCTAGTGGTATGAGAGTGCCAAGAAAAGAACAATTTGTTTTCTTGAAACAGGCCATTATCCTTTGTGGGCTCATGCATCATTGTAACATGCTGCTACTGCTAACCTTATTTATCTATGTATCCCCTGTTCTTATGTAATGATCATTTCTCTGGTCAGTGCATTGTTTTTTTATTGCCATTTTAGGCTGCCTGTACAATGAGTTTGGTGGAGTTCTTGAAAAGAGGTATGATGGTGTGTTTTTAGGCAGGAAATGGTGTTTGAAAATGGTGGCTGGAGAGTAGTGATGAATGATGGATAATACTAGGCAGAGAAGAATTGACAAAAAATATGTGAAGGGAAAAGATGTGAATGTGATCATAGCGCCTACTGTAGAAGAAAGTGAGATGCTGTAGCTGCTTTATTTTCTTGTCCAAAAATGACTAAACTCTTTACTCCAATCACATGCACCAAGTGGAACTATATCATAATGGGATTCTATGGTGCTCACACTCCTTGCTACTCTCTCTCTCTCTAGGTTATGCCCAAATCTATCAACATCACACCCAACATATACAGTTTAAATGGGCAGAGAAATCCAAAACAGTATCTTCAGTTAAATAACAGCAACACAGTCAATCTAGTCAGTAGTCAGTCTCCTTATTTTACTCATTACCAAAAATTTTCTATATATATGCAGTTAGCATGGTTGCCAGCTTTCACAAATTCAGCCTTTTCTATTAACCTTTTTTCACTTGAAGAACGTCTTTTAAGACCCTTCTCTCCCCCTTTTTACTTGTATGAACGCTAAGCTCGAGCTCGATCCGATGACAAGAATGTCGATGCCCGTAACGACGCTGACTCCGCCTTCCAAACAACCATCCCAAATCATGAAAAACAGTACTAGTAGGGAAGGCCTCACCACCACACATGATCGCATCTTCCTCGGCAAGAACGCATCGGGAGACAAAGAGATCGACGTCTTTGATGCTCGCAAATACTTCAACGAGGGGCTGAACCACACTCCTAAAATCTGCACCAAGATCGTGCCGAATCACCATCATGATGATCATCAGCAGCAGCCGCAGCTCAAGAAAGATGTTCAAACAGCAGTGAAGGAGCCCCCGAGTGCAGCGCTCAGCATCCGCTCTCAGTCGAGCTGGAACAGCCGGAGCGCCCTGATCCGCACTGCCTCGGGAAGGCAGCAGCAGCTGAGCAAGAAGAGCTTCCTTGGCAGCATTGGCTGCAACTGCTCCTGCTTGAGCTCCAGCATCATCGGTGGCAGATCAAAACCAGATAACAAAACCAGTGATCATCATTTCATCAAGAGAGAGAAACAGGAGAGAGAGAGGGAGATCACATTCACAGCAGCAAATCCACATAAAAGGGAACAAGTGCTTCAACATGGACACCAACCTAACCATGCTCACTTGGGATGCAATCACTCCCTTATCAGTAGCTGAGGAGCTCAAAATCCCTTCAATCTCGAGTGAGATGCACGAAGACAGCAACAGCGATGCAAGCTCCGATTTGTTTGAAATCGAGAGCTTGTACATGGACAACCCTTTTGATCCCACAACATGCTATGCTCCGAGTGAGGCCAGCATAGAGTGGAGTGTTGTCACTGCCAGCGCTGCAGATTTCTCCCTCCTTTCGGATTCAGACGATGTATCCTCCACCATTCAAAGGAAATCAGGCTTCAACTCGAAGACTGCTTCAATGCCAAAGATCCGGCCGAGTATTCTCTCAGGCTGCAAGAGTCAGAAAGCTGTTAGTGTTGCCGGAGATGCACAGACAAGACGGCCCCTTACACCGATGACACGGTTCCATGATGAGAACAAGCTGAGCTTTGATGCAAAGAGCAGGCAGAGCTCACTCGATCACCGTGTTATGCCTCAACCAAGATCTGCAATGTATACTTAGTCAAGTTTTTTCCTCTTCATTTTTTACCAAGTTAGCTATTTTTGAGCAACAACATATGTTCATTAGTAAATAAGTGGTATCTATCTTGTCATGTACAATCTACAACTAAGACATCACATGCCTATACATTGTGTAAAATTTTGTATTAATGGCAGGGCCCTTCCTTCAAGGAGACAGCCAGTATAGCATTCAATCTTGAAAGATCAAACTGTGTTAGCTTTTCAGTCATCACATCACACAAGATGGATAAATGGATCACCTAAATGTTGTGATTCTTGATTTCTTCTCCTTTTTCTCAGCCCTTTTAACAAAAAAAATTGAGTAGTGTTTTCTTAGATTTCACTCACCAATTGAAGGGTAAAAACCATGCAGTTGAAGAGTTATTTCATGATTGCGATTGGTCGAATATCATAGGATGAAGATATATAGTAATAATAATAATACCCACAGCAAACAACAATAAATGAAGAATTAATACATTGAGATTCCAAAGTCTAAACTGCCAACCACCCTCATATAATGTGACCAATTAGAGATGTCAAGGAATGAAAGATGTTGAAGTGGTTTTCATGATATAGAGAGGTGTGCTATACTGCTATTTACTACTCCCTTTGTCTTTGTCCCATAAAAACATACTATATAGTTTTCCTTTTTAATCCGTCCCATAAAAATATGCATAGTCCATTTATAATAATAATTCTCTCAGTAAACATCACAATCAATATGAGATCCTTTCTCCACTCACACTACACTTTACAGAATTTCTTAAAACCCGTATCGTCTCATATTATACATGTTTTTATGTGACCGAGGGAGTATAATACTGTCATTTTTTTCATTAGCAAAATGCCTCGAGTATATGTATTTGTGTGGTTTTGTTGATCGAGAAAACTGGGGAGTCTGGTCCACGGCTGGGGACCTATGTTTTAATGCAGTTGGGGACTCAATGGATAATGGGATCCATCAACAAATTTTGACAATTAAATAACTTGCTACCAAGGCAAAAAGAACAAAAAATTAATTGAGATAACACCATATACCAAACTCAAATAAGATTATCTATTTGATTTGTTAAGTTACGATTTACAAGATCATACCCGATTTCTCACAAAACTCAGAAACTAAATAAAATAAAAGCGTCTTCTCTTCTGCATTACAAACATCTGAATTTTGCAGTCCACCGCTCATTATTCTTACATCCAATTTCCTTGCTAAAAAAAAAAAACTCTTCCTTCAAGAAAACACAAAAAAGGGCTGCGTAGAACTGAAAAAT
This sequence comes from Salvia miltiorrhiza, assembly GCF_028751815.1. Lineage (NCBI taxonomy): Eukaryota > Viridiplantae > Streptophyta > Magnoliopsida > Lamiales > Lamiaceae > Salvia > Salvia miltiorrhiza. The sequence goes on along the minus strand of NC_080393.1, from coordinate 27,520,584 downwards.
CAAATCAAATCAATTCGCTAGGGTCTGTTTTATTGAGTTGAACAAGAACAAAACCTAACAAACAGATTAACACTACAAGAAAACACGCGTTTAACGACCGAAATTAACGACCGAAATTTTCGGTCGTTAATTTTGCGGCCTTAACGACCGATTTACGACCGTTTGACGACCGATTTTATTTTTTATTTGTTTTTATTTTTTAACGACCGAAAATTCGGTCGTTAATTATTTTTTTAATATTTTAATATTTAATTTTTCTTAACGACCGAATTTTCGGTCGTAAAAATTATTTTTTTATATTTTAATTATTTTTTTAATTTTAACGACCGAAAATTCGGTCGTTAATATATATATTTTTATTTTTTTTATTAAAAATTTATTTTTTTTGAAAAAAAAATAATTTTTAAAAAAAAAATTAATTTTTTTTAACGATACTATTATTTTTTAATTTTTTTTTATATTTTTTAATTTTTTAAATATTTTTTAAATAAAAAAAATATTTTTTTAAATTTTTTTTAAAGACCGAATTTTTCGATCGTTAAAATTATTTTTATTTATTTTTTATTTTTTATTTTTTATTTATTTTTTATTTATTTTATTTATTAACGACCGAATAATCGGTCGTTAATTTTATTTTTTCAATTTTAAAAATTCTAAATTTCGTTTTTATTTTTATTTATTTTTATTTTTTGATTATATATAAATATATATATATATATATATATTTAATTATTTTTATTAATTTTCTATTTAATTATTATTTTCAAATTAGAGAGAATATTTTGAAAATGATTGTTATTTTCATAATATTATTCTATAAAAATAGATAATATTGATTATTAATAAAAATGTGATATTATTTGCAAATAATAATAAATTATTAGATTTATTATAATAAATTATTAGACTTATTATAATAAATTATTAGACTTATTAGATTTTCTAAATTATTAGATTCATTATTTTCAAAATATTAATAATTTTATTATTTTAAAATAATAAAATTATTTTTCAAATATTAATTTTATTAATATTGATTATTTGATTTAATATTGATTTTGTTGTATATTTGATTGTTATTTTTCATACTCATATTTTCTTTTCTTTTTTTAATTACGATAATATTAATTTTTTATTATTTTAAATTCGATCGTATATTTATCGTCAATGTTTCGCCGACACTACAAATCTTAGTTATTATCTCGACATATTATAAGGTTATGAATGATTAATGATATTTTATATTGAATTAGAGTTTAAATGAATTAATATGTACTATATATATCAATAATACGAGTGTTCTCTATTGGTGACTACTCGAAAGGAACTTCAAGGTTAAGCGTGCTTGACTTAGAGCACAAGTAAGATAGGTGACCTACTGGGAAGTTCGTCAAATGGTATGCAATTAAGGTCAAAATACATTAGAAATACACTAAAAATACTTGTGGGATACAAAGATATATATATAAAAAAAATTTTATTTTTTTCGAAAAAAAAATATTTTTTTTTATTAATTTTTTAACGACCGAATTTTCGGTCGTTAAAAATAAAATTTCGGTCGTTATTTAAAAAAAATAAAAAATAATAATTTTTTTATTTATATTTTTTATTTTTTATTTTCTTTTTAACGACCGAAATTTCGGTCGTTAAAAATAAAAAATCGGTCGTTAAATTTAAAGACCGAAAAAACGGTCGTTAAAACTCGAGCGACGATGCAAACAACGACCGAAAAAAACGGTCGTTAAATCGGTCGTTAAAAATATTAACGACCGATTTTTGGGTTTTAACGACCGAAATTTCGGTCGTTAGAGCCGCATTTTCTTGTAGTGTAATTAGATGTTTTAGGATTGTTGAAATTGTTTTCTTGATATATTGATGAGTTGTCATCGTAAAAGAGACCCTAGAAAAAATCGTAGAAGATAAATGATCGATCATGACAATCCATCCGAGGCATGAAATGAGTTACTATCTCCGTTGAGGCTGAGTGATAAAGCATGATTGATAAAATAATTTACCTTAACTAAGTGTTTAGTTTGCATAAATCGACCGCATCTAATCATCCAATGAGTGATTATTTATTACCCTAAAGTTGCATTACAAGAAATTCGCAAATAGACGACATAATATAGACAACAAGTTTCAAAAACTGTTGTCTATAAGCTAATAGACAACGAGTTTTTAGCGCATACATTGTCTATGACCGCGAATTTAGACAACAAGCACCGAAAATCATTGTCTATTAACTTATAGACAACGGTTTTTTTGGGCTTGTCGTCTATGTGGGCGGTAATAGAATAATTACCCGATTTGGGGTCACATAAAATATACTATTTTCTTTTTTCGTTCATGACCTCACTTTCTTTTTTAGCTTATAACCACTCATTTTTTACATGGCTTCACACTCAATATATAAAAAAAGTTGTTGAGTGTATTGGGATTGATGAAATGGTGAAAGGCAAGGATAAATGGAGTATTATAAATGGTTATAGTCCAAAATTAGGTAGGAAGTTTTTTTGTTAGCGTGCTAAAAAAGAAAAGTGGGAAGTTCTTTCATAGACGGAGGGAGTAATATGCAACTCTTAGAGATATAAAAATGCACATATTTTTGTTAAATGATTATCATTTTTTAATTTTTTTATCTAAATGTTTTATGTTAAGTATTTGATTAAAAACACAGAGAAGTGAAATGATGAGTATAACTTTTTAATATTGAATCAAAATACATTTCACAAACTTTTTAAAAAAAAATCTTATACTCCCTCCATCTCAGCAACGAAAGTAAGTCGTATTTATTTTCGGGTCGTCCCAACGAAAATGTCTCATTTCTATTTTGAGAAATAACAAGAGAAATTAAGAACTTAATTAATTAGCAAAACTAATTGTACCCTTATTTTTTTAATTTAAATAAATCTGCCTTCTCTCCTCTCAATTTCTTGTGAAGACACCAAACACCAAAAATAGAATTTTTTTCTCTCTTTGAAATTCCGTCATTGAAGTTTTCAGTGGCGTCAACCGCTGCTTCTGAATCCGACAAGGTCGACGCCTGGTCGGTCTATGTTAGGTCCCGAAAGGTCTAGAATAGGTGTATGGGGGAATACACCTATAGGCTATTTTTCAAAATACTCGGAACAACCTTTTGAAGTTAACTGAAACAGTATCAACTGATACTGGCACTTAACAAAAACTCAATTAAACAAAGGTTGAAGACTGATACTGAAATTACTTCAGTAAAGATATCAGTTAGGCTCAAGGCTTTAACTGATATTCGCGTAGAGCTTCAGTCTTGATTTAAAACAGAGGATTGTTATGAATTTTACTGATTATCCGAAAATTTATCAGTTAGACTAATAACACTGGCAGTGGAAAACTTATCTTTTGAAAAGCCTTTGATTATCATGCACGTTGTCAGATTATAGTTTCACTTTGCAGTTAATCAGTTTCAGTTAAAAAGACATTTGTGCACAGATAGGAAAGTAAAACTGAAAGCAATAAACGACAAAGGATTTTTACGTGATTCGGAACAAGTTCCTACGTCCACGGTCAGTTGATCACACTGACAAACACTCTGGGCTAGTGCTTACGGGTGCACAACAAACCTTACAACTGAAAATCAGATTTTCAGTACCAACACATTGGGTTGGATTTCTCACTCACTCTTAGCACGCTAAGACACAACAATGCCTTTTCAGCGGATGGCTAAGATCTCTTGGAGTCAGAACTCTGGTATGAACCCCGCTCTACTCAAACACCATTTTCGCTCAATTGAAAGGAGGTTCGAAGTACCAACTAGATCACAGAGAACAGGCTCTCTGTAAACGGAACTTAGGCTTTGGATATACAATGTATTTGCCTAAGGATCTAAGAGAATGTATGAAATCAATAGTCTGATTTTGGGCTTTGGGTATTCTCTTCTTCGATTCAAATCTTTGAAGGCTTTGAATGGCTGAGTTGAAATTTTAGCAGTGTTTCAGCTTGTGCTTTTGAATCGGTGAAGATTGAAGTGATCCTCGAGCTCTATTTATAGAAGAGGTCTTAAATAGATCCGTTGGCAAAGATGGTCTTCAAGAATTCATCCGTTGTGAGAGTAATTCGAATTTGGCTGAGGCTTCAATCTTCGAGGCTTCCTTGTTTGGTGAGAAACGACGTCTCAGGTACAGGAGGTAAGGCGTCTCTGAAAAGTAATCACAAAAAAGGAATGCTCTGCAGAGAAAAGCCTATCCTCAATATCTCTATATTTAATGCGGCTGCACATGAAAGTGTGTGGCTTCCTTTTAACTCTGAAGTTTCAGTCCGAGGAAGAATGTCAACTGATACTTGACTTTAGTATCAATCCGCTAAGTCCACGTAGCCAGCATTTGATGAATCAGTCATAACTGATTCTTCAGTTGAGAAACTCGTTCAGTCAAAACATCAGTATTTGACTTGGCCTTTCCTTACAACTTCAGTTGAGTTCTTCAGTCTTCAGTCTTCAATCATCCGGTCTTCAGTCTTCAGAACACTAGATAAACTAGAAAGTGAACTCCAACAGTTGAGTTTGGAAAGTTTTAGTCTATTACAAAGAAAACCTAATAATTTTGGTATCATCAAAACTAGAGCTAGGATATTTCATTAAGTTTCCAACAGTCTATACCACATCCTCCTTTTTCCTGACTCTCTTCATTTCTCTCACCCTCAAAATCTAAGAATGAACTAGAAATAGAGATATATTGGGTAGTTGTGTTTGTGTGACTTGAGTCGGGAAGAGGAGTTGGCAGACGGTGGCGGTGGTGGTAGCGTGAAGCTGTTGTTGTCCATTAAAAAAAAAAAAATGGTCGGTGGCGACTTGTTGCTGTTTGTATGATTGCCGCGAACCAAAGTTAGCAAATTTGGGGTTTAGGTCTTAAAAAGGGAAGAGAGATGAGGGATGCACGAAGGCGGCAGCCACTGGTTGTCGTCGTCGAGGTTCAAAGAAGGAAAACCGATGACGAAAACCTTGATGTGTGTGGGGGTTTTTTCGATGGTGTTTGGGTGTGTCTGTAAGAGAGACGAGAGAGAGGAAGACCAGAGGGAGTAGAGAGACGAGGGGTGAGAGAGGAGAGTGGGCGAATAACTCCCTCTGACGATGAATGGCCACTGCGGCGCCTTCAGTCGATGGGCAACAGGAGCAACCTTTGTTTTTTTTTTAAAGATAGGTGACAATAATAGTGAAAAGAAAATTAATTAATTTAATTAATCAATTGAAAATAAAAATAAAAACTTAGATTAATTAATTTAAATTTTGAATTTAAAAATAATTCAAAAATCACTAATTATTTTGATATCCGCTTAATCATAAATCTAAACATATTTAACAACTAAACACTACCCCCTTAATATCTCATGACTAAAAGAAACGTCATTTTCAAGAGAACGGAGGGAATACTAATTTTCAAAAACAAAGTAATGAAGTTGAAATTAAATAAAAAGAAAAATTTTATATAAGGTAGATACATTATTTTCGGGTAAGTCTAATAAGGTTCGGGCCAATTCTATCAAGTGTCTAATTATTCAATTACAAACTATTCAAATTGTAATTTTATCGAATTTAAAATTTTCAATTTTATTTCATTTAGATTGTCGATTTAATCAAATCAAACTCATGAATTTTGAGCTAAATTAACATTTGTACATAGAGGTAGTACATCTATACTATATTAAAAAGGGAGTTTTCAATTTGAAATTGATTTCAAATTGATTTAGATGGCAATTTTGTAAATTATGAAGAAATTATAGTTATAATTTATGTAAAATTCAAATAACTACATTAATACAATTTATTATTAATATCATTCATGAATTATTAATTATGTAAACAAATAACCGTTCATTAGTGGCCACAAACCGTTAAGTTTTTTTATAGGTGACTATAAGTTATATGTAACTAAGCCTTCATTTTACATATTTCCATGTATTTTATAATAAGCCAAAAATTATAAAATTAAAGATTGGTAAATTTTTAATAGATTTAATAAGTTGATTGGTATATATATATTTTCTATCAAAATTTAAAAATTTTATAATTTTAGATTTTTTACACGATTACACATTTATACTATTCATATAATTTTAAGTTCCTTACACACACTCTTCATATAATTTGATATAAATATAATTTAAAATTTTAAAAACATAAAATATTTTTCGTGCATCGCACGAATGGCAAATCTAGTTTTAGTGTTAAACGACAACTATAACTAACTCTCTATCTGTCGTTAACTTTAAGAAAAGGAAAATACTTACCTAATTTCAAATTTGCTAATTGGGGAAACATTCGAACATTCAAAACAAAGCATTTAATGAAAACAAGTGAACCATTTTGAGGAAATTAATACTATTAACAAAACTCCCCCTCTTGAACCATTTTAATCTGTTTAATTAATTGTAAATTACAAATTCGATGAGCGACAAGATTGGCAGATTTGTTTTGCATATTTTTTAAAATTTATTTTGCTACCCGAACTAATCCCACCAAACTTGCAGATGTTTATATGCTTGTTTAATGTATCAGTCTTTCTTGAGCCAATTTCCTTTCAAGAAAAAGTTGTATCCAATTTTTTTTTCTCGTTGCCATTTACAGCATGAAATCTCCTAGTTGAGAGCAGCAAAAATGAAACAAAAATAAAAAATTAAATGGCTGTGCAACCAAAACATCATCTATGATTGAAGAATGCATAGAGATGGATCACAAGGCCTCTGCTGCAGTTTCAGGAGTCCTCTTCAGAAAATCAAGTCTGCTCTGTCTGCTTTTCATAAGCTTTGCAGCAGCTATAGTATAATCAAAAAAATCACATTTGTCACTAAAAATGAAAACTAATTCTTCAAGTGTTGACAGCAAAAAAATGAAGAGACTGAGAGTTTTTCTTCTTCGCTACCTTGAGCCTTGCCAAGTTTGTTAGACTTCAAAACAGCCGATTTCCACTCATCATGATCGCGTTTATCCATTTGCTTGCGCTTCTTGTAGGCTGGAGACTGCAAGAACATTAATTCAAGTTCAGCACCATCCAAAAACTCATGCTAAATCACAACTCATTATACCAATGAAGGATGATTATTACCTCTTCACTATCACCGGAAGAGTAGCCACCATCCTCCTAGCCTTCTCTTTTCGGGTAATGCATCAATAAGCTCTGCAAATACAACTTCTAGAGTGAGCAAACTGATACAGAACAATCTTAATTGTGCAAGAACAATGATGATATTTTTACCTCGGTTGCCTTTGATTTTCCTGGCATCCTTCTTCTCCTTTGCTATCCCAAACACATCAAAGCATAGGTCTAACATCGAAGTAGATACACTAGAAAATTCAGATTCTGATGTGCCGGCAAGCTCAATCAGCTTGAATTTGTCTGCCTTTAGCTGCATTTCCCACAAAACAGTCACTAAAAACACCACTCTCAATAAGAGCAAAATGCAACCAAGAAAAAATTGTGTATACCTTGTGTCTCTTGGCACAAAGGTAGAATGCTACTGCAGTAAAAACCGGCCGATTAAAATCAGTACCACCCCTTCGAGAAGGAGGCAACGAAGCAAGAAACCGATCCTTATACCTAAAATTACACCGAATCACAAGACAGCAAAATCAACAATTTGTCATTTTGAGCAATTGCTAAATCTTGAGGAACAATAAACTAGCAAATGCTTACAATGAGAGGCCCTTGTGCACAAAAGGGATGAGCCGTACGCAGCCAAATTGAATGGCTAGTTCTCTTACATCAAGTTTATTCCTACACAAAACAAGATTATCAAAAGGTAAGAAATTGTGGATACTTTAAAAGGGTTGAAATTGTGAAAAAATACTTACTTGACACCAATCCCATTCTGCATTGCGTTAAAGGATCGGTTGTAAGCCTTCTCGGACACACCACTCAGCTTTATCGCCGCATGTCGGTCAAACAAAACTTCCATTCTGATGCAAATTTAAATAGATCCCATCAAATATGTAGAATTAAATATAATCAGTGAAGAAAATTGTATGACTAATAAGCAAATACCTAGAAGCGGCAATCTCGAGGCAAATTACGGCCTTGCAAATCTCACCCTGAAAATCAAATTAACAACTCAATTGAAATCACGGAAATGACAGCATAACATTGGGTTCAGATGGGCTAAGAAAACATACGACGCCGATTATGGAGGAATCGAACTGGATGTCGGCGAGGCGGCGGAGTTCGGCGGCCTTACGGACGACGTATTTGGATTGAGAGAGGCCTAATTTCGCAGCTATCTCTGACATATCCATTTTCTGAACAGATGAAACTTGTTGATGGTTTTTGTTGGAGAAAGATCCAATCTCAGTTGAAATATGGTGGGCTTTGCTGTGAATTTTTATTTTGTTATCAAGGATTAATGGCATTGGCGCGCGCGGTGGAAAAATGAAAATTGAAAATGCAGATTCTTTATTTGGCGCCAGCAGTGGTGGAGTGCGCGGGTTTTTATTGGTGAGAGATTTTCATTAATTAACGCTGTTTTGACGCCGTTACCATGTATTTTTTTTTTTTTTTGAGAGGCGCCGTTGCCCACTCTCAAATATAGATTGAATGGTTTTCCATCACGTAACTCAATTTTTTTATTTTTATTTTTATTTTTGAAGAAACGTAACTCAATATTGGAAAAATATTTATGTAATTTATGATTTAATGTTTGTCACATATCATTTCGTTACATTTATGATGATGATTCTTAACATGCTAGAATTTTAATAAAACTTCATCAGTTTTTCAAAAAAGTTAAAAATCTCAATTTCTATAATATGTAGTTATGATTATATGAAATAATGGTACTACTTTAAATTATCTTTTTAACCTATACATGGATGGGGATATGTTAGCAGGCCGTGCTTTTGGTTCATAATTTACGTTAGAGTAATTTTAAACACAGCCCCCGATTTTCTCTCTATAGCCCCTTATTTAAAAAAATAATAAAATTAATTATGATTGTACTATTATACCCTTATAGCTTCTATTTTAAATCTGTAATAAATTATAAAAATTAATTTGAAAGTACATCACGTATAATTTTTTTCACATAAATCATATAGCCCCTATCCAAATCTAATACTGATAAATCATATAGTCCTCATCCTCATCTAATATTAAAAATACTGATAAATAACCCAATAACTCCAACTTTAATAAACGTGAATTCACAAATTCACACTCCTCGCCATCTGCTCCGATCAATTTGACCTTGTATGTGGCCATTGCACATGCCCTGAAATCACCCCTTGCTCTCAACACAAAGAATTTCACTTCTTAGTATGTTAAAGAACAGTAGAAATAGAAATAAGGTGAGAAAAAATGAAAAAAAAAAAAAAACTAAATTGACAATCGAGTCGACCAAAGAAGATATTTTGTGGAGAGAGACAACAAAATATGAACAAACAGCTGCTCCTTTTCCTCATCATTCCTCAATCTCACTAATACGTTAAATAATTCACCAAAACACAAGCGGTTGTACATTAAGATAAGAGAAGAAACGAATTCGAAATGCGGAAATTAGAATTACACCCAAAACACACTGCCGGACGGCGTTGCAGCCGGACTCAGCGCTTCGGCGAGCAGCCCTCCTCCTGCCCATGAAACAGGGCTCAGCCATTTAGCCGCACCAAAATCATCATTAATTTGTTTCCTACCGCCATCGCCATTGATAGATCCAAGGATGGTGACACTGACGCATCTCTCTCTGATTCAACATTGTCCATCGACCAAGCATCGATGAATCCACCTGCTAGATCCATTTCCGGATAAGAGAATAAATTCAGCTCCTCCTGCGGTGGACCCGTCCATGGCTGCTTCGAGGCGAAGAGGCTATTGATTTCCTTGTAGTCTGTTTTTGGTAGGGATGAGGGGTTGGGGTCTGTTCAACACGAGTTTTCTTGTTAGGTTCCACAGGCTTTCTTGTTAACTTCACCGATTTCAAGGCGGAATCAAATCGTTTTGTAGTCGGCGGTGGGGCTGGGGGCGGACCGGCTGCGACTGCTGGTGAAATCCTCGATGAAAAGTAAATACTATGTTCTTTGAGTTGGCTATGAAAAGTTGGGGCTATAAAAAGTTATTTAGGAGTTATAAAATTTTTGAGATTGTATCCGTAATCTTTTTTTAAATTAATTTTTAAAAAATTATTAATTTATCGTAAATTTTAAATGAGGTTATAAGGGTATAATAGTAAAATTATAATTATTTTTATTACTTATTTAAATAAGGGGCTATAGTGAGAAAATTGGGGGCTATGTTTAAAATCACCCTTTACGTTAAGCCTAAGTTTTGTAATACCCCGCCCATTTCTATTAAGTTTAGAATTTATTTTAAGTTTGGATTAAAGATGATTCACGCCGAATAAAAGAAAACGAATTTATTTTAATTCCAACAAAGATGATTTACAAAAAGTATTTGTAAATTAAGTTATTTAAATTTGTGTGCATTGCATATTAATTTAAATATGAGTATGTGAATATCTAAAATATTTTGCATATAATTGTATGAATTTTTACAAGATTTAAATTAAAGTCTATGTTGGACTTTAATTATTTATGTGTGTTGGGCTTAGATTTCATTTTTTTTAACCTAGTTTTAATTGCTATGAAGTAGTGAGGATGAAGCCCATTGAGCCGCCATTGAGCCCAATCCATTCAATAACCTCCTAGATATTTTGTTAATTGTAATTAGCATTTTTCTAATTGTGATTAAAAAAATGTGTGGAAAGGGTGTATCTACGTAGCCCTTTACTATTCCCATCTATTCTTTCAAAAGAAGCCCCCATTCACCAAATTGCTCACCCAGCAACAATTTTTCATCGGCAGATTTCTCCTCGGCAACAAACCAGTTGAATTCTTTCAAAAAGGTTTCTATCTTCAACTTATGTTAACTTCTTGAGTTTTAATAAGTCAAAAGCTCCAATTGGAGAAACATATGCATTCATCCATTCATTTCAGACCAAGCATAACATTATCACACTAAGCCAATACAAAAAATACATATTTACTCATATATATATATATATATATATATATATATGCACATACTAATTGTTTTTACAAATGGTTTTTACAAATGGAGAAGAAACGAAAATGGGGGAAACTTGGGTTAAAGTTTTTATTTTGATGTTGAGTTTGCTGTGTGAGTCGAACTGGAGGCTGGAGGAGGTCGGTGGCGGCCACTAGTTGTCATCGCCGAATATTGAAGGGAGGGGTGTCTGGGTTGGGGTAGAACTAGGACTTTTAGGGTGGAGGCGGCAGCCATGGCCCTTGCTGTGGTCGCCGGATTAGACATGATGGCTGGAAATCGGGGATTTGAGGGAGATGAGGAGAGAGGCGGCGGCTGGTGGCGGCTATCGCCGGAATTTCAGAAAGGGGGAGGTCGGTTGTTGGTAAGGGATGGTAGAGGCTAGGGCACGGTGGCGGATCCTGCCGCTGCTGCCCAGCCGAGGATGAGAAGGAGAAATAGATGGGGGCTGATAGAGAGAGTAGAAAGCAGAGCAGAGAAGAGAGTGAGCAGAGCAGAGCATAGAGAGAGTAGAGAGCATAGCAGAGCATAGAGAGAGTAGAGAGCAGAGAAGAGAGTAGCAGAGCAGAGCAGAGAAGAGAGTGAGCAGGGCAGAGCAGAGAGAGTAGAAAGCAGAGTAGAGAAGAGAGTGAGAGAGCAGAGCATAGCATAGAGAGAGTAGATAGCAGAGCAGAGCAGAGAGAGTAGAAAGCAGAGCAGAGTAGATAGTGAGAAAGCAGAGCAGAGAGCGTAGAAAGCAGAGCAGAGAAGAGAGTGAGAGAGCAGAGCAGAGAGAGAGAGCGAGAGAGCAGAGCAGAGAGAGAGAGAGAGCCGAGTGAGAGAGGCTAGTGTGTGTGTTTTTAATGAAGAAGAAAGATTTTGGGCCTTGCCCTAATTAATTTGGGCCAAAGATGGGCTGCTATTTTTTTTTTTAAGAAAGTGGGCTAATTTTAATTATGTTTTGGGCCTTTGTTTTAAATTATTTATCTATTTAAGTTCAATTAGTTTATTAATTAGACCTTATACTTGGGTTTGATTAATTAATAATTTCAAAGGTATAATTGCATAATATTATATTAATATTACATGTATATATATTAAGTGTGATTACTTATTAACTGAGACGAGCATGAAATAATTTGCATTAAACATTTTGCTTATAAAAGTCTTTATGATTTAATTGGTTTTATCTCTAAAATCAATTATCAAGATAATCGAGTAAGGATATTGTTGGTGTCCTTGACTCAAAAATTTTAAGTTTTCAATTATTTGTTCTTTAAATTTTGAAAACCCGGCTAAGTGAATCATAGAATGTTTAGTACACTCATTAAGATATTAAGTTAGCTTCACGAGACCTATTAATAATAGAATTTCTTGTAGGCTTTGTGACCAGGTGGGTTAGCGTTGTTTTCCCAAGACAGGTTTATATGTGTATGATCTTCAGGCTTTGCCTATCCAGGTGGGCTTTATTTTACAAATGTATCTTGATTTATATAAGCTCTGATATTTCATAAAAGTTAATTGTTTATCCAATATAAATGTTTTTATGTGCGTTCTATATTGTTTAATGCTCGCATAAGCATCGATCGAGATTCTCATTTGGCCTAACACTTTAGATGAGGATTGTGTACACAAGGTTAGTGGCTCGATGGGTTGATCGCCATCGTGCACTAACAAAGCTAAGAGGCATTATAAGGGTGTTTGTCTGGATGTGTTCCGAAGCACTAGATATGATTATTGAATATGACCGGGTGCATCCCGAGATTGATAAATGGGAGAAAAGAAAGCGATCCGACGGTGGCTAGAGGTCCGGGATCATAAGCAACGAGTAACAATCGAACGTTACATGGCGCCACTTAATGAGAAAAGTTTTGTCATGCTTAGAAGTGGATTTCTATTTTAAAACCTTCCGAGTCATGATTGTGATATTGGATAAACTGTCTTTACGAAAATATGAAATGTTTCAGAAAATGCATGCCCACTGAGTACATTAGTACTTAGCCCAAAAATACTTTCAAATGTTTTCAGATTAGCTGGCTGGTGCTGACGGGACTGAGCTGAGGCTAGGGGTCAACTTCCTTTTAAGACTTCTGCTGTAGCAATAAATAATATCTTGTCTTTTATTTTCTCAATTCAAGACTCTCATGTTACATTTCAAATGACATCTCTGATCGAGCTTAGAATATTAACTCCTAGTTTTATGCTAATGAATGTCGGTTGTCAGAAGCATGAAACAAAACTTGTGATCCAAAGGGGACTAGCCTGACTTGTCATCTTATTATTCGGGTTCAATAAGGATTTTTCCTTATGTTATTTCTATAAAATAGTTACACCTCGATTGTATTTATTTCTTTAAGAATTGGGTTGTCACAAGTTTAGACTTCTATGTCGCGTTGGGTTGATCTATTTAATTACGTTAGTTGCGTTGATTTTGAAAACTTTTTTTTTTTTTTGAGAAAATGGGAAATTCATTAAAAACACCAAGAGTTCACATCAACAGGAATAGCCCGAGCAAAAGAAAAAGGCTAAGAATTACATAAAGCAAACTTGGCTAAACTATCTGTTGTAGCGTTTTCTTCTCTCGGAATCCAACTGAAAGCAAACCGTGGAATAGAGGCGCATAACTCAAAAATATGATTAAGGAGATCACCCAAATATGAAAGATCCTTCTCCCGCTTAATGAGTAACCAGTAGAGAGATTGATTATCAGTTTTAAAGATAGCATCAGGAATGCCTCGTTCACAGCATAGACGAACACCTTCGAGGACCGCCAAGGCCTCTCCTTCAATAGCCACAAAAGCACCAGCATGGAACCCAAATTTACAACCGATGAGTGAATCTTCCTCGTCGCTCAACACCACACCCTCTCCTCGGATCCATCGCCGCGTCACACCTGAGTTTGACATGACCCTCCCTAAAGCAATCCACTCTTACCGCTGACATATTCTGCACTATTGAGATAAGAGAGCTTATCTATTTAGCATGAGCAACAATGTTAAGGCACTCCACATGTGATATCTCTTTTCCTTCAAAGATAAGAATGTTTCTCGCATACCATGTTGTCCAAAGAATCGTGGCAAAAGCTGCGTGAATATCTTTATGGGGTAGCCTTTAATGCTCTCAAACCAATCTATTATGTCCTCTGCCTGTTGAAACGAAGATCGCAACGACTGAAACAGCCCAGAGGAATTTAACCCATGGACAATCCTTTAGAACATGAACAATTATTTCCTCGCATTCCCCACATCTACAGCATATAGGATCGATATCTATAGATCGACAGTCGCAGGGCCATAGCCATAGAAAGTACCTCGGACAAGCAGCGCCACATGAACATTTTTATGTTGGGAATGACTTCAAGGCCCCATATCCATTTCCATAAGCCATTGTTGGAGGTCGACGTCGATGCCTCCTGTCTTCTTTTTTATATCACAAGCCAACCAATATCCGGATTTAACCGAATAATTATTGAATCTACCCGTCGACCAAAAAGGACTGTCTGCCACATGAGGATCTCCCCTGAGTTGTGATAAAATTTTCCATCGGTCAGTAATCCCAAAACACACTTCCACTTTTCCATGATCCCAACTAAAAGATTCATCCTCAATGAAATCCATCACCATCAGCTGTTCATTACCACTTGCAACATGTGCTGGATATAACCTCCCTTCTCCATTAGGCAACCATGCGTCCAAACCAACTCTGATCCGTGAGTCGTTCCCCAATTTCCACGCTACACCAGCATTAATTAAATCTCTTCCCACTAATAGACTTTTCCATGCAAAGGATGGGTTATGAGCTCTATTAGCTAGTAGGGATATCTGATCTCAGATAATAGCAAGCTTTGAGAGACTCGGCCAAAATAGATTTATCATTCGCATGAGGCGCCAAACTTGCTTAGCCAACATGGCTTGATTAAAAAGACTTAAATCCCGAAAGCCCAGCCCTCCATCGCACTTCATCACACATAATTTCTTCCAGCTTTTCCAATGGATACGATGCTTATCTTTCTTTTGACCCCAGAAGAATTGTGCCGCCACACTATTCCATTGTTGACAAATTTGGTCTGGAATGGCGAAGCAGCTCATAATATAGGAAGGTATCGATTGTATAACAAATTTGATGAGCACCATCTTTCCAGCTCCCGACAGAAAATGCCTTTTCCAATCTTTAGATTTCTTTCTTGTTCTATCAACTAACATCTGAAATATCTCGACCTTAGATTTCCCGATCGTACTGGGAATTCTAAGATACGTACTCCGTTGACCGCCTTCTAGCAACTCCAAGCTTATCAGCAAGCTCCAATTGGGTAGACTCCATAATACCGCTGCTAAATGTAATAGTAGATTTATTAAGATTGACCTGTTGGCCGATACAACTTCATATTCCCTGAGAATATCACGCACCACTTCAACTTCGGCTATGTTACCCCTTCCAAAGACAATATAATCATCTGCAAAAAGAAGATGAGACACCCGTGGAGCCGTGCGATACAATCTCGCCCCATGTAGCAGATTTCTTGTCTCTGCACGCCGTAATAAGCCCGATAAAGCCTCTGCACAGAACAAGAAGAGAAAAGGAGACAACGGATCGCCTTGGCGTAAGCCGCGGCTCAGAACAAACGAGTCCCCAGGATAACCGTTAACCAGAACAAGAAAAGACACCGTAGAGACACATCTCATGACTAACTCGACAAAAGAATGCTCAAAACCAAGATGCAACATAATAGACTCTAAGAAACTCCACTCAACACGATCGTACGCTTTTGCCATATCTAGTTTAAAAGTAAAATGGTTAATTCTCTCTGTTCACGCAAAATAAGGTATTTTTGTTATTTTTGGTGTCACCGAAAGTACTTTTTTTTAGATACGAGTCTTATCTTTTGTCATTACAAATAATCATTTATTTATTAAAAAAAATAGCTTTAATTTAATCTCAACCACTCATTTCTATTGTAAATAATATTATTTTATTATTATTATACATTACTTATTCATATATATATATATATATATATATATATATATATATGATGGACCAGAGATTCTGTGGTTACAGAAATACAGAACACCGTTTTCTCATCTTTCTCTTCTTCTCTTCTCTTCTCTCTGAATCCTTCTGTACTTTAAGGATTGCTTGAAGAATGAGATATTACAACACGTTATCAGCACGAGTCTCTAGCCAATTGAGTGAATACAGAGATAGGGAATAAGAAAAAATTGTATTTTTCTTGCAAGAATGTCAAACTCAAACTTACAACTCATGGAGAATTAAAGTACATTGTGTCTAGTGGATAGTGCCTACAACACATATTATACTTACCTATACTTACTGATATAAAATATTTCCAAACTCTCACTACAATTGCAAATGATAATATCCTTATTGTCGTCGGCTCCGGAACAACTTCTCTGATACTCCCCACGAGTACAAAATTAATTATCAATGATGCACTTTTGTATCCACAATCAAAACATACCCTTCTTAGTTTTAAAGACATCCGACTAAACGGTTTTCACATTGAAACTGAAACCGATAACAATAATGAATTTCTAACCATCACTCAGAATGTTGGTTGTAGAAAACAAATTCTTGAGAAGTTCCCTTCTTTATCCTCTGGGTTGTATTATACTCACATTAAACCTAACAATCATGTTGCATTAAGCATAAAATTTAAAGACCCAAAATCTTTTATATTATGGCATGAACGATTGGGTCATCCTGGGCATAATATGATACGTCGGATTATTAATAATGCTATTGGGCACAATATACAAACAAAATATCTATCACCTTCAAATGAATTTGTTTGTGAAGCATGTGCAAAAGGTAAGCTTATAGCACGACCTTCTCGTACTAAAGTTAAATTAGATTCTCCTTCTTTCCATGAACGAATTCAATGAGATATATGTGGACCAATTCACCCGGTGTCCGGACCATTTCAATATTTTATGGTCTTGATTGATGATTCTACTCGATGGACTTATGCATGCTTATTATCTACTTGCAATAAAGCATTTGCAAAGCTTATTGCCAAAATAATCGAATTAAGAGCTCAATTTCCTGATTACCCAATAAAGTCCATTCGAATGGACAACGCCGGTGAATTCACATCAAAATCTTTTGATGAATATTGTATGTAATTGGGTATCAAAGTGGATCATCATGTTCCATATGTCCACACGCAAAATGGTCTAGCTGAATCCTTAATCAAATGTTTAAAACTAGTAGCTAGACCATTGCTACAAAAATCAAACTTACCTATTACTTGTTGGGGTCATGCGATTTTGCATGCTGCAAATTTGCTCCAAATCCGATCAACTGCATATCATGAATATTCCCCAATACAATTTAGTACGTGGTAAAGAACCAAATATTTCTCATCTGCGAATATTTGGTTGTGGAGTTTATACTCCAATAGCGCCACCAAAACGTACCACAATGGGCTCTCAGCGTAAGCTAGGTATAAACGTGGGTTATGAATCTCCATCTATAATTAAATTTCTTAAACCCCATGACTGAGGATCAATTTACTGCCCGGTACGCTGACTGTATTTTTTATGAAGATCATTTCCCGACATTATGGGGAGACAAAAGCCTAACTTCAAGACAATGTCGAGAAATTTCATGGAATAAAAAGAATCTTCACTATTTAGATCCACGTACTAATGAATCTGAACTAGAAGTTCAAAGGATAATTAACTTGCAATATTTAGCAAGTAATTTGCCAGATGCATTTACTGATCATAAAGGAGTGACAAAATCTCATATTCCTGCTATGAATGCACCACAAGGCAATGGTATAAAAGGTTTGACAGTTACATGATCCAGTTGGGATTCAACAGGAGTTCGTATGATTGTTGTGTATATCACAACGAAGCTGATGATGGTTCCATGATCTACCTTGTTCTGTATGTGGACGATATGCTCATAGCTGCGAAGTCCAAGTCTGATATTCAAAAGTTGAAGGATCTGCTTAGTGCTGAGTTTGATATGAAGGATTTGGGTGCTGCCAAGAAAATTCTGGGCATGAAAATATATAGGGAAAGGGAGAAGAAGAAGCTTTTCTTGTCACAGAAGAGCTACATCCAGAAGATCTTGTCGAGATTTGGCATGTCTACGCCAAGCCTATTGATACTCCAAGTACTGCAAACATTCACTTATCATCTGATCATGCACCAGAATCTGTAGCTGAGCAGGAGTACATGTCTCGAGTCCCATACTCTAATGCAAGTAGGGAGTTTGATGTACGTTATGGTCTGCACTAGACCTGATCTTGCACATGCTGTTCGTGTTGTCAGCAGGTTCATGGGACGACCTGGAAAGGAGCATTGGCAAGCTGTGAATAGGATTTTCCGTTATCTCAGAGGTACGTCTGATGTTGGTCTCATTTATGGAGGTGATACTTACTGTTCAGTGACTGGTTATTCTGATTCCGACTATGCTATTCTGATTCCGACTATGCTGGAGATGTTGATAGTAGGAGATCTATGACTGATTATGTCTTCACTTTTGGTGGTTCTGTTGTTAGTTGGAAGGCAACTTTGCAGGCTACAGTTACTCTGTCTACAACTGAAGCAGAGTATATGGCATTGAAAGAAGCTGCTAAAGAGGGAATTTGGTTGAAATGACTTGTAGGTGATCTTGGTCTACATCATGATCAAGTTATTGTGTTATGTGACAGTCAGAGTGCAATCTGTTTGACCAAGGATCAAGTCTATCATGAGAGGACCAAGCATATTGATGTGAGGTATCATTTTCTGAGGAATGAGCAGAGAATCAAGGTGATGAAAGTAAGTACTGCTGATAATCCTACTGATATGTTCACCAAGCCGGTCCCACTTAGCAAGTTTCAACATTGTTTGGACTTGCTAAACATCAGAAGCTGTTAGTTGCCCAAGGAGGGGCAAATCTGAGGCAGAAAGAAGGAGTCTGTTCATCTGGTATTGTAATGATGCAGCTGTAGGGAAGATTCAAGTCAAGGTGGAGATTTGTTGTTATGTCTTGAATTTCCCGCTTCGGTCTAAATGGACGGGGCCCAATTTGAGTGTTTTATCTCAGTACTATAAATACTCGAGAATCTGTAATCTGTAACCCTAGCCGCATAATAAAATATGTTCTCCTCTCTGTCCGTGGATGTAGCCAAATTTGGTAAACCACGTAAATCTGTGTCTTCTTTACGTTTCTGTTTGATTGTGCTCTTTAATCCTATTATGTCACAACAATTCTAATACCACTTAGACTGTTATTGAAATTATTATTTTTCTAAATTACATAACAATAAATTCGATTTATTTATTTATTAATTATTTGAAGTTGAAGAGAAAATAAAGAAATCTTGCTTTGATTTCTATGTAATTTGTAGAACTAAAGATTATCTACAAGGTATTAAAATAAAAATAATGTTAACATGGGCTAAAGAATCTCACAAAAAATATGTATGATAACATTTATTTCTATATACTATAAGACACATGTTAAAGATTCATTGAGAAAAAAGGAATTAAGGAAAACATAAGAAACTTACCATCTCCGCCACCAACTTCTTCTTACCGTAGTAAAGCGACGCAAGAATCACATCCTTGCAGTAAAACAATGCCATTGCAACAAAATTTCAAATTTATTCACTCCGGTTATGTTGTGTGTGATTTTACTGATGGTCTCTTGTAAAACCGGTTTCATGGTAAAATCAGCGTAAAATGTATCATTTGTATGTTGAAATAGTGTCATTGTGAAGTCAATTTCACCATAAAACCGGTTTCACGGGAGTTTTTGTGGTGATTTTATGATGTTGTGAGGTATCAAAATGTTGTCATTTTCTTACTCTCACAGGCAATTAAATATTTCTTACTTTTTACTCTCCCTTTCAACATTCAGACTAACATTTATCACAGGATACCTGGCCAGAAATCTAAAGTTTTTCCCCATTTACTGCATTAATGAAAATTTAAACAAAGGTAAATAATGTTGATAGAGATAAATAATGGTACCAAAAATGTATGAGATTCAGATACTTGAGAACTAGTATAGCACATAGTTGGAAGTAAAGGCGCGATAGAGTGAATTCATAGCTGTAGGCAAAATGTAAATGACATTACAAAGGGTGGCATTGAACAGTGGCCATTGCAAGAAGAGATAAAAGTTTCACTCAAAAATAAATGCATCTTTCAGAAATAAACTTGTCTCGACTGTCAATCATGGCAAAAGCTAACCTGCAAACGAGTAACCCGATGGAGAACATTTTTTAGGCAAGATACCGGTATAATCGTCTATCTGCATTGTCCCTTTCCAAGAAATCTCGCTCTATAAGGGATTCTATCCTTTTCTTGATCTCCCCAGGGTTGGCCAGGAACCGCGACTGCAATTGTTTTGTCACCTCGGCAATTATATTATTGTGATCCAATACCCTCCTCGATTTCATGATTCTGACTATTGCAGCCTCAATCTGGGGCTTCCTATCTTCTTCCACCCTCTGCCTTGTCTCTTGCTTCTCGGGCTCAGATTCCTTCTGTGCAACCACAGTTCCTATTTTAACCTTGCGAAGTTTGCTGGTGAAGTTGTCGTTAACAGAAAATGCATCATCCTCTCCGATATCCTTGCTCATGGGATCTTTACGGAGCACATTTTTCCCTTTTACGCAAGCTAAGGACTGCAGGCACCGTTTCAGATCAGAAGAGGGAATCTCTGTGGCCTGCTCAATCTCCTTGTAGCTAAGATGCTCAGTATTGTTGAACAGCATTAGGACGCACATTTGATAAGTCGAAACATTCAGTTCATACTTCTGGCCATTCCCAAAGGTTGCTCTCAAATCAGCTGTTCCCATATTTGTCTGCCAGGTTAATCTCCTACCTGTATGAGTCCCCAGGTAATATGATCGGAACTTCTCGCATAGAGCTGACAACTCGGCTGGAAGGTTGCAAGTATTGGTGGATTGAGTAGGCCAAGACCCAGTAGTCAATACCTGGACAACTAGTGTCGGGCCATTCCCCAGCTCAGCACCGCAGGCAGCATAAAACCCTTGCATTGTGTCCTGAGACGTCTTCATATCTGTAAACATCCCTTCCAATTTTGATGTAAATTGATACCCACATTCAGTCTTCAGTTTGACAATGAGACTTCTCTCTGCATCATCAGATACTGTTTTTCCAGACAATAGCCTCTTTGCCAAGTGCTGTTTGTAGTATTTCTCAAAAACATCCTTCTCCTGAAGGTAACGAAATAATATCATCACCTTATCAAGAATGAGCTCAACATCCTCATCTTTCACTCCCTTCAGTCCTTTGCGGAGCTTATCATCCACAAACAAAGATATGTACTCAGGAGAACGAGGATTTAAATTGATGAAATACTCGAATGAGGAACTCAAGGCATTCTGGAAGGTCTTGTCATTGCTGAATGCAGAGCTTATGATTTTATCATACTTGTCCCTTTTCTCAAGGAGTGTCTCAACAAACTCCACTGGATTCTTTGATTTCTCAGGATCAGTAACAAGCTGTTTGCCTGTATCTCTGATGTGAGACGTCATTACATCCCTGATTGTGGAGAGACCATTAGAAACCCGACGGAATAAATTGTACATCCTTGCCAAGTCTTCAGACTTATCATCGAGAAGCATCTTTACCAGTCCTGAGTTCTCCATATGAACTAATCTAAGCATATGGTTGGCTATCATCTCCTTTTCTACAACATTGGTTATCTTTGGTTCAGTCTTTGCGTCTAAGTAATGTGATACCCTATCAATTTCTTCATTTAGACGTCTTTCAGCTTTCTTCAGGTAGTCTGCACAATCACAACACTCAATGTAATCCTGAGATTCTGCCCTATAGAAATCAGCAGAAACTTCAAGAAACGGTTTCTCAAAATCTTCTTGGTACACGGAAGGTCCCAAATCCATTAGCATTTTGATAATGTTTCTCATAAGCCCTCTGTTGATGACTTCACCTGTGCGTTCCCTCTGTATCAGTTCAAGAATGGTGTTTAAAAGCCTTGATTGGATTTTACTAGAGTGAATGACATAGTCCCTCCACAGGTTTAGCCCGAGCTCATGAACAGGGGTTCTATGGGTGCTTGGGATGAATGTTCTGTCCATGTACATTAATATGTCCCGGATCATTTGCAATGCTTTATTGTGATCGTTCCATTTGGCATTAAGTTCATCCAGGAAGGAAGCACCTTGAGCAGCTTCTATAGATTTGGACATTGACTGAAGATGGAGTGTCATTGTCGACACAAGTCCAGAATAAAGCTTATCCCCAAATTTATGTAATACCATATTGTAAGCATTTCTGGATGAACAAAAATACCAAATCAGAGACCAAACATGTTACAGTAAGAGCATGTGATGTGAGAAACATTTACTTGTTTCTTATATACAATCTCTGACTTAAGTGAGGATATACACTTCAACCAAAAGATATACATATATTCAACATTCGCAGCCCATTCAGCAAGAAAATCTTTTGCCATTTTTCTTTCTGTTTTTTGCTTTTTGAAAACGAGCCTCTAGACAACATAATTATGATCAAGGAAGGGCACAAATCTGATTCTCCTCATTCAAACTCTTAGAAGTCATTTTATTATCGACTCTTTTAACATTTTCCCAGCTCAAATCACCTTGCACATTCAAAGGAAGTTTCTCTTCTACAGCATAATGGCGAGACAGCGTAGGATTGAAGAGAGGGATTAAAAACACAATTAATATCCAAATTAACTGAAACAATATCTTCAACAAACAATGTTCTAAATATAGAAATGTAGTAGCACTGTCGCAGTTCACAAACAATGGGCGAGATGTTCATGAAACCATAATACATGCAAATTTTATTCAGAACCTCAAACTCCACATGTCTAATAATACTTCATTCACTGTGAAACCTCTAATCTGTTGAGTTAATAGCATGTAAAGATCGGATAATTACACATCGAGTACGTGTAAACTACGAGCCATGGATTCACTTTAAGATAATACTTGTTTAAATGTGATAAGGGAAAGGAAAGAAAGAAATTCCAGCACATGAAAACATTAAATAACTAGCATGTCTTTATTAGAAATGGTAGTGAAAAGGTTTGAATAATTACCAAATCAAATTTCAAATGCATACAGCATACAGAATCATCCATCAGTATAAAGCAAACTAGCAATTGAACAAGCATATGCAGACAATTCGCACTTGCCATAAAGCAATCGACAGAAATAAAAACGAGTCTCGCCCAATCAACTTCAAGAAAACGAATATCCAAAAGGGCTAGTAGCAAACGGAACCGAAGCGAAGGAAATTAAAGGAAAAGTTCAGCAAATTGGGGACGAAAAAATAACCTGTATAATTCTTCAAAACTAAGGCCGCTGGCGTTATGATTGTAAATCTCTTTAATCGCGTCCTCTAGAACCTTCCAAGTCTTTTCTGCATACTTGGGATCCACCACCACTTTGTGCTTGAACGCTTCAATCTGGAAATTCCTCTTCTTCGGCCCGCTGCTCATCCTTTCGAAAAATCTGAAATTTTGATCTCGGAGACAAAAGAATATACGAAACCCGAGGTTTTAGGGTCAAATTGATGACGCAATTTTAGGGGATTTTTGAATTGATTGAGGAAGCGAAAATCCAGGTTTAGGGCAGGAAATCGGAGCTGAAAACCGTAGAGATGCTGTGATAGATTGGATTGTGGGTGGAGCTAATCCTCCATGAACAGGATTTTGAGATTATTGATGGAAGGAAGAAATGTTGTTCATTTGTTTTGTTTTGTCAAAGGGGATGGGTCTGATGCAAGTTTCGAAGGTTTTGGTGCTAAACTGATGGTTTTCGTTAGGGTGTAAATTATAAGAGGGAAATCGAAGGGGATTTGGTTTTCCCACACGCATTTTTCTGTAATACTCATATAGTTTATCCGTTTAAACCATTTTACAACACCCATTTTGTCTTTCCCCCTCTTATTTTGTCTTTCCCCTCTTATTATATTTTTAGGGTTGGTTTGATTTGCAGTTTAGGATTGATTAGGATTAAAATTATCTTGAAAAATTAGTGTGAATTAGTGTGGATTTATACTATTTCATGGGTGTTTGATATCATGGCTACTTAATCCTATATTCTGTTTGATATCCATAGGATTATGTTGGATTATATTATCTAATACCAAAACTATCCTCATATAATTTTAAAAATACCATGTGTGTCCACCATTACTTAGGCATTTGCATCGATATGCGTGAGGAAGGGTAGCAGAACTTTTATCCAACTTCGCAGTATTAAAGTTATCCAAGGGGGGAGGGGCGGATTATTAGAATGGGTTATTCACACAAAATAGCATGGAGAAGTGGGATTAAGTAGGAGTTGACCATATTAGCTGCACATGATATCAAACATCACGCTAATCTGTATTAATTTAATTTATCCTACCTATAAACCCATATCAAACAGGCCCTTAATATATATAAACCTTCGGATCTGTTAATAGTTTATTGAAAACTTTACTTCATTTATTCAATGTGCTACATATGCATTTACTGGAAAATACAATGGACCTGATGGTTTGAATTAAAACTCATAAAACAAGTACTCCCTCCGTCCCAATAAAAGTGGCCACATTTCCATTTTGAATTGTCCCACTAAAAGTGACCACTTTCTTAAAATATAAATGTTTAATATTTAATTAACTTCAATTAGTTAATATAATTAAAATTTGTAATTAAACTTAAACAATCTTTTAAATAAACACAACACACACAAACACATACACACACACAGAGCCACACACAGTCACACACACTATTCTCTCTCGGCACTCTGCCGCCACGTCGACAGTGGCGCTGCCCGACGGGTCCGGCATCTGCCGCCTCCATCTCCCCTCTCCTTAGTCCTTACGTCTCTCTCACTCCCTCTTTCCCGTTCGCCCTCTTTGTTGTCGGAACAGGACGCACGCTGTCGCATCCCTTTCGTCGGTCTTCAGATCCGCCGCCGCCTTAAGACCTCTGGACTCTGGACTCTGGCCTCTCTCGGCGGCGTCAAAGGCTAGATCTGAGGGTGGTCGGCGAGGGTTTGGGGGCTAGGGCTTTCAAGCGGCTATTTGGGGGTATTCAATGGCGGCGTCGACTCACGGCGGCGCCGACTCGTCCTTTCTTGACGGCTGCATCGCCGATTTTGACGGCACCTATGATTTGCCGAAAAAGGGGATCATTGTTTTTTGTTTTTTCATGAGATTCCTTCATGCTTGATTTTAATGGGGTTGGTAATTGTGGATTTGGGCGAGGAAGGTGAAGTCTGGTTTGAGAGATAGAGAGATCGAGGAAGGTGAAGTTTGGTTTGGGTGATGAAGGTTGGTTTGAGAGAGAGAGAGCGAGAGAGAGAGAAAACGTCGTCGTCGCCGGTGCCGACGTCGCCGGCGGTCAGATGTAGTGAGAAGTTAATTAGGTTGAAGAAGAAGACGTTAAGTTTAATGAATTAACTCATTAATTTTGATGAACTACAATGAATTAAAACATAACAATTCCTTCTTAATCTCCGTGCCAAAAAAAAAGTGGCCACTTTTATTGGGACGGAGGGAGTATTATTAAAGTTAACAAATTTTTTCCCTAAAAAAAATAGCTAACAAATTTAGAAGATACTTATATATATTTTATTTTGTTAAATACGCATACAATCACAAACTTTGGTCGAAATATGATTTGTCCATAAATTTTAGAAATCGTATTTTATTTTTATCACAAACTTTTATATTTGTTCAATTTTATCACCGATTTCATTTTTCGTCATTTTAGAAATGAAATTATGTCGTTTGAATATAATCTAATTAACATTCCTACACTTTAAAAATCCTAAATTATCTATTCTACCTAAAATCATATCTCAATTCACTCCTATCCAAAAAATCGCTTTCCCCCTCACATTTCACCGGTTGCAGTCCCATGGTCACTGTCTTCTCATACTGGCAGCTCATCAACAGCCGCGCCCTACCCCTATTATCCTTCTTCCTCTCGCAAGTCTCATCTTGCATCCGCTCTCTTAGGAACGCCACCCTCTTGGTCTCTAACACTGACATCGAGAAGTTGCACACGCTTGCCCTTGTTTACTCTACTTGTTGGGACAGTGGAGGTGGTTCACGCTCTCCTTGTTGTAAATAAAGATGATAGGTGGGCCATGCTCGCCCTCTAAGTCCACATTTGGCTGAGTGTTTTTAGGGTTGGAAAGGGATTTAATTAGTTGAATCCATTACTTATTGTTTGGTTTGGGTAATGAGTTAACCATTACCCTTACTTGAGGGTAACCCAATCACCCAATTTGTTACCCCTCAAAATAGAGGGGAAACGAAAAAAATGGAATCCCTTACTAATGATTCTTTTCCATTGTTAAACCAAACACTCAATATAAGTAATGGTTATTGTTACCATTCCACTCCTTTATTTGATTTCATTCTTTTTCCATTCCTCTACTTGAACCAAACGAGCACTAATTCTTTCTTTTAGGAGAAGAAAGAATAAGAATAATGATTTTTGGACCCAAGCCTAAGGAGAAGGAAGAATAAGAAGACATATTGTGTTATTCTCATTTGGAATTTCAAGATTGTAGAGGGAGATGTAGACAAACATCTATATCCACAACATTATTCTGATTTAGAAACTCTGAATATTAATTTGCCCACCCTAAGTTTTGCTCCATTTTCTTTGAACTCAGGCGATGATAATGATCATAACAACAAATTTTGGAGGTTCTTCTTCATCACGTCCTCAAGGTGCGATCATTCGTAATTAAAAAATAATTTATCCTTTCATCCAAAAAAAATTGTCATATTATGGATGGCACGTGTATAATAAAATATGAATAAAGTTGTGTTAGGTCCCGAAAGGTCAGGAATATGTGTATGGGGGGTACACCTATAGGCTATTTTGATAAAAAAAAAAAAAAAACAAACCAACACAACCATTTATCCGAAAACTTTGGCTGGTGACTGATACTGAATCTCTCTTCAGTAAGGAGATATCAGTTAAGTCCAAGACTTTAACTAATATGCGTTAGGCTTCAGTCAAGTTTGTAAAACAGAGGAGTGTTATGAGTTTTACTGACTATCCGAAGATTTATCAGTAAGATTTATCAGTTAGACTAATAACACTGGCAACAGAAAACTTTTCTTTTGAAATAGCCTTTGTGATTAAACATGTTGTCAAGATTTAGTTTCACTTTGCAGTTAATCAGTTTTAGTAGAGAAAGAGTTTGCGCACAGATAAGAAAGTAAAACTGAAAGCGATAAACGACAAAGGGATTTTTACGTGGTTCGGAATCCAATTTCTACATCCACGGTCAGTTGATCACACTGACAAATACTCTGAGCTTGTACTTACGGGTGCACAACAAACCGAAACAACTAAAGATCTAATCTTCAGTACCAACACACTGGGTTGGATTTCTCAAACACTCTTAGCGCGCACTGGGCACTAAGATCTGTTGGAGTCAGAACACTGGTTTCAACTCCGCTCGGCTCAAACACTCTTTTCGGTCGGTTGAAAGGAAGTTCGAAAACTTGCCAACTAGATCACAAAGAACATGCTCTCTGTAATCAGTTACTTAGGCTTTGGATATACAATATTTGTCTACGATCTAAGAGAATGTGTGTAATCAGTAGCGGACTGATTTTGGCTTTGGGGATTCTCTTCTTCGATTCAAACTTTGAAAGGCTTTGATTTGCTAAGTAACGAATTCGGCAGCGTTTCAGCTTGTGTATTTGAATCGGTGAAGATTGAAGTGTTCATCGAGCTCTATTTATAAGAGAGGTCTAGAACAGATCCGTTGGTGGAGATGGTCTTCAAGAATTCATCCGTTGGAGAGTAATTCGAACTTTGCTGAGGCTTCAATCTTTGAGGTTCCTTGTTTGGTGATAAACGGCTACTAAGGTACAGGAGGTAGGACGTCTCTGAAAAGGTAATCACCAAAAAGGAATGCTCTGCAGAGAAATGACGATCCTTGAAATCTCTGCATTTAATGCGGTTGTACTTGGGATTGTGTGGCTTCCTTTTAACTTTGGAGGTTCAGTCCAATGAAGAATGTTAACTGATACTTGACTTTAGTATCAGTCCGCTGAATCCACATGGCCTGCATTAATCAGTCGTAACTGATCCTTAGTTGAGAAACGCGATCAGTCAAACATTAGGGCTTGACTCAGCCTTTATTCGCAATATCAATCGAGCTCTTCAGTCTTCAGTTCTCCGGTCTTCAGTCTTCAGTCTTCAGAACACTAGCTAAACTAGAAAAATAACTCCAACACTTGAGTTCAAAAAGTTCTAGTCCATTACAAAGAAAACTCTAACGATTTTGGTATCATCAAAACTAGAGCAAGGATATTTCACTAAGTTCCCAACAATTTTTCCATTTTTGATGATGCCAAAACCATATAACAATTCTAAGACAAACAACGACTGAAAGCAAAAAGGCAAGTTACTAAATGTGGTGAATATTATTCCCCCTTAACAAGATACCCTATAAACTTGCGCACAAAGGAGAAACATAACAGTTCTATTTATATTTATTGTTTATTATCTTTGAGTTTCTATACTATTATTTGCTTTAAAAAATTATTTACTATATGTAGTTTTTGTTCTTTTTTTTTTATTTTTATAAATTACTACTTAACTACTTATTTTTATAAAGAATATATAATTTGTGTATATAATACTTCAAATCATATATGAATATGTTTCAAATAACACATCCATAATAACTACCGAAATTTAAATAATAATTAAGATACATTACATTGTACATAAATTGTAATTTTAATTTTATTAAACTATTATTATATATATATATATATATAATTATACAAAAAATAATTGTACTAATACTTTTGGACTATGTCATTTCTTGAAAGCTCAATAAATATTCTAATTCAAATTTAATTAAATTGAAAGCCTAAGAGCATCAACAACGGCGGGTGCAATAGCGGGATCGAACCCGGCCTATCGCACCCGCCAGCGTTGCCGCACC
Source organism: Salvia miltiorrhiza (assembly GCF_028751815.1). Classification (NCBI taxonomy): domain Eukaryota; kingdom Viridiplantae; phylum Streptophyta; class Magnoliopsida; order Lamiales; family Lamiaceae; genus Salvia; species Salvia miltiorrhiza. The sequence goes on along the minus strand of NC_080393.1, from coordinate 27,491,619 downwards.
CGGGAGCGATGGAGAGGGAGCAAGCGGCCGCACCGAGTGCAAAGGAGGGGCGGTGGCAACACGCCCCCCTTTTCAAGCAAAAAAAAAAATAGCAAAATTGAAAAAACAAAAATTAAAATTGAAAAAATCGGCAGAAGCCGTTTTTTTCTTCCCGTTGAGCATCTATCCGTTGCCCCCCCCTTTTTTTTTTAAATTCTTGGCACCTATATATATATATATATATATCAACAAATAGCAAAAATGTTCATCATTCTCCTCATCTTCTTCTTCATCTTCTTCTTATATTATTTCAACAAATAGCAATGGAAGGCGATTGGAACAACTATTGGCGTGACCACCCTCAAAATTCATCCCCCGGCGAATCAAATGCTTCCAGGCAAGGATTCTCGCCTTTCACGCAAGAATTGAATGCCTTTCAAGCGGCGGGCGCCAATTTGAACCCCCGCTTTGCCGCCGTTGCCGACCCCGAGCCCGACGTGGAGGAGATTGCTTCTATGCCGGCGAGCCACAAACGTTGCAACTATTATCCGCCAGAAACGGTGCTAATTTACCGTTTGTATCTCGAGCACACCCACGACTCTGTGGTGGGTGTCGACCAAAAAGGGGCGAAGTTTTGGGGCTCTCTCGCACCGAATACAACGCTAAAAGGCCCCAAGGATCTATTTCACGCGACGTCACGCAAATCAAATCTCACTTTCAACGGGTGGCGAAGGATTCGAAGAGGTTTGAGGCCATGCACAAAAAATGTCACGATCAATGGAAATCAGACATGAGTGATGGTCAAATCACGGAGCAAGCAGAGGCAATGTGGCTAGCCGAGTTCCGTTTGCTATTCCGGTATCCGCATGCATGGAAGATCTTGCGCGAGTCCAAGGTGGCGGAGATCAAGCAACGAAACAACATCCGCTAGATTTTTAGGATTTTTTATTTTATGTTTGTTTTAATTTAAGTAATTTAGAATTTTAATTTATTGTATTGCAACTTTAATTCAATCAATGTAGGATTTAAATTTGAATTCAATGAAATTTTAATTTATCAATTATTATAAATTTAAAATTAAAACTAGAATAAAACTATATCAAAAATAAAATTAAATCCATTGCACCATTGCTGGAATGGGTGCACGGTTGTTGATGCTCCGAAAGCCCTTTTTTTTTTTTGAAGTGGAACCAAAAAGCCCAAAATTTGATTTAATAATTTCGAAAAATGATGATAAAGCAGTACTTCACTTTTTATTTTTCTATGCGCCTCTCTTCACTTTCCCTAATCTCTCAAACTCTGCAAATTAAGAATCCGGCGCATCCAACTTATACTGTCGTCTCCAACTCGTCAACTCCCTCAAGGCTCAACGACTTCATCTAGGCCACACATAATCACGTCTATTTGTTGTTTTCACTCTTTCCCGGTCTCTCTCTGTCGTCCGACGTAGCCGCCGCCTAGCCCTCGCCGGCTTGCCTCGTCTCCTTCGATCGACGGCAGAAGTGAGGTAAGGCGGCAGCCTATTAGGGTGTTTTCGAAGTTTGATTTTTGTTTTCGCCTTACTGAAGAATCCATGGATTAAGTCGAATATTTTGTAGATATACAGAAATACTTGAATATTGCTTGATGCTCATTGCTTTTATTCATGGATAATGTTAAGATGTATGAAATCATTTGTTGAAGACAAAAAAACAATATAAAGCAGCCCTAATTTTATTTCTAAATCAGTCTAAATTATGCCGTTTCTTCATCTTCACTCTATTTTTTGTTTTAATTCTTTCATCATAACTCTGCTTCTCTATGCGCCTCCTTTTTCTTCTCTTCTTTATTCAGACCCTCTTCTTATTCTTTCTTCTTGCTGGCAGAATGTTTCCTTCTTTTTCATCTCTTTTCTTCAGTTCCTTCTTGTTCTTTTATTCTTTCCTCTCTCTCTCTCTCCTTTTCTAGTACCTCGCCGGCGCTCACCAAGCCCTAGCTCTCCCTTTCTCTCTCATCACCACACTCTCTATCTCTTTCAGTCGATTGTAGATATAGATTCCGTAACTATACCCCGAGTTTTATTATCCAGCTGAATTGCCGATTAATTCCGACAAGGTACCGTTCTGTCAATTGTCAATTTACCGTTCCTCTCTGAAGGATTTGTTCTGATTAACTTCTGTGTTATCGTTCCTAGCTTTGCTGAAGCTATTTCCGTGTGCGTGTGCGTGTGTGTGTGTGTTTCCCTTTCACCTGAAGGTGATTACTGATCGATCCCGCTTCTGATTTTGGCTCAAAAGTTTTATGCTTTCTGAATTCTTTGTCCTCTTCAGACTTTTCTACCGGTGCGTATGTCGCAGAAACATAATTGAAAATAATTTATTCTTGTGCTTGTAGTGTGTTTGTGCGTTTTTTCGTTGAATGAATTTCTTTAAGCGTTGATATCTGTCCTTTGATGTGTAATCCACTGGTCGCTTTTCTTCACGTTTTTACAACTCTTTCAGTTACTGGTTTTGTATTACTAGAAATTGAGCAGTGTTTTTCTCCTGATCAAGAAAAAATGAGAAAATTGATAAAAAAAAATAGTTATTTCTTTTGGTTCAATTATTAGCGTACTGCATCTTTCACCTTGATTCTTTTTCCCCAACACTCTAGTTTGAATGTAGGTTTTGTGCTTGCGTGAGATCTTTGCTTATAATCTAGGCTACTCATACCCCACCCCACCCCCCCACCCATAAAAAAAACGGGTACAGTGATGAGTATTGGTGTTGGATTTGAGCAAAGATTCTATTCCATTTTAGGTTTTAGGTATGGGTTGGAGATGCTCTAAATTCTGAGAAACTTCTTCAAATTTCTTCACCATAGAAGAAAAAACAAGAAAATGCCTGAGGATTTATGCATTCAACACGCTCTCTTCGGTGGCGCTATCTCCTCCACCTTCCCGCTCCGCTTCCAGGTTTACATTTGATTCTTTAATTTTGTTCATTAATTTTCCTGTTTCACTCGTTATTTATTTTTTCTTTTTTTATTCATTAGTATTAATGATGTTTCAATTAACTTTCCCTCCATTATGTAGGACATAAGCAACATACGCCAAGTTCCTGATCATCAGGTCGGACACTTCGTGAATGTTTGATTTTCTTTCCTACATTTGTTTTTTATCGGCTATGTTTAATTACTCATATTGTTGTTATAGGAGGTTTTTGTTGATCCAACGCGTGACGAGAGCTTGATATTTGAGCTCCTCGACTTGAAGACGGATGTGGCAGATCACGGAAGTGCCACATGGTTTCTTCAAGACTTGGCTAATGAGCAAGATGCTGAAGGAACAATGGTAATCTGAACTCTTTTCTATTTTTTTTTTTTGAATTTTTATAAATGTTTAAGTTTCAAGCTGGTACTTGGCTGAATTGGACCATTGTCTGCATTTCATGCTACTCCAGGGAGTTGGAAGGCGATAATATCTAGTTATTTTGGCGTTTTATTTCACTTCTGCACCTTCCTTTTAATGTGATTCACTAGTTTAATACTTTTTTTAGGGGACCAGTTGATAACACTTTGTTAGAGAAGTTTGTCACTATCATGGTTGTTGTGGGCTTCAAATTAGCACTTTTGGTGGTACCATTGGTTTAAATAATGGTAATAGAGAGGTATTCTATACGGTCTCATTTTGGGCTTAAGGTATTTTGGATAGATTTGAATTCCATTATATCAACTGTGGTGGTTGTTTGTAAAAAGGTTTGTGTCCGTATTGTTTTAAATTTCTTTTTTTAAAGTTATTTGGATGGGATTTCAATTTTTTTAGCCTTGACTTTTAAATCCCTAGCTCTAAATTCAAATGCAAGCTTAGGTTACAGATTGAAAGTAAGTTCCAATATGATGGTGGGCTTGTTTTTTTTTTTTTGGGTAGAATTGAATTCCAAAATAGCAAATCAAATCGTTGTTTGGAGTTAATTTTATAGTTATTTGGGTTTGGGTGTAGATTCAATTATTCCCAATTCTCGCATTTCAAATCCTCAACTCTAAATGCAACCTCAGGTTGTGGGAGGAGGAAGTTTGTGAAATATGATGATGAACTTCACGATAGGAACTTTTCTTGAGTATTCTATGATTCCTTTAGTGGAAAGCTACCAGGGAATCTAAGTTTAGTGAGGTTTTAAATTTTATCCCAAGGAAATTGCAGACAAGGTTGTTGCAGAAGAACTATCATTTGGATTTGATTTCCATTGTAATTTACTAGCTGATGACAAGTTTCTCTGTTCTTTAGCTTGTAATTTAGTATCTGCTAATTTAAAAGCCTATTTCTATTAATATCATGCAAGAAAAGCATAATTTTGAGAACTGAAGTTGATGACGTTATGATGCTGCATTTGTAAATCTCACTTTCAAGTTTGTGTTAGTGGAGCACAACATGTTCATCATGGAAAGTTTTTGACACAGATTAAATCTATAAACTACACATTATTTTCTAAATAAATGTTTTAAGTTTTTTGCTAGTTGCTACTTCTTAGTTTTGCTGACCTGACAAATTTTGTTGTTTTATTATATACATGAAATGAATTGTTGTTCGTTGAAACTTCATAAGTTTAAAATCTTGAGTTTTCTAGATAATAATTGTCTCCCCTTGTTCTATAAAATCAGGTGCTAGAACAATCAGGTGTATTTGAGGCTGATGGACTACGATTTAGAAGCAGTCCTGCTGTCATTACAACTGCAATTGGGCAGATGGTACGTACAGCCTTTTACTAATCAGTAGTGTTTTACATGCATTAAAAAGTAATATTTGGCTTTGACAGTAACGTATTTGGTTTATGATAGAGATAGCTTAACCAGCTCACCCCATCCTCCCGCCTGTCCCTATAGGAAATACCTACTGTATTGAAAAAGGTAGCAGAAATGAAAACGTACTGCTCCTCAATTCTCAGATTATCATTTCATATTATTTTCTTGCATGGTCCTGTGCTGGTTTTGGAACATGTCTATTACAATTTTAAGTACTGGTTTCCTTACAAACACTTCAAACTTGGCATCAATTACGCTCTCTGCATCTGCTGCTTGCAGACCTTGAAGTGCTGCTAGCCTGATATAGATCCTTGAACTTAGTGTGAGTTATTTTTTAGTACCTAGATTAGACGGTGTGTGTAATTAACTGATGAAAGTACAACCGTTCAATTTC